>NC_048316.1:13539622-13839622 GCF_013100865.1 Trachemys scripta elegans
AGGAGTCTGGTGGCACCTTAAAGACTAACAGATTTATTTGGGCATAAGCTTTTGTGAGTAAAAACCTCACTTCCATCCGAAGAAGTGAGGTTTTTACTCAGAAGTGAGGTTTTTACTCACGAAAGCTTATGCCCAAATAAATCTGTTAGTCTTTAAGGTGCCACCAGACTCCTTGTTGTTTTTGTAGATACAGACTAACACGGCTACCCCCTGATACTTGACATCATAGAATCATAGAACTGGAAAGGATTTTGAGAGGTCATCTAGTCCAGTCACCTGCAGTCATGGCAGGACTAAGTATTAGACCATCCCTGACAGGTGTTTGTCTAACCTGCTCTTAAAAATCTCCAATGATGAAGATTCCACAACCTCCCTAGGCGATCACTTAAGCTCCCTGTGCTCCGATTATCACAAGTAAAATGGGGAAGAATGGTTGACTTCACAAGGAGGTTTTAGACTAGTTGGTAGCCGCGAGGCTCTCAGATACTGTGGGGATGAGTACTACAGATCACAGAGTTGCCTGCCTGGCCTGTTTTTAAAACAATCAGTTATGGAATCTGTGTTTCCTGAAGCAGAAGCCTATTCCCGTTCATAGCAATTGGTATTTGTAGCAACAGCTATTAGAAACAATGACAACAAATCATCCCCATGCATTTCTGTTTCCAGTGCAGCCAGTTTCCATCCTGCACAGGGTTAGTTTATTCATGAAACACGTCAGAAAACAGTGGGTCATTTCTAGCCATTGCCCAGACCCACTGGTGAGACAAGAATGACTGCAACTATTGGGGTGGGGGGGCACCCGCCTCCCGCCTCCCTCCCCTTCCATACGATTCCACGCAGCCCAGCTCCTGCTGTGATTCGATTTCCTCTGCTCCTGAGGCTCAGGCATGGCTGCAATGATGACAATGATTTTCAGAAACAAAGCCGGCAAAATGTGAATGTTGAAAGTTGGTGGTTTTTCCTTAAAACTGTCATTTGAGACTAGCAAGCCATTTTCAGCTCTCGGCCGAAATGGTGTCCTGTCTGGGACCCCAAGAGCACTGAAGCCCACGCCTCCTCCCTTCCTCACACCTCTCCTTACAATCCGAAACAATGGACTGCAAATAATTGCCCTGTTTTTGCAGCCAGATCAATTCCCAGCAGCATTCCCGCCCCCCCCCCCCAGCTTCTCCTGACTCCTGCCCTGGCCCATTCGTGTCTTCCACGGGTGACACAAAGCAAAGGCAATTGGGGCTGATCTACGCTCCGGCACAATGTAGCCAGCAAATATGACTTCCAAAGAAGCATAATAACCACGGGGATGAATGGGAAGCATTTGGTTTATACAGCCTTGCTGCATTGCGCTGACGTAATTGTCCTGCTTCTGAATGAAATCTGACTTGCCCATCTGCGTTTAAACTCAGCTTGTACATCAATACTGTTGACGCCCTTAATGCAAGGATACAGAGCTGATGGTTGGTGCAAACGTCATCAGCAGCTTCTTGTTCGGGGCATTGCTTTAAAAAAATCCAATACTAAACCCAAGGTTTTTATATACTGCTCCTTATGGGGGGAAACCTTTGAGGACTAGATTACTTGGAGGAAACAGGCATTTTTTCTCGAACTGCCACTCCACTTCTTGTGTCTCCTGCCAATGTCTAATATTTCCTTTTTCTCAGAGAAAAGCCCTGTCCTCCCTAATCTTGTTCAGGAAGAAGCTTGGGACAGATCTGAATCTGCTAACTCTGTTTGAAGAGAGAGTCTGGTTTACAAGTACAGAAGACTTCTGCATGAGGGATGCTGAATTCCTCTGCAATGCGTGAAAAGAGCAAAGATTGTTAATGGTAAACAGATGAGCAATAAATTTCATCCCTCTGCAGGCTGGGCCACTGATACTGAGGACAAATATTTCCTGGGGGAAATTCTGGGCTGCAAGATAACGTGGCTAGATGCCAAAGTGGCCCCTGCATCTTCAAATGCTTCCTAATTAAGTTCTGGCCAGTAATCTGTTTCTCTGGGTTAAGGGTCTCTTTTAAGATAACAAATTAGCATGGAGCATGTTGAGGTAGTGCAGGCAGGTTTGTGTGATTTGAAATCAGGTATCACCTGATTTGGAATGGAAATTGTCTGCTCCTAATTCTGATGGTGGCTGAGGGATACTGACGACTTTGGATTTATTTAAATTGATCCTAACGCTGGATGGGGTGCCGTATTCTCCAGTGCACTGATGATGAGTGATTACAGAATTAACTGGCTCTGAAAGATACAGCAGGATGTGATTACCATAGAAAGGTATCTTGTGTTCCTCCATTCCAGACTCTAATCCCCAGAATGACTCATTCCCGCTAAGATTTGCAACAAAGCTACTGACTTGGCCTTTTTAAAGGTGCATTGTTTACTCAGATAAGTCTGTACACTATGGCAATAGTCTGATCGTACATGCTGTACTTCTGCCCTAAACTTCTGAAAAGCTAGAGAAAGACACCCAGTTCTATGTAGTATCTGCCTTACTTAGGCTGGATCTAGCAAAGCATTTAAACATATGCTTAACTCTAAACACACGGGCTGTAATCCAAAGCTCACTGAATTCAATGGAAAGTCTCCTGTTGACTTCAATGGACTTTGGACCCAGGATGAGTAGTCTTGTCAAAGTCAGTGGGACAACTCACGCTTAAAGATAATCGTGCTTAAGTTACTCCTGACAGAATTCTGCGCCCATGCGCGGGACGCAGAAGTCATATGGCCTGCATATTTCTCTGCCTCCCCCACCACCCCCCACGTACAGAAAAATGCAAAAGAAATCTGCGGGGGAACACGTGTCCCTTCCCCGGCCGTCCAGGCAGCGTGTCTGTTCCAGCGTGCCTGGAGCAGCTTCAGAGACGCAAATCACTGCAGGGGGAGGGGCTTGGCCTGCGTGCCTGCGGGGGGAGATGTTGATCACTGTCAGGGTGCCGGGTTGGCCAACAAGTGAGAGAGACTCTGTCCCACTCTCTTGATATGGCGGCTCAAGGGGCATGGAGGAGGGCAGGTCTTTTTGTCAGGCAGGAGGAAGGCTCTGTCCCCGAGGCAGAAGTGTAGCAGCCTGCCTAGTGAAATTCAACTTCTTGAGAATTGAAAAAACACTTAGTTAAATATTAGTATCGTGTTAGTGACAATCGTTTTTAAGTTAAAGAAAATAGCTTTTGTAAAAAACAAACAAACCCCACTTTTTGTTAATGTTGCTGTTGCTGGTTATTTGATCTCATTCTCTGAGGCAGAAATGTAGCAACCTGTCTGCATAGTAAATTGTTAATTATTCTATTGTTAGTTAACTGTTCCCATTCTCAGTCAATTCCCCCAGGAGCATAAAAACCCTAAAACATAAAGTGTTAAGGTCCCTACGTTGCCAGAGTGATGGAAAGCCTTATAAATGACAGTAAGGGAATCAGCTAGGAAGATCTATGTGCTTTCTCACTTTTTTCCTGTGCCAAAGTGGCAGGGAACTCAATGAATCTCCTTAGGAAGGACAAGGGGTTGATTTGGCCCCACTAAGATTTGAACTTGTGATTCTGGCAAATTTAGGTATTGGAAACATTGCTACTCCAACCACCAGTTGGATCCAGTGAGCCTTCAACCCTTGACTATTTTTGGAGGTACAATGAATCAATGCCTTTACATCTTCCGCCATTGCATTGTTCGCTCCATGTGTTAGATCCCTTTCCTCTATCCTGTTTGTGCCTTGTCTATTAGATCGTCAGCTCGGTAAAGCAGGGACTGTCTTCTATGTTGTGTCCGTGCAATGCCTGTACAATGGAGCTCCCAGGCGGTACTGCAATAAACATAATTCATAATAATTTACAGAGGTGACATGAAAGGGAATGTTTCGTTTTCTTAGTGAATGTGGGGGCTACAATGCAGCATATTCACAGAGATGAACTAGGACTTACTGAACCTCTGGTTGCAGTGAGACAGAAAGAAAGTCTCTCTCTTTTAAGGAGTTTCCACGTAGTGCTGAGTCCTTCATTGCTTCAGAACATGGCCGTGTGCAGTTCTCATTACAGAGAAGCTCCGAGTACAGTGAAGTTATTCTACTGGGAGGGGGGGGGTAATAGAGAATGACTTTAGGAGGATCCCACTGGGGGTAATTTCCTTTAAACACCTAATTTTCTGGCAAGCCAATTGCACCTATTTTCTAATATGCAGTTGCCACATTATAATGATTTGTAAAGCATCATTCTGGGTGTCCCTTTATCTACACAAGAGCAGTCGTGGCATCTAACTACGCAGCTTTTCTCTACTCTTCTCTGACCTAAATGGCTCACAACATCCTGCTCTTATCAGGCAAGAGGGCCTTGCTTCAATGGCGCATTTAAATCAGACAACTGTAGTCCATTAGCAACCGTCCAACAGCTGAGCTCTGCCTTCCGAAGTGGGAGAACCCTCCGATCAATCACATTTATTAGAGGCCAAGGTTTGACTTGGGAGATTTCAGAGTGCAGGAAAAGCAACTCCAGTTGAATCTTTTCCTTCGGATGAAAGTGTGGATGGAATTTAAAGCAGGTGGGGAAGGAAGCCATAAATGATCGTGCTGCTACTCACTTTTATTGTGCGACGTACATGATGTAAAACAGAGAGGAGAGAAATGCATCATCGATAATTGAGACAAGCTGCATGTAAAAACAAAAAAGAAGTCTGTGGAGGCCAATCTACAGTCAGATGCTCACCTGGATTCAGACCACGGGAAGCAAGGGAAAGCATATTTTTAAAAGCAAGCTGACAAAATAAGGAAAGAATGAGACAAAAAAAGAAAAGAAAAGTAGGGACTCCTGTCTCTGTCGGTTACGCAAATCAGCACAACTTGCGTTTAAGATCGTGAAGCACTTGGAGATCTACTGATGAAAAGTACTATATCAGAGCTAAATATGATCATTATTATTATTAAATACCATCAGGCAGATCGGCAAGCTGGCGTGTATCACCACAGCTCCACCGAAGTATACGGCTACAGTGCTTTATATCAGTTGCGGTTCTGGCCTCATATTTGTGAAACTGTTGGGATGGTTCTGGTGTCAGCTCCGCTGTGAAGCTGTGGAGCTAATGTTGCTAACTCCACTGTTGCTAATGTGATGCGCTGTCTACAGCACAGTGGGGAACATGGAAACCACTAATTCTTTGGACATAATGGAGTTACGTACTATGGATAGCGCTTCATCCTGCCTGGGCCTTGCTCACAAGTGGAATGGTGTTTCTGTTGTCCTGATAAAAAAATCATACGTATTGTGAGCCTGCCGAGTTTGTGCTGCACATAGCTATGTGATTGTGTGTGTTCTGATCACTGAAAACTGGACCAGGGGGCAGGTTCTTGGTGTAAACTGGTGTAGCTCATAGGTTTTAAGGTCAGGAGGGACTGTTATGATCATCCAGTCTGATGTTCTGCAAAAGACAGGCCATAGATTGCTCTCACTGAATTCTTAATGGAGCCCCAACAACTTACAGAAGCTGAGGATCTGGCCCAAGAAGTCAAATTAAGCTATTTGTGCAAAGGTCCCATAGAAGCAAAAATATCCGGGGCTTGATTCCAGCCTTGCTCGGCAGTGATCAAATATTGTTATTATGTGAAACCTCATTGGTTTATGTTGAAATTCTTGGGTCTACAAAATTGGGCTTTCTCACCATGAGTCTTCAAGACTTTCCTCTGCCATTGGCTGAAAATGTTATAGCGGTCACTATTCTCTGCTGAGTGTTTATCCGATTATCCTGATTATAATGATCTGCCATTATGAAGTGTATCAATTTCTGCTCAGTTCACTGTACCTGTGAATTGCTTACCTCACAGTGATTCAACAGTGGAACAAACTTTGGGAGGAATCCAATAAAGCCAAAGTCTGAGAAGGGTGCAAAACCCTCCCCTTTGACAAAGCATTTCCACCATAAGCAGCATGATGATATTTTTAATCATATATATTCTCCAAACACAATGTTCTTTACAGAGAACGAGGGGAGCAGACAGGTCTTTCAAGTTCCCTCTGGATCTCACCGTGTAGATTTAGTTTTTCTGAGAAGCACATGGAAATTAATCAACTTAATTTGCAGCAAGGAAATTATTGGTTGGATATTAGGAAAAACTTTCTAACTCTAAGGATAGTTAAGCACTGAACAGGTTACCTAAGGAGATTGTGGAATCACCATCACTGGAGGTTTTTAACAACAAGTTAAACAAACACCTGTCAGGGATGTTCTAGGTATATTTAATCCTGCCTCAGGGCAGAGGGTGGACTAGATCAGTGGCTCTCAAACTTTCCAGACTATTGTACCCCTTTCAGACGTCTGTTTGTCTTGAGTACCTGAAGTTTCTCCTCACTTAAAAACTACTTGCTTACAAAATCAGACAAAAAAATGGGGGCAGGGCTAGCTCAGTGGTTTGAGCATTGGCCTGCTAAACCCATTGGTGAGTTGAATCCTTGAGGGAAGCATTTAGGAATCTGGGGCAAAAATTTGTCTGGGGAGTGGTCCTGCTTTGAGCAATGGGTTGGACTAGATGACTTCCTGAGGTCCCTTCCAACCCTGATATTCCATGAAAAGTGTCACAGCACACAATTACTGAAAAGTTGCTTATTTTCTCATTTTTACCATATAATTATTAAATAAATTAACAGGAATATAAATATTGTACTTATATTTCAGTGTATGGTATATAGAGCAGTATAAACCAGTCATTGTCTGTATGAAATTTTAGTTTGTACTGACTTTGCTAGTGCTTTTTATGTAGCCTGTTGTAAAACTAGGCAAATATCGAGGTGAGTTGATGTACCCCCTGGAAGACCTCTGTGTACCCCCAGGGGTACGTGTACCCCTGGTTGAGAACCACTGGACTAGATAACCTCTTGAGGTCCCTTCCAGCCCTACATTTCTATGATTCTATTAAGGTGATTGATGCTATCAAAAGTTCTACAGCTATTCACCATTCCAGAAGCTAGAGATGAACCATAAGCCCTTGGACTCAATGCGGGATTATAGGTTTGAAATTCAATAGCCTGCATTATGCAGGAGGTCACATTGAATCATCTTTCAGAACCTTAAGAACAGGGCTGGCTCCAGGCACCAGCGCAGCAAGCAGGTGCTTGGGGCAGCCAACGGAAAGGGGCAGCACGTCCAGCTGTTCGGCGGCAATTCGGCGGCGGGTCCCTCAGTCCCTCTCGGAGGAAAGGACCTGCCACGGAATTATGAAGCGGCGGCGATAGAGTTGCCGTTGAAGTGCTGCCGGTCGCGGCTTTTTTTTTTTTTCCTCTCCGCTTGGGCAGCAAAAACGCTGGAGCCAGCCCTGCTTAAGAATAATAAGATTCAGCCTGATTTCAGTTATGTGCCTCGACAAAGGATCAAGGGCCACTTTTTCCAAACAAGTTTTCCCATCCCTAAAAGTTGGGCCCCTATAAGTAGAAGTTAAGGGTCTGATTCTCCACCACCTTGCACAATCAATTTATATCTATGCAAAACGTTCCCATTCTGGGACTCAATCTCCATCTGGTGTATGCTGGCATAACCCCATGGGTCCCCATACCTGATCGGGTAGCATTTTGCTACTTTGCATAGATGTAAATAGTTATCACCAGGTTCTAGGCAGTGGAGATTCAGGCCCTAATTTATAACCAAGAATGAAAGTGCTTTGGCATGTGTTGTGTGTTTAGTCCAGGAAGAAGCTGGAAAGCACTTCTGATCATTGGTGGCAACTTCTGCTGGTGCCGGTGGGTGCTCAACCTCCCCCCGCCCCCGCTACCTCCAGCCCCACCCTGACTCCACCCTATGCCCCGCCCCCATTCCAACCTCCCCAAATCCCCACCCCGGCCCCGCCTCTTCCCCTTCTCCTCCCCTGAGCACGCTGCATTCCCGCTCCTCCCCCCTCCCTCCCTGAGCTTGTTAGGCCACGAAACAGCTTTTTTGCGGCGGCAAGCACTGGGAGGTAGGCGGAGAAGCGGGGACACGGTGTACTCAGGGGAGGAGGTAGAGGCGGAGGTGAGGTTGGGGCCAGGGGGCAAGGAGGGGAGCTTGGCTCCCGGTGGGTGCAGAGCACCCACCAATTTTTCCCCATGGGTGCTCCAGCCTTGGAGAACCCACGGAGTCAGCGCCTATGCTTCTGATTCCCCGTGTATTTTCATATTTACTGGCTACTGACTCCAAAATGTTCTGTCAGCACAGGTTTTGAGCAGATAGCAAAAATGTTTTTACTGACGTGCTAGTTGAAGGTGTTATGCATTCTGTCTAATCCTTTGTTTGCCCTTCCTCTATATCAACTGCACTGTGAACATTGAAGCCATCAGTTTGATTAATGTGAAATAGGCAGTGTGAACAAGGCAAAACAATGCAGAAGGCTGCCAGATCCTCCTCTCTCTCTCTAATCAGATTAACCTGGAGGGGCAGTCGGAAGTGGAGATAAACTGGAGCGAGGTACAATATATCAGGGGAAGCTAGGGAGAAGCTAAAATGTAGTAGTATTTTTTCAGTCTCCGTTGTTGTGCTGTTTGAGTTTTGAGTAGTAGAGGAATGTAACTCGAGGAATTGAATAACTCAATAGCATATTATGCATGGCCCTTAACCTTCAGCCTCTCCTGCGGGGAATTTCTTACCCTGCCGAGTGAAGTCAATTTGTCCTTGTTGTTTAAACAAACAAACAATTTCTTCCAGCAGAGCAAGGTACAAGGAAGCAGAGGATCAGGCCTTTAACCTCCCCTTGTAGGGATCTAATTCTAGAAATCAGGAAATGGCAGGAAAAATGGAATTTGAAGCCTCCTGGAATGGACTGTATATGACAGCTCTTTTAGGTCCAGATCCTGTGGTCCATGTTCTAGCAGACACATTAATCAGTTGGTGTTTGCCTGGAAAAGGAACTTTTAGGATCAGGCTTGTGAACTGACTTTTAACAAGCACCTAGCATATTTCTAGAATACATATCATCATAGTATGTAAACACTTCGACTGCAAATCAAGAGCCGGGTTCATTCTCTGAAGGTCAATTTACAGAACTGCCCGATATACCTGGCACAAATTGGTGTTGCATTCATTTGAACAGGCGATGGATAGAAAACGGCTGCAGGACTATATGCATATTTCAGAAGCTGTAGTGGCGGCAGCAAATACCTCATATTTGCTTTGCTCTTCTGGTTGCCCTGAATTGTGGTGGAATAAAGAGATTCTAAAGTGAAACAGTGAAAAGTGCATGTAATAAAATTACTCCTGTTCTTAAATACATAGTGAGAGGACCCCATTTTAACTCTCAGCACATCAGAGTGAGCCAACCAATTTTTGGGATCACTGACCTCCCCCCTGAAATTCTCTCTCTTTTTTTGTTATAATGTGATTTCAGCCTATTCAAAGTAGTAGACGTGGTCAAAACATTTAATTTAAAACATTTTAAATTAAATGTGTCCTTTTTTTCAAAACCAACATCTTTCGCTAAAAGCATTCAGGTGTATGACATTTTCTGTTTTTCAGTCAAACTAAAAATTCATACATTTTGAGTGTTCAGACTTTGGGGTTTTTTTCCTTTTCTTCCCTTTTTACCATTGAATGCCATACAGTGAATGATGCCTAGGGTATTTTTGTTTTCCCTCCAATAATTTATGTTTCGCCTTTTACACTAACTTCTAAAGGGAAAGAGAAACTCTTTAACCGTTCAAGAGGTGGCCAATGTGCAAAAGCAGAAATCCCCTGAAGTAGTTGGTTTGGGGTAACATCAAAAGCGATATTACCACCAACATATAGTTAACAAGTACCTGATTTTCAAAAGTGCTAGATCATTTACAGCTGCAAGAACCAAGCGTCTCTTAAACTCTGACCTTAAAATATACAAACAAATTCCTGCAAACTTCCCACCATAACCGAGAAAGAGAAGAGGGTCTTAAGGTTAAAGCACTGGATGAGAGTTGTGGGTTCAATTCCCACCTCTACTACCAACTTATTGGGTAACCTTGAGCAATGCACTTGGTCTTTCTGTTCCTCAGCGCTCCATCAGTAAAGTGGGGATACTAATGCTACCTTTCTCCCATGCTTTTCATATCTATTTAGACTAAAACTCTATCTTATGTACAGCACCTAGCATTCTTGGGGCCGCTAGATGCTATTTAAATTCAAGAAATGGTAACTGGTTCATACTTTCACTCATAAGTTGCACCTAATGAAACCAGTGTTCATTTTTTTCTCAAAATGTCAGTCCCATTGGGATTATATTTAAAAAAAAATAAAATTAGTAAAACGAAGTTCAGGTACAAAAATCACTGGTTTCAAGCAAGTCAGAAGGCTCCTGTTGCTCAGAATTGCTTTGTAATGAAACTTTCTCAGGCCTTTAGTCTTTAATGGTGCTTTGAAAGAATCTCCCATGCTATGTACAACCACTTTAACTTAATAGACTCTAAGTACCTATTGATTCAATGGACCGTAACAGATTCAATCTAATGGAGTGAAATGGAGCATTATAAAAATGTTCCTATACATTTACATGATGTATCTTAACCCTGGCGTCTTTATGTTCTACCAGGTAAATAATCTGTACGATAATATGTTTCCAGATATAGTCTAGACTGGCCCAGTAAGATATATCTGAAAGTTTCTAAGTATGGACTAGAGCTAGGTGAAGAACTGATTTTTTGTTCACTGGCAGTTCTGGAAAAAAAAATCTGTTTCAACCTGAACCAAAACCAAAATTCTTATTAATTTTCAGTGAATCAAAAATTGACAAAAAAATTGTGCTGGGTCAGATTTGTTCTAGGTTTTGTTTTGGCATTTTTTTAAATTAAAAGTACACAGAAAGGAAAGGTTAGAGTCACAAAACAGGTGACATGGTGGTGTTTCCCCCATATCCCAGTAACTTAAACCACTCCAGAGCAGAGATTTGAACCCAGGTTTTACCCTTCTTATTTGGCTGCCCTAATCCCTAGTTTATATTTTTTCCATTGCTCTTATTGAAGCTGTTCCACTTTGTATAAATACTTAACTATTCATTGGCGCAGCAAGCAAACGAAAATGACTATATAGCCTGCTGCTCAGAGCACCCGACTGGGTTGTTTGAGACCTCGATACCAGTCCCTGCTCCAATTTTTATAGATAAAAAGTCAAAAAGCATCAGCAGCAATTGAGAGCTCCACCCCACAATTCCCTGGTGGTTGGTATACTCACGCAGGGGTGTGGGGAAGATCCTGCATTCAAGTCCCTGCTCAGGAACAAGGATTCAGACATGCATTGCCCACATTTTATGTAAGTGTCCTAACCATGGGTCATTGGTTATAAGCTCACAAGCACAATCACCTTCTCTAGTTGTTTTCTTAATGGCACCTAAGTCCCCTTATGAATCTAGCCTGGGGGGAAAAAAGTTTTTGTCTGAAAGAATTTGGTGAATTTAAACCAAATTTGCTAATAGTTTTGGGTGACCCAAAACTGCATTTTTCTGTGAATAAGCTATTCACCCAAAAACTTTTGCCCCGCTGTAGCAGGGAGGAAGTTACACCCATACTTTCAGGAAGGATTTTTTTTTTTTAAAGAAAACAAAGAAATTCATACAAAAAATTATTAAAACAACATTAATGGCTTCATATAATACTGTTGATAATTTGTTTGTATTACAATACTACCTTGAGGCTCCAGCTGAGATCAGGGCCTCATTGAGCTAGCTACAGTATTATTATTTGTTGTTATTGAGCTGTATTATTGTAGCAACTTGGGACCTCTAGTCATAGGCCAGGCCCCAACTGTGCAAGGTGCTGTACAAACACAGAACAAAAACATGGTCCCTGCCATCTAAGCATAGGAGAAGAGACAACAGACAGGTGAGTACAAGGAAACCAGTTATCTAACTATTGTCTAGTCTTTTGATGGCACTGTGGCAAAGTCATATACACATAGAATATCAGGGTTGGAAGGGACCCTCAGGAGGTCATTTAGTCCCATCCCCGGCTCAAAGCAGGACTAATCCCCAGACAGATTTTTGCCCCAGATGCCTAAATGGCCCCCTCAAGGATTGAACTCACAATCTTTGGTTTAGTAGGCTAATGCTCAAACCACTGAGCTATCCCTCCCCCCAGTTTGTCAGCTGGCTAAGGGCAGTGGCAGCATAAACTTCCTCCATGCCTCCCCACCGGTGTTGTAAAAGATAGTCCCAGCCCTGGAGATTTTGCCCAAGACAGATGACGCCTCCATCACCTACTCATGTTTTCAGACAAGCACCTTCGTGTTTTCTCCTGTGCTGCCCATCACACTTGGGATAATCTCCCTGGAAACATCCATAAAGCCACCCCCTTGTCCTCCTCCAAATCCCTCCTTAAAACTCTCCTTTTTTGTGATACCTACATAAAAAAACTTGACAACGGTTAGGCCGCTGGCCAGCATCTTCTCCCTGTTTCCTTTTACTTCTCCATCTGTCTGTGTCCATCTTACACGTAGATTGTCAGATTTGTGGGGCTTTTTGTTTTGCGCCTAGCACAATGAGGCCCTGGTCCACAACAGGGGATCTTAGGTACTATTGTGCTACTAATAATAAAGGGTAAAGGAAAGAAAGTGTTATCATCATTTTTACAGATACAGCAGGCACTGAACCTAGCTGCCAACCCAGGGCCAGCTTTAGGGCTGCCGCCAAAGTCCCACCACTGTCTTCGGCAACAGCTCAATCGCTGCGGCAGAGGAAGGCCCCTCCGCCGAAGTGCCGCTGAAGGCACCGGCAGCCAATTGAGCTGCCGCCGAAGTTCCGGCACTGTCGTCATCGGCAGCTCAATCGTTGCCGCTGTCTTCGGCGGCATTTCGGCGGAGGGTCCTTCCTCCGTGGCAGCGAGTGAGCTGCCGCCGAAGACAGCGGCGGGACTTCGGCGGCAGCTCCTTCGAATCGGGCCCCGCGGTGCCTAAAGCCGGCCCTGTGCCAACCATTTACCTGGTTCAAAGCAGACTGAACCCACCCAGTTTGGTAGTACACTACTCACAACACAGAGGGATAGGTAGATTAGCATGATTATTAGTTGAGAAATTTTTACGCTAGTTTTCTCTTCTTTTACCATAATTATTCCTTGAGTTCTCAAGTAGGGTGACCAGACAGCAAATGTGAAAAATCGGGACGGGGGTGGGGGGTAATAGGAGCCTGTGTAAGAAAAAGACCCAAAAATCAGTACTGTCCCTATAAAATCGGGACATCTGGTCACCCTATTCTCAAGGGACTGGCACCCAGCCACTTTGCAATGTTGTTTACTACGTCTATTCTTTCTCCGACCCCCTGGGTTGCTGACAACTGTTGATTTATTCATGGAAATGCCCTCGCCCTCCAATAGTTTTCCAATTTCTTCCCAATCTTGAGACTCACTTTCATCATTTTGTTGCTTATTGAGGCACAGCTTTGTTCTTTGTGTAATAATGGATGATTTAGTAAATGTCATGTTGTAGGATTGAAAACATTTAAGGGGAACCTTTATTAAATTAAACATGCTTCCAGAGCTCAGTCTTCTCTTGGACTGTATTCTCATAATCAGAAGATTCAGGTGACTGCAAAATGGACTTGTAGTAAGAGGAGGCCCTGAGATATAAACCTTGGTATCAGAGGCCCAGTATGAGGGGCCTCTGATACCAAGCACCACACCGGTAGCATCTAACAACAGGACTATTTAAGAACATTGGAACGGCCATACTGGGTCAGACCAAAGGTCCATTTAGCCCAGCATCCTGTCTTCCAACAGTGGCCAATGCCAGATGTCCCAGAGGGAATGAACAGAACAGGGAATCATCAAATAATCCATCCCCTGTTGCTCATTCTCAGCTTCTGGCAAACAGAGGCTAGGGACACCATCCCTGCCCATCCTGGCTAACAGCCATTGATGGACCTATCCTCCATGAACTTATCTAGTTCTTTTTTGAACCCTGTTATAGTCTTGGCCTTCACAACATTCTCCTGCAAAGAGTTCCACAGGTTGACTGTGCATTGTGTGGAGAAATACTTCCTTTTGATTGTTTTAAACCTGCTGCCTATTAATTTCATTTGGTGCTCCCTAGTTCTTGTGTTATGCGAAGGAGTAAATAACACTTCCTTATTTACTTTCTCCATGCCAGTCATGATTTTATAGACCTCTATCATATCGTCCCTTAGTCATCTCTTTTCCAAGCGGAAAAGTCCCAATCTTATTAATCTCTCCTCATATGGAAACTGTTCCATACCGCTAATCATTTTTGTTGGCCTTTTCTGTACCTTTTCCAATTACAATACATCTTTTTTGAGATGGGGCGACCAGATCTGCACTCAATATTCAAGATGTGGGCATACCACGGATTTATATAGAAGCAATATGATATTTTCTGTCTTAATATCTACACCTTTCCTAATGGTTTCTAACATTCCATTAGCTTTTTTGAATGCTGCTGCACATTGAGTTGATGTTTTCAGAGAACATGACAATGACTCCAAGATCTCTTTCTTGAGTGGTAACAGCTGATTTAGATCCCATCATTTTATATGTATAGTTGGGATTATGTTTTCCAATGTAAATTACTTTGCAGTTATCAACACTGAATTTCATCTGTCATTTTGTTAGCTAGTCACCCAATTTTGTGAGATCCCTTTGTAACTAACTCTTCACAGTCTGCTTTGGACTTAACTATGTTGAATAGTTTTGTATCATCTGCAAATTTTGTCAACTCACTATTTACCCCTTTTTCCAGATCATTTATGAATATGTTGAATAGTACTGGTCCCAGTACAGACCCCTGGGGACACCAGTATTTACCTCTCTCCATTCTGAAAACTGACCATTTATTCCTACCCTTTTCCTATCTTTTAACCAGTTACCAATCCATGAGAGGACCTTCCCTCTTATCCCATGACAGCTTACTTTGCTTAAGAGCCTTTGGTGAGGACCTTGTCAAAGGCTTTCTGAAAATCTAAGTACACTATAGCCACTGGCTCACCCTTGTTCACAGGCTTGTTGACCCCCTCAAGAATTCTAGTAGGTTGGTGAGGCATGATTTCCCTTTACATGTTGACTCTTCCCCAACAACTCATGTTCCTCTATGCGTCTGATAATTCTGTTCTTTAGTATATTTTCAACCAGTTTGCCCAGTACTGAAGTTAGGCTTACTGGCCTGTAATTGCTGGGATTGCCTCTGGAGCCTTTTTAAAAATTGGTGGCACATTAACTATCCTCCAATCAAGCTGATTAAATGATAGGTTACATACCACAGTTAGTTGTTCTGCAATTTCACATTTGAATTCCTTCAGAACTCTTGGGTGAATACCATCTGATCCTGGTGACTTATTACTGTTTAGTTCGTCAATTTGTTCCAAAACCTCCTTTAACGACACCTTAATCTGGGACAGTTCCTCAGATCTGTCACCTAAAAAGAATGGCTCAGGTTTGGGAATCTCCCTCACATCCTCAGCTGTGAAGACCAATGCAAAGAATTCATTTAGTTTCTGCGCAATGGCCTTATCGTCCTTGAGTGCTCCTTTAGCATCTTGATCGTCCAATGGCCCCAGTGGTTGTTTAGCAGGTTTCCTGCTTCTGATGCACTTTTAAAAAATTTACTATTACTTTTTGAGTCTTTGGCTAGCTGTTTTTCAAATTATTTTTTGGCCTTCCTAATTATATCTTTACACTTCACTTGCCAGAGTATATGTGCCTTTCTATTTTCCCCAGTAGGATTTAACGTCCACTTTTTAAAGGATGCCTTTTTGCCTCTCACTGCTTCTTTTACTTTGCATCTGTTTATTTTCATAGCCAATACAACTCTACTTTTGAAGACTCATCTTTTGTTACCAATTGGCTGATTCTCGGATCTTCAAATCTGCCCTCCCTCCCGTGGCCCTCCTCCCCGCTACCCCCATCATCTCTATTATTCTGAAATAAACCTCCTCATTTCTTGGCTGTCAATGAACAGAAATAAACAAGGCATTATTGCAATGGGGGGATAATTGGACTCGTACCCTTTATTTGATTCGTGATTACATAGAAGTCTGTAATAGATGTGACAAACAGGAATGCTGATATGAGACAACTGAACTTTATTTCCTGGTTCATTCACCTGCCCTGGGTTAGTGTTGCAAAGGTTAATGCTTATTATAAAGGCCCTGCTCTCTTTTTTTAAAAAAACATTAGAAATTCAAGCCCTGTCTAGGCTGAAAGATTCTATGCTGATAGGTGGTGATCCAGTAACATCCCATGAATCAAGAGTAAAAGCTGAGTAACTAGATGTGAGTGTGTTTTTCAACTACGATGACTTACTTTTCGGAGAAAGGGAGTCTTGGTTTTTTTTCAGTCCGAAATGACTTCTTGTTTTGAAAGTTTAGTTAATGTATTGTTTAAAAAAGAGTTAAAAGTCAAAATAGAAACAAAATGTTTCAGAATTATCAAAACTAAATGGAAATGTTTCAAAATTGTTTTCAGATTTTTGTTTTGTGAAAATTTTAAAGATTTTTTTTGTCCCAAATCAGGATGGGAAAGTTTTTCAAATCTTGAATATTTTCATGGGCTAGGAAAATCATTTCTCGCCCAGCTCTATCCTGTTCCCATAGACTACAATACCATTGTCTTCAGCACAGCAGGATCAGGCCCTAACTCCCAGGTTTTCTGGAGGGGAGGAAGGAACAATATGCATTGTACTTCCCTGTACATTCTAATTGCATGGAACTTGCACAGATGCATGAAGTCTTGCTGGAACTTACATGGAAATCCATGTCTGTCAAAAATGATTTCTTCACGTGGATTGGAAAATGCCAGCAGGTCACAGAAGCCATAAAGGAGGAAGGATCTTTTAGAAAGCAGGTGGCACTCACACCAACAAGGGCAGAAGTTGGAGCTAATGATGGGTAACGTTCCAAAAGCTGAGTTCAAGAACAACAAGGATGAACATAAAGATCGATGTGCTTATCAGAAACTTTTCCAAACTACCTGAAGTTCTGGAGTTGGCAAAATTGGACTAGTATTCTCCTCCCATGAGTTTTGTGTTCCTTCTTGCTGCTGGCTGGGGCTAAACCCAAGAACACCATTTTTCTGTGGTATTTTGGGGCCTCCTCTTTGAAAGCAAGGCTTACCCTCATCCCTGAGCACATTGTCTCACACGAAGCTTTGGCTGGGCTAGGCATTAATTGTGGTTTTCAGGGAAATGAATGTAGACATGTTCTATTGAAACTTGGTTACATCATGTCCTTACAAGACATGTTGTCCCTGTAGAGTATATGGAATGATACTCTTGGTCCTGTTCACCTTGTCCCATATTATGATGAAAAGGAGCCACTTTATGAAATTAATGGCTGATGCATTTTCAATACATTAAGGAATGTACTGCTTCATAGAGCATATAGCAAACCTGTGTGACTCCTTGCCACAGAATGTCATATGTTCAAATTCGGGCGCTGTTTTTAAATGGCCTTAGATAAGTTTATGACCAGTAATAACAATGGTCATTATCCAGGCTAAGATAACCGGGGTAATCAACCTCTCATGCTTCAGTGTGCATGATGATAAATTTACTGAAAGGCTTAATAAGGAACTCCCCCATCCAAAGTATTGAACCAAATGAGTTATTGGGTTAGAAGGAGTCGTCATTTTCTAAAGTATTTGGTACTGACCACTGCCATAGCAGAATGCCTGACTTCATGGGCCAGCAGTCTGCTTGGTTTTTATGTTGTTACAGTATCAGAGCCAGACCCTGCAAATCCTTAGTCATCTGAGTAATCTTTCCTCACATTGACTTCATGGGGATTATTGGCAGGATTCTAGATTCATACAGTTTCAAGCTACAAGGGGCCACTAGATCATCTCGTCCAGTGGTTCTCAAACTTATTTGATCACACTACCCCTTCTATGTAGTAGTCTGTAGTAGTTTACCCCTCCCGCCCCCAATCCTTGGTGACACATGTACATATATCGATATATATGGCAGGGGTGTTTCACTTGAGTCAGTTTTGGCTTCTTTGTTTTTCACTTGAGGGTTTTTTTTTTCTATTGTAATAAGAGCAAAAGAAAAACCGCAGTTGTGGTCAATGCTTACAATTAAATGTGCACATTGCGTTGTAGCAAACGGATTAATGTACAGACAGCAACGACTTTGTATAATGCTAGGCAAGCGTAACAGAACTCTGTCAAAATGCACAGCACCACCTAGAGTCAAATGCACGGTGCCATCTGAGGACCTGATGTGTCTGGAGGAATCCGCTTAGCTAGTTATTCATTGCTGGGGGTAAAAAAGGGGGAAGTAAGTTTTTTTTTTTTTCTCCTAAAGCTTCTCAGACGCCTGCAGAATACATTCTGCGCCCCCCAGTTTCAGAACCTCTGATCTAATCTGATCTCTTGAATGTCACAGGCCCTTAGATTTCACCCAGGTACTCCCAGAGTTAGCCAAATAACGTATATTTGGTTTCCACAAAGGATTCGCCATCTCCTGATGTCGTCAAATCATTCCTTCCCTTGATAGTTTGTTCTAGCGGATAATCACCTGCACTGTTCAAATTTGCGCTTATTTTCTAATTTGAATGTGTCTGACTTGAGCTTCCAGTGATTGCTTTTGTTCTGCCTTTCTCCGTTCGATTAAAGAGCCCTTTATTACCCTCTATTTTCTCCCCATGAAAGTACTTACACACTACAATCAAGTTGCCTCTCCATCTTCTTTTTGATAAATTTAAACGGCGTGAGGTCTTTAAGTTAAGATTAAGGGTTATTCACTTCAGTTAAAGCAGGATCAGGCCTTAAATATACTGTTTCTGCTTTCCCATCCTCAGCAGCAACACCATCACATGGGTGTGTATGCTGTATAGTGGGTAGCAAAGTTAAATAGAGAAATCAATATACTGGTTAAATGTCTGAGAATCAACTTTTTTCCTTTGTGTACCTGTACATACAGATTAGATATGCTGCAATAAAGCAATGTGTACAATCACTAGAGTGTGCTTTGCTGACGGCGTCTGAGGACAGTCGGGATAAATCAAAGGTTTTATCATTTCTTCAGCACTGTACGTGTGGCAGACTATTGATTCAACATTGAAATGTTCAGAATGTCTCTCTGTAAGGTCCATCTGGCTTCTTAAGGCTCTAGAAGACTTTGCAGTGTTGCCAGTGGTATTTTAAGTAGAGGAAGCTATCTCAGTTCCTACTAGAGAAGTGTCTATATAATGAAATGACCTTATCCTGCAATGTACTTTGCCTCCTCAAAATTTGCTCACGTCAATTTGTCCTTAATCTTAGGATTTTAGAGAATCTTTTAAAAGTGGGTAAGATTGGGAAGCTGAAGCAGAAATTGTAAGTTTACATTGGCAAAAATAGGCTCCATAATTCACCGACACCTATTGGTGTAACTCCAATGGTTGTAGCAATGGCAGAAGCTCTTGGAGAGGGTTCTCAAGTATTTTTAACCATGTGTTGTTTTAGGGCTTGTCTACACAGTGGGGTAATGCGCAATATAGGGGTCTGATTTCTAAAGTGCACTAACATGTTGCACATTAATTGGGGTCCCTTTAGATCCTGCTGGTGTGCACTAAAGGTTCCCTAGTGCGCTTCAATATAGCATTGTTTCAAACAGCACCATATAAAAGCACACAGGGTCTATGTGGACCAATTGATGTACGACATCTTACTGCACTTTAGAAATCACCCCCTCCCCCGATTACTGATCAAAACATCATCTCCCCCTACAGCTCCCAGAGTTGGAAAGAAAGCCAGAGAGGTGAAAGGACTTGCCCAAGGTTACACAGTAAGTTGGTGGAAGAGCTAGAACCTAGGTTTCTTAACTTAGAGTCCTGCGTGCTAACCACTAAACCGTGTTGACCCCGCTATAAAATGATTCACTACAACAAGTGTTACTTGGTGCCTGTGTTAGCAGCCTCAGCAGAGAGAAGCTACTTTCATCCTCATAAAGGTGGTTCCTCCAGTTTAAGGTGGGATTAGTTCCTTCAGGTCAGGGCATTATCAAGGGAAGCTTGAACGACCACTACCTGTTCTGTGATTAAAGAATTTGGCACCTTTCACCTGCACTAAAAGTCATTAATTAAAAAAATTAAATAAATGTGGTGGGGAGAGTCTAACCAATCTAGCAAAAGTCAGAACCAGCTCAAACTTTTAAGCTGAACTTTAAACCTATCGATTTACAGTTTGAATAAATACCTGGCCTGTGCCGAAATCTTCCTCAGGGAGCGTCTCCCAGCAGGTCTGGCCATCTCTATTGTGCTGCCTATTGTCAGCAAATCTCACAACTTCTGGGCTATCCCCTTGCTGAGGAAACAAAGCTTTCTGGGCTGCCTCCAAAAACCCTACAGTTCATTGTATGGCTCACAATGAGAACTGCAAATGGCTCCCTATGGCTCTTACTAGAAGAGGGCTGGTGAGTTCTAGGAGCTGTTTCTGTCATGGAAAAGGAGTGGGGAGCAAAGGGGGCCTTTTTTGGAAGGAGAGAGGTAGCGATGAATCAATGTTGAGGATAGGAGAAAGGAAACTGGGTTTCAAAGAGTGGAGAAAGCTGGTGGTTGAGGGAGGAACTGATGAAGAACTGGTGAAAAGTGAAAGGCGTAGTTGTCTGGGAATGGGACAACGAGAAGTAAGAAGGAATGTATCAAAGAGGGGAGAAAGGGAACAGGGGATACTGCCTATGGCTGGGATCAGCATTCAGATGTGGGAGATCTCTGAACTTCTTGAGGTTTACAGGTGAAGTATATAGTTACCCTCTTAGCAGAGTTGCTGGGTATTGTAAATAAATAGACCAGTGGTTCTCAATCTTTTCCATACTGGGATTACCCCTGGATACTCATCCAATTTAGCAATTTAGGAAGGGCAGAGTGGGCATACTCCATCACTGGTCTGAACACTGCTAACCATACAGCATAGGAAGATTCATACTAGAGCTATGCCGGTGAATTCATGTTCTCCTTGAGGAGAATTTTTTTTTTTTTTTACGGATTCTCAGCCAAGAGTAGTAAATTGGAATGAATCAGAATTTTAATTTGACAGAAAACGATTATATTATGTTCACTGTGATTTCTCTCTCTCTCCCCACCCACACACCCACACGGAGCCTGCTTCAGGGAATCAGTAGGAAATGAGAGGCACAGCCTATGTTGCCTGGAAAAAAGTCTATTTAAGTGATCTGCTATAGACTTGCTTAGAATATTAGGCAGTAAAACAGGTTTTCTAGAAAATGAGATCGCCCTGAGCACTTGCATACCCATTCAAAGACTCAAGGAAGACAGGTGGGAATAGTGACATCTGTGAAGTAATAGGTGTTTTGCTGTCTTAATAATTCATCCATAAATTAAACATCTTTATTTTGAAACACACGGTCTGGTTCTGCGCTTCTCCCAAGTTTTACACACATGTTAACCTCCACCAGGGTAAGTGAGAGCAGAATCATTTATTATATTCATATCACAATAGAACCTAGAGGCATCAGGTGAGATCATCGCCCCCCTCACCCCGCCCCCATGTGATGTGTGCTATAAAAATATACAGTCCCAGCCTCAGAGAGCTTGCCATCTAAACAGAGAAGACAGAAAAAAGAGTGGGAGGAAGGAAGCATTATTATCTCCATTTTAAAGATGGGAAACCAGGGCAGGAAGAGGGAATAAGTGACTTAACCAAAGTCACACAGGGAGTCTGTAGCATATCTGGGAACTGAACCCAGAGTTTCTGAGCCCCCAGTGAAGTGCCTGAACTTCAGTGTCATCCTTCCTCTGTGGTGCATGAAGCCTTAGGAATGCAACTGGACATGGGCTGAATATGTGGTAGGACTGGTTTTTAAAGGATTTGTTTAAAATGGCCCCAATTTGGAACAATCAGAACTTTTTCTGGGGATAGGGGTCGTAAAATGGATCCATGTGTTCAATTCACAGATGATCCACTGCTCTTCTATAAAAGGCTGAAGCAAAACCCCAAATGCCCCAGAACATTTTGGGGATTGAAATCTGAATCCTAATTTTGCAGGCTGGGCTCAGCTTTAATTCTGGGTCTCAACACAGTGAGGAGCTGTGAGCACCTTTCTGAAACTGCTTCACAGGGGCTGAGGGCATTCAGCAGTAAGGATAGGCCTGACCTGCAAAATATGGATTTAGATTTTTAACCCAAATCAGAGTTGATTCATATCCTGGAGGCATTTCAGCCAAACCTCCAAGATGGGAATTTAACTAAATTGCTCCAGTGTTTGCCCCATCTGTCGTTAACAAGTGAAAGTTGATACATTATGGGGAAGCAACTCTCTACAAGTGGCTGCCACAGTACTGTCTTTCAGTAGCTTTACTGCAGAGGTTCTCGAACATTTTCATAGTGTGGACCACACCTTAATAAAGGGACTTTCTTGTGGACGCATCCCCTACCATTCGACATTGACTTATATCTCCGTGGAGAAATGAGATTAGGGAAGCAGTTGTGTGTATTTAGCTGTCTCCAGTGCAGTAAATGTCTTGACATTTTTGAAAATGTTAATCACGCTGGGTAAAATTTCCAAATCTGGCTAAAATTTCCTTGTCAAAAGTGGCTTAGGCCCCTATGTCCCAGACTCTCAATGACAATAGGAGACTCAGACTCTTAAAGGGTGTAGGCACTTTTGCAAATGTCATCTGCTGCCTTCGTTTGCTCACACAGCTACACGCACACACGTCATCTACTCCGTTTCTCTCAGCTGGAGATGAAGAGGAGGTCCAGGCCCAGGTAGCCGGCTGGCTTTCTGTAGGCTGTGAGCGAGTGTTCCCCATACAGGCAACACAGCCCCCGACCACGCTTTGTGTGGGGACTTTTGTGTTAGTGCTATCGCCCAGGAGCAGCAGGATGAAAGATCTTTGTTACGATGTGAATTCTGATAAATGAGGTGCGGTGAGTGCCAGTTCCCCCATACTACTCTCCCATATGCGTCAATGTAAGAAAAAAAAGGCCTGCTGTGAATCTGAAAAGGAAAATTGCTTTGAACCACATCTTCTTGTATCCAGCTACAGACAAAAACAGAGAGTCATAGATGTTTGTGGATCATCTAACCTATTGTGTATAAATTGATAGTCCTGAATGTATAAGGATAGGACTCTAATAGGGTAGATTACATAGGGTTATATATAGTCCCTGCTAGATATTCCTATTTTCCTAAAGAAAAAATCAAATACAATGTTCTCCCATGGGGCTGGAACAACTATTTGAAGGGTTTTAATTATTAATGATTTTGTTGCCGAGGAAGAATTCTCTGATCGACATATGAGGTACGGGGCTGGAAATGATGCATCGGAGCTGTGACAAAGAGAATGGCAATATTCTGTCTGTAGCCCAATGATTTCCTCAGCATGATAATGAAAGAAAAATCTCTGGGAAATTTCAAAGTGCTTTTCATCCTGTTTGCACCCACTGCTTTCTCCAAGCTGAGACACGCAGGAAAGATTTGTAGCGTATTGCCCAGATTCTTTCCTGCACCAGGATCCACAAGGAGTGGGGATCAGAGAACAAATTGTGACTCCCTGAGTCTCAACTTTATCAGCCCCCAGACTATTGGCACAAGTTAGAGCGACCTACAGGCTTCTTTAACTTTCACCAGCTGGCTACGGTCGCTCTGGAACCCAGGCCACAGCTGAGAATGGCAGAGCACAGACACCCCCCACCCCAGTAAGGTGCAGGGAGGCAGGAGCCATAGAAGCCAACTTGTGCCGTTTTGTGTCCTCTGAGAACCCACCCCCCTCCCCACACACACACACACTGAAGAAATTCCCAGCTAGCCAGTTAAGACCAGAAGTTGCTGCATTGCATTGCCTGAGCACAGCAATGGGGTCAGAATTGCGTGTGGGGGGAGAGAATCTGGATCTCTGTGTGCTCGGGTGTAAGACAGGGAGGAAAGAGAGGCATAAAAGAGCGTTTGTCTGTGTGAGGGAGGGAGATTTTGCTGTTACCAGGAGAGCGTAAAGTTACAAATCAAACCTTACACTTGCACCCTGCGCCGTATCCTGCTTTCAGTTCCTCCTCGTGAATCTGGAGTGAAAGCAGAATCCGCTCTCTGTCGTTGTATTTCAAAAAGGGGGTGGAGGTCGGACAAAATGAAGGTGACTATTAGGCCTGGTTTCCAGAGGCACTCAAGCTGCAGTCAATGGGAGCTGCAGGTGCTCAGGGCCTTTGAAACACAGGCCCTGATAGATTTTTAAAAAATAGCATCCTCCCTGTCTTGTTTTGGTTCCAAGAATATTAAAAGGCTTCTGTAAAGCAAACTGTGAGTGTCATCTTTACCTTGCATGCCAAGTTTCAACCTGGTGCAATATGAAATAGCTGAGATAGGAACCTTGGCTATCAAGATTAATAATGGAAGCACTGACAGATGCTTAACTAGAACACTTTTTAGACACTGATGACAGAATAATTTTGGCTCCATGCCTTTATTTTCAGAGATTGGTTGATACAGAAAAGACAGGAGAGCAGAGCCTGAACTTCAGTGAGGAAAGCTTTGCAGGGATCAGATAGCCTATTGCGCTGTGTGACAGTTCACTTTTTGACATAATCCTTGTTTCTGATTAAACCAGTGCAGGGTGTTGCTGCAGACAGAAGGCGGGAGAATGGCAAAATGTTATAAATGCTTCCGAAAGCGGAAAATAATATTGAGCAAACGTAAACTGGAGTCAAGACCCATGTTTCTTAATTTGACTAAGCAAAGCAGCAGATAACATTTTGCTTTCACCGAGCAGGAATTTCAATTACTTTCAGGAAGTTTTCAAATTAAGAAAAAGGAGACTCACAATGACAATAATTTCCTTAGGTATCAAGTTCTGCAGCGTGATGAGCCAGGAGTTAGAATTGATTAAAATAATAAGCAATTTAACACCTCTTGCCAGTCTCAAGGCACTTCAGCTATTTATGGTAACAAATATGTGGAGGACAGGATGGATGGCTTGTTCTAAGGCCTGGGGAGGGCTAATGCCTTGGGCCCCAATTCTGCTACTTGCATTGCACAGGTGGAGCCTTGTACCCCTGCTGAGCCCCACTGACTTCAGTGCAGATCCAGGCAAGCATGGGGGGTCCACTCAATTGTTGGGTTGGGGCTTTTGCCTAAAAGTGTGAAATCCATCCTCAGGCAAAAGGTCAGCACAAACCTTAGCATAGATCACCAGCCATTATATGGTGTTGGCTCTCTGCACAGGGGTGAATTTCACTCCAAAACCTTTCAGATTTAAGTGACCGTTTCAAACCCCACCCAGGTGTAACGATGCGTTTCTGGCGGGACCCAACTGAGAGTGCCAGTTCAGGACAAATCGCTTAAAACAGGGCAGCTACAGCCCAAGGCTGGGGTTTTTCCACCTCTAAGGCAAACCAAACCAGCCAGACAAAGAGGACTTTGGTCTCACCCCACTGGCTAACCAGGAGTCACACAAGCAATTCCCTTAGACATTCCAGTTTCCCAGTATCACCACCAGTGCCACTTGTTATGGGGACAAATGGTTATGAAAACCAATACCCCAGTGAAAGAAAAAAGGTTCTCCTGATCCCAAAGGATCAAGCCCCAGACCCAGGTCAATATACAAATTAGATCTTACCCACAAATCACGCTGTTGCCAATCTTTTAGAATCTAAAATCTAAAGGTTTATTCATAAAAGGAAAAAGATATAGATGAGAGCTAGAATTGGTTAAATGGAATCAATTACATGCAGTAATGGCAAAGTTCTTGGTTCAGGCTTGTAGCAGTGGTGATTTAAACCTGCAGTTTATTCCAAGTCTCTGGAATACATTCCCAGCTGGGATGGGTCATCAGTCCTTTGTGTAGAGCTTCTGTTTGTAGCAAAGTTCCTCCGGAGGTAAGAAGCAGGATTGAAGACAAAATGGAGATGAGGCATCAGCCTTATATAGTCTTTTCCAGGTGTAAGAACACCTCTTTGTTCTTACTGTGGAAAATTACAGCAAAATGGAGTCTGGAGTCACATGGGCCAGTCCCTGCATACTTTGCTGAGTTGCAAGGCGTATTTGCCTTCTCTCAATGGGTCAATTGTATAGCCAATGGTCCTTAATGTGCCATCAAGCAGGCTAGGCAGAGCTAACACCAACTTGTCTGGGATGTCTCCCAGAAGCATAGCATAAGTTTGAAATACAGACAGTTTAGAGCCAATATTTATAACTTCAACTACAAAACTGATACACACATATAGACAGCATAATTATAACCAGTAAACCATAACCTTGTCTTAGACACCTCATTTGACCCCCTTTATACAAGATTTGGTGCCATTACAGGACTTTGGTTGCAACCATGTTCTATATGGTCCTAAATTATATCAATAACGTCACAAAGGGTAAATTTCACTCTAAGACCTTTCATATTTAAGTGACCGTTTCAAACCCCACCCAGGCCACCCAAAATTGTTACTAAAATTATTCTGTTTTGATTGATCATCTTCTTGCCTGACGGTTGCTGGCCTGTGTGGGATGGGGTGGTGGCCCCAGTTCCTGGCGGGAAGGGCACCCCACAATACAGTGATACTAATTGGTCCCCCTTTATGGACCATCTCAGCTCAGAGGCCAAGGAATGAATGGGCCATGGAGCCTGAAATCCCCTCTCACCCCAAGAGGGAGCATATCAGTAGCATGAGGAAGCCTGTTCTGTCGGAGGAAGGCTGAATCATGGATCTGGATTAACAGGTTTTTAAATTAATTGCTTCTCCTTTTAAACTCCTTTCTCTAGTCTTTCTGAGTGGCTGGGTGTCTCATCTTGAGCCTTTGCCTAAGACTAGAGTCTGGCTTGCCAAAGCTTTGCTGCCATGTAACTGCTGAGACAGAAGTGAGACACTTGCTTTCAAGGAAAGAGTTATTGATCCTTTGACAACATCCTGCTACAATAACTGTTTTCTCTTTGATTGATGTAGATTTACCCATCCTGCCTGCTCAGTTACGAATCTAAAAACCTACTCTCGGATTTTTCAAGTGCATGACCCTTTCAGCACCCCTGTGCTGACCTGTGGTTTGGGGAGAAACCCTTAAAAAGTCAGTGGTTTCCATTTGAAACAACGTGGAGCTTGGCAGCTTGGTCTGAGTTTCGCTTCGTGTTTCAGAGTTCTTTCAAGTATAAGACTCAAAAGGAAACTTGGGGCACAAATTATGCGTTTAAACTGAAATGACAATCTACCACAGCACTCCTGGGTGGGTTGTCTCAACAGAGCTCAGACCTGTATCTAACAGCATGAGTCCCTACAACTAGAGCTAAAACTCTTGGGTCTGTTAGCTCAAAGGCTGTAGCCAAGTCATAAATCCATGTGGTCCCGACACTAGAGGATGTCAGAGAGCCATACTATGCAAGCATCGGTAACAGATAAGTGTATCCATATCATTCATCTATTCTCTGACCCTAATTACCATAATATATGAAGCTCTACAAATGGAAATTCACAGAGCTCCGGGCCTAACCTCCTTACTCTAACCTCTGAGCTTCCCATAGGAAAAAAAATCAATCAACCAGATATACTCTGAAGGGAGGTGGGGGTGAGGGATGGATGAAAGGTTTAGAAAGTGGCTTGAGAGGAAAGGTTAATGCGAGCTGGATATGTACAGTCTAGAGATTAAAAAGGACTGAAGCGGGGAATGTGATGACTAAATCCGAGAAAGCCACAAAAAGGAAAGAAGGGATTTTCCATGGTAATGGCTTCAGGTAGAAGTTAAACCAAGCAAAGTGTAGGCTAAATAAAGCGGGAGGGGAACCAAGATTAACTGTAAGGATAATTAAATAAAAATAAACTGTTCAGGGACCCTGAGGTGTCACCTTTCTTAGAGTTATCTAAGGCAAGATTAGTTCAAGAAGTGTCATGGATCCTGTAGTAGGTCTATAAAGGCCTGGTCCGAAATCCAGTGAAGTCAATAGAAAGGCTCCCGTTGATTTCAGTGATGCTTGGGCCTAGATTTCTCCATTAAGAAGTCCGAAGGATGTCTCAGCAATATTGCTCTAGGAATAACCCCATTTAAGAAAGAAGTGTTGGCGTGAAAAGTGTGGTTAATTATGGACATGGTGTCTAAATTCCACAATAATGGGACACTGGAAAAGCGTAGGTCAGTAAAACACATGAGCCAGTTAGACCAAGCCCAATTCTACATTCTTTGTGCACCTCATACTACTGCCATATGATTTTTAAATACGTCTGGATTGTATGATTAGATTAAACAAGGGACAGAGCTAAAACAGTTCTAGCAACGCAACTGTATGGACCAAATGACCAAAGAAACCATTTCTAGGCATAACACACATGAATAAAACCCTAATCTAAAAAGATCAGGACCTAATTTAATAAGGAAGCTAGTGTTTTCAGAATTGTATGTGGTTTTTATTTTTTTTTTTATTTTTTTTTAGGCCTGTATCTCATTTCTTATTTTGCATTAGCCATTCTGTGGTCTCTTTACATCATACTGCTGCACTGATAGTCAGCTTTTAAAAGCACAGTTCTTTCCGGGTTTGAATTGTTCAAGTTTATTGAACAAAATGTGCGTTTGTGTAGAATGGAAACTATGTTCCTTATCAGGATCATCTGTCTTGGTGAAATGACTTGTAACAACTGTTCTGAGAAGTAAAATCTGATAAAAACATTCTGAATAGATATAAATACAAACAGTAGTTACTATGGAAACAAAAGTTACCAAGAGAGGGCTTGAAAATGTGTGAGTTTATATGCCAGGATTCATATACCAACTAAGAATTCACAAGGGATTTTGCCAGTTAATACAACTGAATTCGTCTTTAAAGTGCTCTACTAGCATATATACAAATCATTGAAAAATTGACACAAACTGGAATTCTGGGACAGGTCCTTAGCTGGTGAAAATCAGCCATTAGAATTTACTGATTTCTGACACTCTAGCCCTCGAAGTTTTTTTTATTTAAAACCCAGGACTAAGGCTTGGTCTACACTACCCGCCCCAATTCGAACTAAGGTACGCAACTTCAGCTACGTGAATAACGTAGCTGAAGTCGAAGTACCTTAGTTCGAACTTACCTTGGTCCACACGCGGCAGGCAGGCTCCCCCGTCGACTCCGCGGTACTCCTCTCGCCGAGCTGGAGTACCGCAGTCGACGGCAAGCACTTCCGGGTTCGACTTATCGCGTCCAGACTAGACGCGATAAGTCGAACCCAGAACTTCGATTTCCAGCCGTCGAACTAGCTGGTAAGTGTAGCCAAGGCCTAAGTGTAATTTAGGAACTGGTTGCTTTTGAGGGAATCGGGTATTTTAGGGGATTGGTAAAGGAATACAGAGACTTTTGTGTCTAGGCCACTGGTTCAAACTGGACCCAGATTGGTAGTGCCTGAAACCCTTACCATATGACAGCTGTTCGCTGGCCGGTCTGAAAAGAGTTGGGGGTCTCAGCCAATTTCCCACTGGACAAAGGTTCACATTCACATTGCAAAAGTCATCACTACATCCAGCCACCTTTCAGCTGAGTTTTGGGATTGACAAGGTTTGGAGTCTGGCCTCTAACCCCATGGCCCTGGGTTTGCTACCTTTAGGTTTGAGGCCCCCTGGAAGGGGTAGCATGGAGGAAGTTTATGCTGTCACTGCCCTTAGCCAGGTGACAATCTGGGAGGAGGGATAGCTCAGTGGTTTGAGTATTGGCCTATTAAACCCAGGGTTGTGAGTTCAATCCTTGAGGGGACCACTTAGGGATCTGGGGCAAAATCATTACTTGGTCCTCCTAGTGAAGGCAGGAGGTTGGACTTGATAACCTTTCAGGGTCCATTCTAGGCAATAGGTATATCTCCATTTATTTATTAATTAAATAGAGGACTTCACTCCTCAGGGCTACCAATTCAGCTGCATTTACATACGACAAAATTAGCCTGTGTGGGGAAATATGTTGACTTCCCATCAGAATTGCTGAAAAATAATTATCCTTGACTTGGGGGGAAGAAGGGAACTGGATCACGCTGGGGGCTTTTACTGGGACATACAAGCTTTTGCCTCTAACCCTGATCAGGTTAGTGGTGACTCAAAGTCATTATCAATGGGTGACTGCTGATGGGCTTGGATAAAAGGAGCCAGTGGTCTCCCTCTCAGACCAATTCCTGGTGGGTGGGTTTACACATCACAATAGTTACCATCATTAACTGGCTGTCTTGACAGAAACTCAGGACTGACTGAATAGGGTGGAACGCCCCAGGAATGGACCTTTCAGGTTAGGCTTGAGCAGGGCAGAGAACCAAGAGCTTGTTCTCCTGCTGCCTCTACCTGTTGCAGAATCCTAGGCCCTGATCCTGCTATAGTTCAACATGGGAAACACCCCTCACTGACGTCAGTGGAGTTTTATCGCAGGGAACAGATCCATTGACATGGAACAAGTTGCAGGATCAGGCCCCTGATAGCTAGTGTGAGGAAAGTCCATTAGATCCAGGTGATCCATCTCCCTGCCAGTGAAGAACGGGTCCCTACAGCACCTGCCTTGTGAACAGAGCCGGTCTGGCACAATCTGGCCCTGCTCCCAAGTGCTGAATTCCCTGAAGACGAACCAACAAAGTGCTAACGAATGGCCATGATCACAGCACAGAAGTAGCCAATGCGCTGCCAACATGAACCTCTTGGAAGCAACAGCTCACCGACTCAGCCTGAGTCAATGTCAACTTTCTGGCTAGTATTTAAGGGAACCAGGTGCCCCGACAAGCATCTCCCAACATTTGTGGCACTATAAACCCTCTGCAAAGGAACTGTAGCTACTCAGGCTCCTTGGGCTTTCTCCCTCCTCCTTTCTTATAGTAGTTTAAGAAAATCTACACCATGAGTCACCATAGCAACTGCAACCTCTGTGATACAGTGTATGCAGCCATTAAAGTGCTTTCAAACAGCAATATGTAACTCTCACGATGCTTGCAGGAGGGTGGGGAGACATGCCTTGCAACAGTTGAGGCACAGGCTGCTTCCCATCCCTTTTGTATAGCAGGTGGGTGATGGGGCCAAAGCGAAATTGTTCTGTTTTCTCCCATCAGTTTTTCAATGTAAAAGCATTCAGGTCAGTAAATGGGGGGAGGGATAGCTCAGTGGTTGGAGCATTGGCCTGCTAAACCCAGGGTTGTGAGTTCAATCCTTGAGGGGGCTACTTAGGCATCTGGGGCAAAATCAGTACTTGGTCCTGCTAGTGAAGGCAGGGAGCTGGACTCCATGACCTTTCAAGGTCCCTACCACTTCGAGGAGATAGGATATCTCCATTAATTTCATTTTATTTTTATTTTATTTAGTAAAGAGGCTTTTTAGAAAGCAAAGGTTTCCCTTTGAAAAGGGATGCACGTGTCCGTGCAATTACACTAGCATTTCCGGAAGATCTGCAGTGCCAGTGCACTACGCCAGTGTGACAACTGCCCACTTGGCCAATACACTAGGGATTGAACGGGGAATCTCCAGAGCTAAACACATGAGCTGCTGCAACTTGAGCTAAAAAAAAGCAACATTTCTGTAGCTGGTGACTGTAGCAACTCCTATCCTCTGTGGCTCATCTGTGAGACATGCTCACCAGGGGTTACACCAACATTTTCAATTGTCTCCATATTGTTGCTAGGGAGTTTTTCAATGCTGTCCTGAAATGGACCGGTGTGTACTCCTGACCTCTATGGTATGGACTCAGAACTGCATAATTTCTATACTAGGCCCTATGTGGCTTACAATGAACGCAAAAAGAACAGGAGTACTTGTGGCACCTTAGAGACTAACAGATTTATTAGAGCATAAGCTTTCGTGGACTACAGCCCACTTCTTCGGATGCATATAGCCGCAAAAAGAACAGGAGTACTTGTGGCACCTTAGAGACTAACAGATTTATGCATCCGAAGAAGTGGGCTGTAGTCCACGAAAGCTTATGCTCTAATAAATCTGTTAGTCTCTAAGGTGCCACAAGTACTCCTGTTCTTTTTGCGGATACAGACTAACACGGCTGCTACTCTGAAACCTGTTACAATGAATGGATAGTCTTTAACTCAAGTGGTGGATGGAGCCGGAGGATCTGAGTAGGATCCACTGGTCACCTAATTGCTCCTCCGCTTTGTTGCAATATAACAACATTCGCCTTGGAACTATTGTGACGTGGTTGCGCAGGCCCCATCCTTCATCCGTCAGGAAAGATCTCACTCCCCTGCTTATTATATTCAGGTCAATGGAAAGAGCAGGGGCTTCGAGGCAGGACTCCGGAAGTAGGCCCCATTTAGGACCTCAGGGCAAAAGGAAATGCCCTGGTATTCAGGAAAAGAGGAGTAGGGTTAGAAGATAGCATTGGAGGAGGGCGATGCCATACCTAGGTAGCTGGGAGCTCATATAGGCAAACTCATATTAATACTATGCTCTCTGGGCTGAGTCCCTTTCCTCCTTCTGTTGCTCTCCTTGAGGCCAGTGGTTTTACACCAGCGATGCATTTGGCTCTGTGTGTTTAGTTATCTCAGGCAAAGCAGGGAAATCACTGCTAATTATCCTAACATCTGCTCTGACGTTTGCCGATCTATTCTGATCTCGTTATTCAGTCCATTAAAAAGGCCACCTTCCCTGCTGCCGCTTTGTACTATTGTTCCTGAGGTCAGCCGGGCAGAAGCGCAGCTGCCAAGCGCTTTACAGACAGCACATCCTAAGGTACTTCACAAGGCAGTACAGTCAAAAGAGGCAGTATTGGTTATGGGCTTTTCTATGGCGCCCATCGCTGTGGTGGCTGAGTGCTTCACAGGCTGCAGTGAATTCAGCCTCAAAACACCTCTCGGAGGTAGAGACATGTCCTCCCTATTTTACAGATAGGGAGCACAGCTGAGGCATTTACACTAAGTCTACCCTGCAATCAAAATCTCGCATCACTGAGCCTCAGAGCCAATTGGCTCATGGTGCAGGACTAAAAATAGCAGTCTATACATTCAGGCGTGGGCTGCATCCCAAGACCCCACCCCCTCGCAGGCTTTCAGAGCCCAGGCTCCAGCCCGAATGTCTTACACCTCAATTTTTAGCCCCACAGCCCAAGCCCCACAAGCCCGAGTCAGCTGACCCAGTACAGACGCGACCATGCAACCGGTCTTTTGTGGCAGTGTAGGCTTACCCAGAAAGGCTGAGTGTGTAGCTCAAGGTTGTATTATCAGCCGCATGAATGCTTAAGAGGACAAGAAGATGAGTGTGGACCAGATTTTCAAAGGGTTAATAACATTTCATATTTGCATAGCATCTTTCATCTGGAGATCTCAAAGGTGATTTACAAAGCTGGGTAAGCCTCGTTATCTTCATTTAACAGACTGACAAACAGACACGCAGAAAGATATACGTGGGATTTCCTAAGGCCACAAATTGAGACAGTGTGGCAAAGGTGGGATTAAAACCCAGGTCTTCTGGTGCTCAGATCAGTGGTCTACCCAGAAATGCTGCTTTTCATAGCACAGATAATCCTGCCACATGTGAAAAAAGTACACACATGCATCACAGCTTTGTATACCTTTACTGTATGTACAAGCCAAGGACATTAAATTCACGTACAAAAAGCCATAAGGTGTCTGATTAGCTTCTGCATAGACTTATGGCATGCAATTCTGGTAGCTGCTGGCACAAATGCATGTGTTATTTTGTACAAGGACTACTGTCCTCCATCTGTGAAAATGTGTACGTCGGCAGTATCCAGAGCTGTTTGCATATTGCATCAGAATGTTTTGTGTCCCAGAACTCGTTTTGCCATTTGCACTGGCAAAGGCAAAGAAAAATTGCCTGCTACTGAGTTTGAACTGCTCGTGTTCACAGCGCACATACATTTGCACTTCAAATTCTGTAGCAGATTTTAATTTCTCTCTGCCTTTGCCTAGCTAAATGTCTCCACTGCACTCGTGGAACCCCATGGGCTTTCTCATGGTTGATGTTAGGGCTGGTATGTTTCCCTTCATTTGCTGATGCTATTTTCCTTATTCCTGACACTCAATCCATGCTAAGAAGTGATGAAGTCTAATCTACAAGTTTTTGCCTGTTCAAAAACCCAAGTTAGAAAAGAGACAGCCCTAGCACCAACAGATATTTGGAGAACCAGCTGTGTTAGCAGAGGAGGGGATTAATCCCTCAAAAGGGAGTTCTGTGCTCACTTCAGGAGGCATGGGAGGGTGCCTTGCATCTTGCACGATGAAAGAGTCGAGTCCTACACCAAAGCCTATTGAAACCATTAATGTCAGTAGGCTTTGGATTGGGATCTCAAAGAGGCGGGATTTATAGTGGTTCAATGGATAGGGAACTGGACTGGGACTCAGAAGATACGGCGGCTACCCCCAGCTCTGCCACTGGCTAGTGTGGGAGAAAAACGAGTTCTCACTCTCTGGGGTTAAAGCAACAAGCCAGAGGCAGTTTATTTCGAGCAACTGCAGTTAGTTGGGAGAGTACACACAGGCAGAGTTTCCCCTCCCGAGGTAGGTCTCTGTTAGATAAACAATTAAGCCAAGCATTTATACCTTTTGTGACATACAGTGATGATCAATAATTGCATTTTGTTTATACATACTCCTTTCTGATATCTTACTTTTCTCAGCAATTTCTGCTACAGTCTGCGTTCTATTCTTATCTAACACAAGGTCGAAAAACAGCATCTCTTACAGTTCGTTTCCACTCGCCCAGGCCCTGCTTAGAAGTCTCGCGTTATTAGCTGTTAGAGTTAGCCCGACTCTTGCTCTTCCTGGAAGACTAAGATGTCTGCTCTTTTCCCAACTTCCACACTAGCTCTGTGACTGTGGGCAAGTCACTGCACCTCTCTGTGCTTCGGTTTCCCCTTCTGTAGATGGAGATACTGATCTCTATTGAGATTCACAGATGAAAAGTTCTCTACAAGAGCCAGGTATGATTACAGAAGACACTCCACCAACTTCAAAATCACGCTTCTGTCTGAAAATGTTATACCTACTATTTTGGAGACCATTATCATGGCGGCGGGAAGATGAGGGAAGGCAGATTAGTGGGGGGAAATTTCTCACTGTTTTAATTTGGTTGACTTTGAGCATCTGACAGCATTTCGTGTACATTCTGCCATTTCTCAGGGGAAAGAAAAATATTTTAAAATAGAGGAACATGTAAGAACCACAAAAATGGGCAGGAAGATTCAGGCATGAAAGCCTGAAATGACTTTTAACTGTTGAAAAATTGAGGACGTTTCAAGCTGAAGGTTATCACGGTCCTTCCTCCCCGGTTCACAACTTCTGTGAGTGGAGCTTCTTCAACAGTAAGGTCGTTTTGCAAGGACTGTCTGTGTTACTACAACAGCCAGCATGACGGGACTCTGTGTGCTATATTAATTGGAATAAAACAGAATATACGAATCCAGGGAAGGGGGATTAGCTGTTATACTTTTTAACTTGCCTATTCACAATCAGAGCCTGTTGAGCAACACAAATGAAATCAGTGGGAGCTGTAGGGGCTCAGTGCTTTGGAAGCTCATCATCTTCTAACATTGCTGTTCTAGGTATCCCATCTTTATATATCGCTACTTTTGTATAATAATAGCTCTTCCAATTTACCTTTCTTTTGTTTTACTACTTGGGATTATTATTTTTTATTCCACATGTACAGAGGTTTTGCTCTGTTGGCTGGCAGTCAAGTGATCTAAATTGGATTCCTGGCTCTGCCACAGACTGGCTGTGTGACCTTGGATACGTTGCTTAACCCTTGGGCTTCAGTTTTTCCATCTGTGCAATGGGCATAAAATCTGTGTAACAGAGGTGCTGAAATTCTTATTGTGTTACAGTTTATAGAGCACTTTGAGATCCATGGCTGAAAGTATCAGGACAGGTTACTGCATTGATATATTTGTATGGGGTTTAACCACACAACCCCCATCAACATGAAAAGGGATCATGTGGCTGGCACCCTTGCACTGCTTGGAAAATATCAACTATTATTATAATTTATTAAATACTAGAATTGCCTGAAATTTACTATTGCACTATTATAATTAGTACAACTTTTATAAACCTTTTAATAGTAGAACTGTCCCAAATTTTTTAAATCATTACAATTTCAAACGTGGTTTCAGTCTACTTCTTTTCAAATCCACCACATTTTTTTTATTTTTCCAGATCTTCTGTGGAAAGTTTTAACTGACATTTCCCCCTCTATCTCTGTGAATTTGCTGAAACGAAACATTTCTATTTCAAAGCTGAAAATCATACATTTTGTAAAACCCCACCACGGGACTGAGCCGACCAACATGAACTGGCAATTGGAAAGAGAGAGAAAAGACCAAAAAACTGAAAACAAAACCAAACAAATGAAAATGCTCAACAGGAAAAAAGAAAGTTTAGAAAATCAAAAGGTTTTCACACAAAAAAATCATTGAATTGTAACTAGTTATAAAAGAAATAAAGCCTTTAATTATAACTAGTTATAAAAGAAATGACTGGTAACAGAAGCAGAACTTGTACAATTTTGGGCAGTGGAAAGCAAACAGGAAAAATCTAGGCTGCATTCTTCCTTTGAAGCCACGGCTGTGTTGTGAGAGGAGATTTTGTAAGAGTTGCACTCTCGCAGCTTTCGCTCAGCAGAGAAGTGTCAGTTAATGAAATTCCATTGGCGTAAGCAGTAGGGGCATACGCTGGAGCTGAGACAAACATTTTGGCTGAATGCAGTTCACCTCAGCAATATCTGTCAGTACAGCTAGCAGTAATTGGAGAGTCTGGGGCAGGGTTTTGGTTAATGGAACCAAGTAGAAGCCAACAGGTTATTTTGTGGAGCTTGTTAGAAAATGCCAATTATTTTTGTGGGAATTTTCAAAAAAAATGTTCATTTTTCCAAAATTTCTCATGAAACTTTTTAATTTTTTTAATGGAAAAATCCAAGCTGAAAATTCATTGTCATAAAAAAAAAGAAGATAATGACTGTAATAAAAATGTTCACGGAAACTTAAATTTTCCAACTTGACAACAGTTAGGCAGCTGGTATGTCAAGATCACAACCCATCACATCGATCAATATTGTCCGATTGTTTCCCTGTCCTCTCCCATCTCTCTTTGTCCATCTGTTGTCTCTTGTCTTATACTTAAATTGTGAGCTCTTTGGAGCAGGGACTTTCTTTATGTTCTGTGTTTGTACAGTACCTAGCACAGTACAGATAAATAAAAGATAAATAATACAAATAATAATGTTCAAAAGATCAGTTTTCATTAAAAAAAGTTTCCATGAAAAAATATTATTTTGCTATATGTTGACTTACAGTGTTACAAACCTGAAAGTGAAAGAAGTAAGGATGAGATTTTCAAGAGCCCAGCTCCCACTGAATTTCAATGGAATCTGGGCATCTAATTCTCTTAGGTTCCTTTGGAAATTCCAACCTAGATTCTCTTAGCAAATCTACCCTAAGCTTGTCTGAATTGCGTTGGCAGGCTCTGTACACAATAGAATAAATTATTCTAGCTGTCAACATATTTTTTTCCCCTCACTGTAGACTTTGTTGTTGTTTTTGAAAGCATGCTTATGTAACCATGTCAGGCTATTGGACTGAGTGATTGTGTCATTATATCTGCAGCAAATATTTTGAATAAATATTAAATAATCCCACAAAGTTGGGCCTTGTTAGCATTGGCAGCAAAAGCCAGCTGATTCCACAGTCATGTATTAAAGAGCGAGAGTGGGGGAGGCTGATGCCATTCAGCCCTTCTAAGGAACGATTCATAATGTGCTTGCGAGTTGAGATGCCTCTTGCATAAATAAATGCTTTCGCTGTAACGTTGGAATTCTCAAGGCTTCAGTGAGTCCTTTTAATCCCCACTGGTTGGGAGATCATGTGAACTGGCCAGTAAGTAAGGGTACCAGTGGGGAGACGACCCACTGAGAATTTAGTCTTTCCAGGACTGTGGAATTCCCCCTTAACTCTCTTTCCATTCACCTGAGATGTTCGAAAATATCAAGTCAGGCCCCGAGAAGATCATGAGATGAAAAATCATGAGAATTTAAAAATTAATCCATGGTGGTTCCTTTTTATTTACTCTCTGTTGGGTTTTTTTAGCCACTAAGATTCATCTTGCCAAGCTTTTCTCTGCAATCCTCAGGGCGGGAAAATCGTTTGTTTGTATTTTTAATAAACGTGGTGATTCTCACATTTCCACATCACCCAGGAGCTGGGGCTTTAAGTAAACACCAAATAGCATAAGACTTGCGATAAAATCATGAAAGATGACAATACTGATTTTTTTTCTTTCCTCTGTGACAGTCAGTCTCCAACATACGACCCAATCTAACTCCCATGGAACAGAGGATGGTAGGAATTACCAGGCTGGATCAGAGCACTGGTACATCTAATACAGTGGCCAGTAACAAAAGCTTCAGGAGGAATGTGCATGAAACCTTGTACTAGCCAAGATTCTTTCCAATGACTTCAGTGGGACCCAGGTTGGTCCCATAGACTCCATCCCTATTCAGCAAAGTGCTGAAGCATTTGCCTGACTTTAAGTCTGAGCTTAAGTGCCATTGAAGGTAATGGGAATTGAGAGTGGTTGCTGTTCTCTGCTGGATCAGGTCGTTAGAAAGCACTCATGAGATCACGTCTGTGATATGTCATGCTCACTTGGCCACTCCGTGAGTCCTGAGAACCTTCCTGCAGCTGAATGATGTGATAGTCTGCTGTTGTATGATAGACTAAGTTCCAAGCCTTTTTAGCTAGCGTGAGTCTAATCTGAAGTCTTTTTTGAAATGCTCAGCATCCATGCTGGACAGTAGACTGCTTCACCAAATCATATCTAACAAAAATGGCTTTTTAATCTGCTCAAGAGAATCCTAGGGGTTCAGTTAGTATCAGACATCTCTCTCCAACCCTCAAGGAATGTGGTACAAAAGGGCACATGATATGAATTTATTTTCATCTTTTAACAACGACTCGGTTATTCTGCTTGGGAAATGCGGTTAATGCCTCCTTATGCTGTTTTTGTGCTATGTCCAATTTTTGCAGAGGTGGAAAAGACAGAGAGAGAGAGACAGAAAATGCGTTTCTATTTTTTGTATTGGATTGAATCAGGGTTGGAGGAAATCCCTTGACAGGGTCCAAAATGCCAGATCCCCAAACTCCAGCTGTGCCATTACTGAGAATCGTTGGACCAAATCCTCAGGCACGTTGATCAGTTCTATTTCCTCCTGAAATTAATGGCAATTGTCTCCCCTCTCTTTGCTGCCTGGCTGTACCCATCCTAAAACAACACTCATTTAAATTCTGGCCCTGTAGCTGATCAGCTGCCAGCTTAATGACCGCCCCTCACATGGGTCATCAGGACCTCTAATGCTGCAGCACAGACCTCTACTGCTTGAGTTAAAGAAGCAACTCGCTTAGTTGAGAGCAGCAGTGGGACTAGCCACTAGAAGGGAGTACAAGACACTATCTACAGCAGTTTCATGCAGCGTTATCATAGCCATGTTGGTCCCAGGATATTAGAGAGACAAGATGGGTGAGGTAATACCTTTTATCAGGCCAACTTTTGTTGGTGAAAGAGACCAGGGTTTAGCTGATCGCCATATTTGGGGTCGGGAAGGAATTTTCCTCCAGGGCAGATTGGCAGAGGCCCTGGAGGTTTTTCGCTTTCCTCTGCAGCGTGGGGCACGGGTCACTTGCTGGAGGATTCTCTGCACCTTGAGGTCTTTAAACCACGATTTGAGGACTTCAATAACTCAGACATAGGTTAGGGGTTTGTTACAGGAGTGGGTGGGTGAGATTCTGTGGCCTGCGTTGTGCAGGAGGTCAGACTAGAAGACCATAGTGGTCCCTTCTGACCTTAAAGTCTATGAGTCTATGAGACATGCTTTCAAACTTACACAGAGCTGAAAAAGAGCTCAGCGTAGCTCAAAAGCTTGTCTCTTTCATCAGCAGAAGTTGGTCCAATTAAAGATATTACCTCACCCGCCTTCTCTCTCTACAGGTGTTTTACACATGCCTCAAGAAAAATGACATACAGTGCCATGCGAATCATAGAATCATAGAATATTAGGGTTGGAAGGGACCTCAGGAGGTCATCTAATCCAACCCCCTGCTCAGAGCAGGAACAATCCCCAACTAAATCATCCCAGCCAGGGCTTTGTCAAGCCTGACCTTAAAAACCTCTAAGGAAGGAGATTCCACCACCTCCCTAGGTAACCCATTCCGGTGCTTCACCACCCTCCTAGCAAAAAAGTTTTTCCTAATATCCGACCTAAACCTCCCCCACTGCAACTTGAGACCATTACTCCTTGTTCTGTCATCTGGTACCACTGAGAACAGTCTAGATCCATCCACTTTGGAACAACCCACATAGTTGAAAGCAGCTATCAAATTCCCCCTCATTCTTCTCTTCCACAGACTAAATAATCCCAGTTCTCGCAGCCTCTCCTCATAAATCATGTGCTCCAGCCCTCTAATCATTTTTGTTGCCCTCCGCTGGACTCTTTCCAATTTTTCCACATCCTTCTTGTAGTGTGGGGCCCAAAACTGGACACAGTACTCCAGATGAGGCCTCGCCAATGCCAAATAGAGGGGAATGATCACGTCCCTCAATCTGCTGGCAGTGCTCCTTCTTATACAGCCCAAAGTCCGTTAGCCTTCTTGGCAACAAGGGCACACTGATGACTCATATCCAGCTTCTCGCCCACTGTAACCCCTAGGTCCTTTTCTGCAGAACTGCTGCCTAGCCACTCGGTCCCTAGTCTGTAGCAGTGCATGGGATTCTTCCGTCCTAAGTGCAGGACTCTGCACTTGTCCTTGTTGAACCTCATCAGATTTCTTTTGGCCCAATCCTCTAATTTGTCTAGGTCCATCCATATCCTATCCCTACCCTACAGCATATCTACCACTCCTCTCAGTTTAGTGTCATCTGCAAACTTGCTGAGGGTGCAATCCAGGCTATCCTCCTGATCATTAATGAAGATATTGAACAAAACCGGCCCCAGGACCAACCCTTGGGGCACTCCGCTTGATACCGGCTGCCAACTAGACATGGAGCCATTGATCACTACCCGTTGAGCCTGATGATCTAGCCAGCTTTCTGTCCACCTTATAGTCCATTCATCCAGCCCATGCTTCTTTAACTTGCTGGCAAGAATACTGTGGGAGACCGTATCAAAAGCTTTGCTAAAGTCAAGGAATAACACGTTCACTGCTTTCCCCTCATCCACAGAGCCAGTTATCTCCTCATAGAAGGCAATTAGGTTAGTCAGGCATGACTTGCCATTGGTGAATCCATGCTGACTGTTCCTGATCACTTTCCTCTCCTTGAAGGACCTGCTCCATGATTCCTTGAGGACCTGCTCCATGATTTTTCCAGGGACTGAGGTGAGGCTGACTGACCTGTAGTTTCCCTTTTTTAAAGATGGGCACTACATTAGCCTTTTTCCAGTCATCAGGGTCCTTGCCCGATCGCCATGAGTTTCCAAAGATAATGGCCAATGGCTCTGCAATCACATCCGCCAACTCCTTTAGCACCCTCGGATGCAGTGCATCTGGCCCCATGGACTTATGCTCATCCAGCTTTTCTAAATGGTCCTGAACCACTTCTTTCTCCACAGAGGGCTGGTCACCGTCTCCCCATACTGTGCTGCCCAGTGCAGCAGTCTGGGAGCTGACCTTGTTTGTGAAGACCGAGGCAAAAAAAGCATTGAGTACATTAGCTTTTTCCACATCCTCTGTCACTAGGTTGCCTCCCCCATTCAGTAAGGGGCCCACACATTCCCTGACCACCTTCTTGTTGCTAACATACCTGTAGAAACTCTTCTTGTTACTCTTAACATCCCTTGCTAGCTGCAACTCCAAGTGTGATTTGGCCTTCCTGATTTCACTCCTGCATGTCTGAGAAATATTTTTATACTCCTCTCTGGTCATTTGTCCAATCTTCCACTTCTTTTAAGCTTCTTTTTTATGTTTAAGATCAGGAAGGATTTCACTGTTAAGCCAAGCTGGTCGCCTGCCCTATTTGCTATTCTTTCTACACATCGGGATGGTTTGTTCCTGCAACCTCAATAAGGATTCTTTAAAATACAGCCAGCTCTCCTGGACTCCTTTCCTCCTCATGTTATTCTCCCAGGGGATCCTGCCCATCAGGAGGCCTTTCCTGCTCCAGTGATGGAATGAGGCTGTATAGGGAGATTTGGCAAGGAGCTAAATGATGCAGATTCTCTCTAATGGAACATAAATAGTCTTCATGGTCATAACTGAACCCATACCACAATGAAGGATCCAAAATACCTACTAGAACCTCAGGGTGTCCCAGGAAGAAAATTGGACCCATTATATTTTTCCTATTTTGTACAAATGAGATCTTGAAAACATAATATCATACAGATTTTAAAATTTCAGCGTTACTTCCTAAAAATGAGCCCGCTTTGCAGCGTAATTACATACAACATTGGTCAGAGGAATATAAAGCCATAAAAGTGGTGGCAATGCTTTGCCATTTAATAACTGAAGTGTAAATTAGTTTTCCTTTTTCCGCCTCCGTGTAGCAGGTTGGTACAATGAGGAGAACATTCTTTGGGCTGACTTTAATTTTTATTGTTGTTGTGGTGCAGTTAGTGTCATTCATTTTCTCAAGCCTGGAAGCCATGTGTTGAACCAATTCAAGCCATAAAAGAAAAGTTTGGCTTCCAATGGAAGCTTCTGGTCTTGGAAGCTACAACATATTGTCCTGGAATAAACATTTTCTGCCGATTTTGTACTTTCATTTCCCTATGGTAACCACCCTGGAGATCCATTGTGTAGTGAGTGTATGACCTTCTGAGCCTTTCCCTATATTCATTCTCATTCCCATGCCACAATAATGCCTTCTGCCACTGTGGGCAAAAAGAGATGGAGCAGGAAGCTGGTGGGGCACTGTGACTTAGACAGCAAAGCGATGTTCATGATAGAGGAGTTTAGCTTATAACCTTCCCCCTCCTTTTCTCACCGCTTCTACCCTGCCCAAAACATTCCACAGTGGAAGGATTTTGTCTGTGAAACCAAACAGGTGGCCACATGGCATGGGATGTGGTCTCAGAAAGGGATGTTGCTCTAGCCACAACAAAGACTGTTAGCTTGCCAGAGCCTCTTATACATAAAGATTAGGGTGCCAGAAACTTGCTACAGGTCTAATGCAGGAATCACAGGCACCTCCATTGTTCACCATGTTTGCACGCACGTTGGCGGCATGTTCTTATGCCGTGATTACCCTTTCCCAGGCATCTGACAGCGATTTTTCTTATATTATGTCAGAGGCACAATTATTTTACACTTGACGTGCGTGATCCAGCCTCCATTCTACAATATTTCTGTAGACAGGGCTGATAGGTGCTTTGGTATCATCCTGACTCTTGCCATCCAATTTGACTGGTGGCTTCAGTTGGTAGTTTGCAAGGATCAATGCTGCAAACTGCTGATATTAAAGGGGAGCTGATGGGATAGTGTGAAGGGTTCCTCTCACCACAGGTGGCCTTTGTGGCTGGGCCTGGGAATTAGTTCTCATCCCATCTGGCGCCCTCTTCCATTGGTTGCTCACCCTGTGGTCCCTCTCTCTCTCTCCATGACTTGGAGTGCTCCTGCTTTGTGACCCGACCCTCTGGCCAGGTCACTATATAGTTCCCCTCCTCTTCTGGGGTGACAAAGTCCCTCTGGACAAGCTGTCCAGATGCCGTTTCAGGCAGTATTTTGTTCCATCTCCTGGTTCTCCTGTGCCGTTTTGCCAACAGCTGGTAGGGGAACCCAGGCCTGCCCACTACTCAGGGTTCCAGCCCAGGGACCCTTTGACGAACAATCCTGGTCTGCCCAATCTCCAACCCCTTTGCTGTTTCCCGTGGCCACATCCTAGCCTACCTCTCTATCTCCTTGCCTATCTCTGGGTTGCTACTAACGATTCTTCTGCTCCTTCCTCGGGATACTTCAATCTTCTCAGCCTCTTGGCATCTCTAAACTGGGGATAATAGCACTTCTCAGTGAGGATAAATACATTAAAGCCTGGGCTCTGGAACCCACCCGCTCTCTGGGCTTCAGAGCCTGAGCACCAGCCCGAGCTGAAACATCTCCTGTCCATTATATATCATGGCTATTGTTTTACTTGTGATGCCAACATCACCTACATGGTTTACAGTCTGAGGCGGTCTCATAGACGTTAAGACCAGGAGGGACCATCATGATCATCTAGTCTGACCTCCTGAGAGAACCTCACCCATCCAGTCCTGTAATAGACCCCTAACCTCTGGCTGAGTTACTGAAGTCTTCAAATCATGAGTTAAAGACTTCAAGTTACAGAGACCCCACCAGTTACTCCTGCAAGTGACCCATGGCCCATGCTGCAGAGAAAGGCAAAAAAAGAAACCCAGGGTCTCTGTCGATCCAATCTGTGGGGAAATTCCTTTCTGACCCCAAATATGGCAATCAGTTGGACCCTGAGAATGTTGATAAGACCCACCAGCCATGAAATATGGTATCTGATTTTGTTACTAACATCATTTATACAACTTATAGTCTTCTCTAATTAATCATGGTATGTGATTCTCCTGTCAATAATGCCTAGTATTTATATGGAGGAATATTGGAATCATTGTAACCTGCTGTGTTGGAAATGCCATATTGACATAATTGTAACATGAGTGAAACAACGGTAATTTGAAGTTACAGCCATTTATACAAACCAATAAAACCCTCGTATTAAGACAGAAAGAAAACAAGATAAAAGTTAAAACCATGAGGAGGAATACAAGACAGATTTTGGAAAACCAAGTGAATTATTTCAAATAATACTGCTTCACATTCTGTAGCACCTGCCATCCAAGGATCTTGAAGCACTTTATGAAGCTCAGTTCAGCTCCCCATTTAACAGATAGGGAAACTGAGCCATAGAGAGGCTAAATTACTTGCTTAAGGTCCTGCAAGAAGCCTATGGAAGAGCCAAGAATAGAAACCAGTTTTCCAGACCCCCATTCTTGTGTGTTAAATATAAGATATTGCTTCTTCTCTATAGCTCCCATATTCATGCACATTAGGGAGTAGGTCGAATTCAGACCTGGCAATAAACAGGTGAAATGCCAATTGGTGGAACTGCATCCCCTTATGTCCAGTGTGAAATTGGCCCAAGTAGAGCACATGATATGAGGAAATGACCTAAGTAAATGAGCTAATGCAAGTGTTTGTGCCTGTTGCATCCTTCCTGAACACCTGTTATCCTCTTCTAAGTCACAGTTTCAGCTCTTTGTGTTCACCAGCCACTTCCAACAGGGATTTGAATGATCATCTATTTCTCCCTAATTATGAAAAATCTGCTCCCCAGTTGCATGCTGTGCTGAGCCAGGCAGGGAGACAAAGGAAAGAAAAAAAAGCCAGTGGTTCGGTTTATTATTAAGATTGGGCGAAAAACATGCTCCCAGTAGAACCTCTTTCCAGTGAAGATGTTGAAAGCAGAATATTGATGTTTTTATATTTTTGTACGGAAATGCTCCTGGATCTCCGACACAGCTCAGGTGCTGGGATATGACAGTTGTCAGGGCAACAACATGTGTTTGTTTCAAGAATAACCGAGTGAATGGAGAGGCTGATTTTTGAGTCACAGCACTCGGCGGAAAAGGTGGAATGTGGCTGAGGCAACTGTACTTGTTATACACCAGAAGCTTGGAAAGGGTTGTGATGGATAGCGTGAAATGGAAAAGGGTACAAGAAAAGCCTCATCAAAGCTCTTTCTGTAAAACTGCCTGTTAAGTCTCCTATTTTAAACAGCACCAGCCCTTGCTTTGAACTCCCTCAAATGCAGATGATTTGGGCCAACCTGCCTGGTAGAGTTGCAGAACGTGGGGCTGTATCTTCCCCCTGTGATGGGAAACAAGGAGGGGAATGGAAGCAGGTTCTAGCCAGTAAATGCAGAAGGGGAAGGACAAGGATTTCCTTTCAGACCACAAGGATACAACCCAGGTCTGAAGATGTGCTGTCCATTTTCACCAGCAAGAGACAGCCTTTCTGCAATGGGAAGAGCATAGGAATTACTGGGGTTAGTGGATGACCAGAGCTGCCTTTTCATAATCTGCTCATCCGAAAGCCTTTAGTCCATGGGACAGTATTGACTCCGTCGTGTCCCGTACACGCTTCGTGCTGTAGGGTCATCGGTGTCCCATCCGCAATCTGCTGTAGGCGTGACTGCTGTTGGGTTTGGCAGTGGGTGTTTCTTTATGCAGCACTTATAGATACAAATAGGAAGAATGAGAGGAGAGGGGAAAGTATAAAATCATCTTGTGCAACCTAGTGCTCCAACACCCTGGAGCCCTTAGTCAATTCTGATTCAGCCTTACTCAGGCAAAAGCTTTAGTGGCTTCACTGGGAGTTTCGCCCGAGTGAGGACTGTGGCATTTGGCACAATATTAATAATAAAAGAAAAAAGTTTGGGTGATTTTTGTCATCTTTGAAAACTGATGGTTTTAATTTAAACATCTCACGTGCACACACGAGAGTATTTGCAACCCAAATGCCAAAGCTCTACACTAGTGCATGACAACCAAGGACTGAGTCATTCTACACACCAGCAACCCGAGCAAATCATTCGGAACGAATCAGGTTGAAAACTGTTGCCTTTGTCTCCCCTCACAGAATGTCCGAGAACAGATTCTGACTCTCTCTGATTGATTCATTATGCACAATTATTTGGAAAATTTTCTCCCCAGTGTTGTTTACGCTGCAGCTCAGTATTTGAAATCTCCAATTCAAGCTGTGTTGCTTAGTTGAGATTGGTCGCCTACGCCACATGGTGTTGCGTCTGTTCCTAGTGGAGCAGTTTACCTCTTGTAAGCTCTTTGAGGCTGTCATTTGCAATGTGTGTACAGTGTCCATCCCAGGGGGACGTCAGCCTTGTTGGCTACTAGGTGCTACTGCAAATAAATGTTTAAGTGTAATAAATAATTGTAATCAGCTTTCCTGGGTGAACGCACACAGAGAGTGAATTTAAAATTCATTTCCCGTGAGCCTTCAAGCTTCAAATTCACTTTCTGTGAATGTTCATGTAAAACTCCTTTGCACAGGAAACAAACACAAGAGAGATGTAAATATGACGAGGGCAAATTTCCTTAAGAGTTCTAATGAATATTCAGACTTTTTTTGCAGTATTTATTCAGCTTTGCTATAAACATATCAGTTTAGTTCAAGCTTAACAAGGTGCAAGTTTCAAAATTATACAGATCTTTCCCTTGTATTAATCTAAAGGATTGTTAACAGCAGATAAGGAACATTGTTTTAAATACACTTTATCTTGGGAAACAGTCCCTCCTACCCCAAAAAGTGACATCATCACATCCATTCACAGACACATTCCAGCACATATGGAAGATTTAAGGCTGTGATCTTTTAAAGATGCATAAAGGAGTTAGGTGCTTAACTCCATTTGAAAATCCCAACCTTAAACTCACAGGGTGAGATCCTGGTCCCATTGACATCAGTGGCAAAAATCCGATTGACTTCAGCGAGGCCAGGATTTCCCCACACTGTTCCTCCTTGCTTGCACCTGCTTTGAGTACGGCACTGTGTGTATAGAAGGAATATTTATTTCTTCCTTCTATATACACAGCTGTCACATGCCCTCTGGTTCATCTCCTTTAGGCTTTCCCTAGTGAATTGCCTGGATGTGAAAGTCTATTCCACCAGCCTGCTACATACAGTAACTTTCAAAATTCAGTCTGGCTTCACATCTTTACAAGAACAAATCATCTGAGGTGGATTTGCATAAGATTTCTTTGGTGGTTGCTGAACAGCTTCACTTTTTTCTCTCTCTCTTTAAAGCTGTAGGGTTTGGATTCAGATTACAATCTGTGATTTGCATCAATTTCTCTACTTGTCTTTAATGTCATGGTGGCCTTAATTATTAGAGTGATAGGGGGATCTTACACTTCAGAGGCTCTTTCTTTATTCAAAACCAAGCCTATATATTGGAGGGCTTGGGGGTTATGTCCTTTTCCCTCCCAGATAGTGGACGTGCTGTTTTGATGCCTGCTTCTGTTCTGATTTCTGCCCTAGAATTAAAAGAAATTGTTTGTAAATTAGCAAAAATGAAAATGTTCATTAAAAGTATCTAGACGCACATTCTAGCAACAGGATAATAATGAAGTTTTATATTCAATACTCTAAAGTAAATTCATGCTATTTTTTTCTCAGAAGATATCACGTTTATATAAAAAAGTGCAACTTGGTACATGTGAAATTAGGGAAACTGCTAATTAGATCATTGCAAATGAAGGCAAATTTTAAGCTTAAATTGGACTGGGGCGGATTATTAACTGTTAGGATTAACCACGTGTCTTCACTGAATGAACTTCAGCCAACTGTTCTGAGGTCTTACGTCAGGCTCCACGCTTGTGATGGCCCTTCGTATAGCACTGGGCATGCGGCGTGTATAATGCCCCATAATGCTCTAGCCTAGGACTCAGCTCCCTGGTTATACTCCAGGCATTTGGAAGCCTCAGCTTACTGGCCCTCAGACTAATGATTGAAGAGAGTTGGCCAGCAGGTCACCGCTGGAAATGGCCCCAGCAGATCTCTCCCGAAGTGTCCAGGACACAGCTGTTTCTCCCTGAAGCTATGGGAGGAGGCAAGTCACCAGGCTCTGTCCCAGCACAGAGAAAGCAGACGTAAGAGGGAAAAGAGTCCTTGTGATTTGAGATGTCTCAATTTTGGAATGCCCAGCTTGAAGCACCTTAAATGGTCCAGGGAACGGGAGCTCAGGCCCAGATTTGGAAAGGCATTTAGGCATCGCTGTGCCCAGCAGTGCAACAGCTAATTGATTTGGGAGTCTGAAGTTTCATTCTCAGAAGAGATTTAGGCACTTAGGAGCCCAAATCCCACAGACAGTCAAAAATCTGTACTTCAGTGTGTTGGAGAATCAGGCCCCTTTTCAGGAGTCGGTAGCCGAGCACCAAACAACCAGAGGCACTTCCTAATCACGCTTGAAACTATATAGGCCTCTGACAACTTACAGGCCCCGAGTCCCACTCTTAGGCTATGTCTACACTGGCAAAACTTTTGTCTTTCAGAGGTGTTAAACCCCACCCCCGAAAGACAAAAGTTTTGCCGCGAGAAGTGCCAGTGTGAACAACGCGTTGCTGGCAGGAGCGCTCTCCTGTCGACAACGCCAACGCCGCTCGTTGGGGGAAGACGTTTTGTCAGCAGGAGAGCCGACAACCAGCGGCTTCACAGTGCGACTTTTAGCAGCACGTCTGTCGCGACGCAGCCGTGTCGCTAAAAGTTGTGGAGTGTAGACATAGTGTCCATGTCCCAGTTGCTGACAATCACTGCCTGACTATGGTACTAAGCCAAGACTGACTGCGCCACAGAACTATCATCCCATCTTAGTACTGCTCCCTCCAAGTCAACATGGGGGAAGGAGCTGGGTAAGTTTTCGAGCCGTTGGGCTGTACCTGTTCCATGGGGAACTTGAGGGCATATTCTCTAGGCCAGCCAACCAGACACCTTTCACCAGCACTTACATCCATTCTGTAAAATGCTTTAATGAAATGAATGATGCTTTCTAAACCTACGATAGCCAAGCACCTGAGACAAGACACATAGTCGGCAGTAAAAATTCTCTCTGATATTCACATCCTCCATTGACACAAAGCATGATTTGTGCAAGCCCAATTACACTTGAACTCATTTGGATTCTGGTTGCTTCTATGCGTCTGGTTACAAAACTATCGCTGGATACAGAATTTGTAAGCACTAGCAGATATTGTTGGATACCTGTAAACAAGGTGAAATCAGCACTTTCCCTTGTTACATACAGAAAACAGATTGTTCATTATCCTACATCAGGAAGCCATGTGCATTGCTGATCATTCTAGGAATCCTTACAACAGCTCAGCACAAATTTATTTAGCAGAGAAAATTATGAAATATTGGGGAAAATGCAGTACTCCGACCAGGTTTGTGATCCATTTGGTTGTGATCCGTTTGTAATCAATTTTGTCTGTGTTGCGTCAGGCAAATCTAACTGATTTATGGTTGCAGATACAAGCCATGAAAAACTCTCTGGTTTTGCATGAATTCAATCCAAAGTCACACATGGCTCTGAAGTTTTGACCGAGTTTCACTTTCTTAACCCCAAACCTTAATGTAAGATTTAGGGGCTATGAATCCACATGAACCAAAGCAAAATCAAAAGTTTCATTTCGCGTCTCCTTATCCTTGTACTGTGATAAAGAATGAATAGAAGGGCCTGACCTATTTGCTTCAGACAATTTGTTATTTTCTATACCTCTGTTAAATCCCCTCTTATTTTTCTCTTGTATGAAGTAAATTGTCCGAATCTTTTCATATGGGGAGTCTCTTCATGCCTCTTGTCATTCTCATTGTCTGTCTCTGAACTGCCTGTTATTAATAACATAAGCACCCATAAAGGGCTAAGGCAACACAAAGAGGAACATAAAACTAAATTCCCATCTGAATTCCATCTTGACGTCTTGATTTTTTTTTTTTTTTGTAATGGGGAATGGCATGGAACGTACACTGACCACAACCCCCTCCTAATCACCCTCAGTTATAAACCTACAAGTTTATCTCTTTAAACCCCCTCTAAATTTCCCTTTCTCTGGAAGTGCAAAAACTTTTTTTTTAAATTGTGCACCTGTTACCTTTTGAGCCTTTACATTGTATGCATCAGAGGAAACCTTAATAATACAAACATTGCCCTAAAGCACTGAGCACTGTGTTATGAAGTCATTAACATTTGTGGAATAAACACAATACCCCAGTACACGCCATAAGATAGTGGGACAGGAAACGTTAAATACATTTAAATAGCTTTAAATTTTTAAAAAGCAACTGGCAAAACTCATTCATATTTCAGCTGACTGAGAGCTAGTCTGCGGGTGTCAAAGCAAACAACCATCCCTTGGCAATGATCCTGCTCTGTTTATTGGCTCTTGGTAGATTTTATAAGTAGTACATTCTTGAAATCCCAATAACCCTTCCAAGCTTCCTTGAGTCCTGCCTGGAGGACCTTTTGTTATTTATTAGTGTGTCGTTACTCAAAGAGCTGCTTGTATGTACTAAAGTTTAATAATGTATTTATATTCTTCTAAAGGAATTCATCCAGCTGTGTTGTTTCAGGTTCATGTCACTAAAAGGACCAAACATAGGGGTTTGGGGGTTTGTTATATTTTTGTGTATTTTTTTTCAATATTTACTTTTGAAAAACATCCTTTATAAATTAAGAGGCTAGTTATGAGAGGAAGGGGAAGCATAGTCTAGTACAGAATCATAGAATCTTAGGGTTGGAAAACACCTCAGGAGGTATCTAGTCCAATCCCCTGCTCAAAGCAGGACCAACACCAACTAAATCATCCCGGCCAAGGCTTTGTCAAGCCGGGCCTTAAAAACCTCTAAGGATGGAGATTCCACCACCTCCCTAGGTAACCCGTTCCGGTGCTTTACCACCCTCCTAGTGAAACAGTGTTTCCTAATATCCAACCTAGACCTCCCCCACTGCAACTTGAGACCATTGCTTCTTGTTCTGTCATCTGACACCACTGAGAACAGCTGAGCTCCATCCTCTTTGGAACCCCCTTCAGGTACTTGAAGGCTGCTATCAAATCCCCCCTCACTCTTCTCTTCTGCAGACTAAATAACTCCAGTTCCCTCAGCCTCTCCTCATAAGTCATGTGCTCCAGCCCCCTAATCATTTTCGTTGCCCTCCGCTGGACTCTCTCCAATTTGCCCCATCCCTTCTGTAGTGCGGGGACCAAAACTGGACGCAATACTCCAGGTGTGGCCTCACCAGTGCCGAATAGAGGGGAATAATCACTTCCCTCGATCTGCTGGCAATGCTCCTATTAATGCAGCCCAATATGCTGTTGGCCTTCTTGGCAACTAGGGCACAGTGCTAACTCATATCCAGCTTCTTGTTCACTGTAATCCCCAGGTCCTTTTCTGCAGAACTGCTGCCTAGCCACTTGGTCCCCAGCCTGTAGCGGTGCATGGGATTCTTCCTTCCTAAGTGCAGGACTCTGCACTTGTCCTTGTTGAACCTCATCAGATTTCTTTTGGCCCAATCCTTCAATTTGTCTAGGTCACTCTGGACCCTACCCCTACCCTCCAACGTATCTACCTCTCCCTCCCAGCGTAGTGTCTTCTGCGAACTTGCTGAGGGTGCAATCCATCCCATCATCCAGATCATTGATAAAGATGTTGAAAAAAAACAGCTCCAGGACCAACGCCTGGGGCACTCCGCTTGATACCAGCTACCAACTAGACATCAAGCTGTTGATCACTAGCCGTTGAGCCCGACAATCTAGCCAGCTTTCTATCCACCTTAGTATTTGGATCAGGGGACTAGGAACCATGATTCCTGAGTAGACCTGGGTGATTTTTTTGGCCAAAACTCTTTTTCAGTGAAAAATGCACATTTGGCGACACCAAAACATTTTGCAAAGATGTTGGTTTCATTGAATTGTTCATTTCGGAAACAACAGCAATTTCCAAAAAAGGAAACATTGTCTTTGGACATTTAGAGATCAAGATGTTTTGATTTTCTGGTTTCAAATGACTTTTCCTTTAAAAAATGCCTTTACTTTTATTCTTAAACATTCAAAAACATTTTTAAATGGTCAACATTGATATGAAACATTTAGTCTGCTCCAAAACACTTCTTTTTGACATTTTAAAATTGCCAGCGAACCGAAGAATCCACTTTTTGCTCACCTCTATTCCTGAGTTCTCTCCCCAGCTCTGTGAGGATGGGTTATCTAGTTGGGTAGATGAGTGGACAAGGTGTCAGGATTCTAGAATTCTATTCCTGGCTCCATTTACATTTCTCTAGGTAAATGACCCAGAGCCTGACGCTCAATTACACTAAAACTGCTTCACAGCTACTGTAAGACAGCATTACCCTGCCAGACTCATGTCAATGGGCCTTTGTGAAATGAGAATAAGACCCTTAACCTCACTGAGCCTCAGTTTATCAATCTGGTGGTGGTGTCTCCCTGAGGGATGTTGTGAGGTTCATCAATAGGTCCTAAAATGCTTTAAGATCCTACAGAAAGACACGGCTACAATTATTGCAATGAGGAAAATTAGATTATTGTATTTGTGCTGGAATGGAGAATAGGATGTTGTTGCTTTGCTCTGCATTGTACATCATTTTGGTTCCTCTGCATTTTGTAGCAGGCTGCCTGACCTTATTCTCACTTATGTCAGTGTGGGAGACTTTAGGCTGTTAGCACGGAGACCATCGATCAAACTGCTTTGGCATTGTTAGTGTCTGAACCATAAATCAAAATAGTTGAGACAGACGGATTAATTGTGACTTATGAAGCAGTAATTATTCAAAATAAAGACAACCAAGCGGCTACTGAATCTGTAACAGTCACTTTTACCATTTTGTGCATAGAGTCCATGATTGTGGATTCCCTGGCCCCAGGAACTAGGTATCCAAGGGGATAAGGTGCTACTTCCAGAATTGGTTCTGGGACATTGGCAGCCCGAGGTGAATTATGCAGCTCTAAAGGAGAATAAAGCTCTCCCAGAAAATTTTCATTGTGCAAATAATTTTTAAAATCAAAGGGACATGTCTATCAGTTTGCAGGAAACAAGGGATGCATATTTTATTCCATGCTTTGCAATAGAAGAGAAGAAATCTTTTCTACTAAGCAAACCTGCAAGCTTAGAGGATGTGTTGCCAGATTCATGGATTCCTGAGAATTTCCCCATTTCTCAGTGTGAGCATAGTTCAATCCATTTATTCCATGGCTGCTGATTTCTGATGCTCAGTCTTTTCCCGACTTTACCTCCTTGCTTGTGATATGAGAGCAGAGGAAAGAGCAGCAAAATGATGCACATCAGGAAAGACTCTGTTACTGGTTCAAATCTGCCCACACCAGTAAGAGACTAGGGCCAAAACCATCTCCCAAGTAAGTGGTTTCAATCCAGTTGACAGGCATTCCCATCACAGAAACCAGATCAGAACTGGCAACCTCACTGGTATTCAGCAGAGAAGCCAAGGACTGTATGGGCCAAGGAAGCTGGAATCCCCTGTTGCCCCTAGTGTTTCTCTCCATAGTAGAGGCAGACAGTAGGAGCCGTATTGGGTGAAGCTTGTACTGCCCTTGAATACCTGTTATGGTTACAGGGCGAGCGGTGTCTGAGACCCTTTTGTAATCCTTCTCAAGTGCACCTTCTCCGCTCCCAAAGGTGGAAGTCTAAGGTTCAACCAAGACTGGAGCTCTGGGTTGCAGCCCTCCCTGTGTTAACTCAACAGGCCTGGCTGTATTTGGCACTTGCAAGAAACTTCCCTCCTAGAGCTTGTGACCACTGGCTGATTAAAATGACTTAAAACAGCCTCTTCAATACAAACATTGTTTATTCCCCCCAAAGGTACATAGCAATCAGAGAAAAGGGTGAAAACAGCACGAGGCCTACACACCTGGGTTTTACCTAATGCATTTATTTTCCCCCAAAGCTTGGGCAAGCCTAGCTGCCTCAGACCCATCCCTCAGGGCCTGCATCTCAGTTGGCCTGCTGCCTGCGAACAGCCCCCTGCTTCTGTAAAGAGAAAGTTTTTTACCTGTTTAGTGTCCTTTAGATTTTAGGCCCGCAGCCTTGGCAAACTAACTGTGTAACTTTGGCTGACGCCTGGAAATAGCATCTCCTATTCTGATAACATGTCCGTGCCACGCAAGGTGGCAAAACTGAGGTGCTGATGGAGGTTGAAGCTGGGTTTGGCTTTGAATATCCTCATTTCTGATTGTGTCCTGCCCCTTAATATGGAGCAGCTGACAATGAGAATTGAAAACATCAGTTTGGTGTTTTTAAACCTTCTTAGTGCCCATGTTTCACCGCTGTACAATGGAATTGGTAGAATCATGGTTCTATAAATGTGCAGCTTCGGGGCAAGTTTCGTGTCACAAAGTCCCCACAAAGTCCCCTGACTGGCCTCCAGCCAGGCCACCTTAAGGGCCTAGCAGAGATTGATCAGGATGGAGCTCAATCTGCAAGGAGGCCACATCCCTTTGGAATTTGCCATGGTGATAGTGATGGTAATAGCAGCTCCCACAATTAATGGCCGAGCCATTGTTCTCTTAACTCCCTTGAAGTTGCTAACCCAGAGGTGTCTATTCTCTGGCCATTGTTTTATTTCCTCTTTGTTCTTCCGAACCGCTGGTTTTGATTTAACTCCATGTAGTCAAAATAATATCAGACAGATAAACTGAGGTATAGATAATAGTAATAAGAAATAATACTGATCTCTCCCACGTTCTCAACACCTACATACCAGGGTATAACTTACAATACTCCTTCTGTTCCCACATATATCCCGTCTGATTCTAAGCCTGTGCAATTCACAGAAGAAAGGAAGGGAGCAGAAATGCGACGAAGAGCAAGCTGCTAGGTAACCTAGGGAGCAGTACTCTCCACCCCCAGTGCAAGTCGCTGAAGTGTGCAGAAGGAAGAGGAAATTAGGAAAAACCACAAAGCAGTCTGATGTGCTGTAAAATCCCTTACCCGAACTGCTGTGTTCTTCTGTGTAGCTTCCTGCCTACTAATATAGATCTCCAGGTAAACTGCAGACTGCCGAGCAGATGACCTATATGTATCTATGCTCAGATCCACTACTAGAGGCTGATGATCCTCTACTAAGCACAGAGGGGAGAGGAGACAGGGAATCGTTTTCTTTCCTCCTATCATGCTGAAGAACTGTTTAATAGGTTTGCATAGTCTAAGCTGCAAACACTTTAATGCAGGAACTTTACCCATAGCATTGACTCATTTTTTTTTCTTGTCAGCATATCCACTAGAAGCTGTAGCCACCATATTAAAATACCCACCACTTATCTGGGAATGTAATATATAGTGCATAAGATATGCTGTTTTAAATGTCTTTCTTTCATTTCCTTAATCCGTTGATTTATAAAGGGACTAAGAGGAAACGAACTTTCTCTTTCCACAGGGTTTTTGAAGGGAGCGTGTGCGAACACACACTCAAATACACACAGAGCCTTGGAACTAGTATACAGTACTTTCCAAACTGGACCAGGGCCAATTAGAGCTTTGAATACAAGCTCTGAAATAATTGGCTTCCAGGTTTCTATGTGACTCATGATTAGGTGCAAGAGAGATCCCACGGGTATTAATTTCAGTCCGCATCTCTGCCCACAAGCCTGTCCCAGGAAAGCATCAGCACATGGTGCGCCTGCCTAGAATACTGTGTGAGTTCAAGTGATGTTGTAGCATTGGAAATGATCCTCTTTAAACATGATCGATTGTAAGAGACTCCCGGTAACTACAGACTCTTATAAACTCGGGTTTAACTGAAATGCCAACCTAACTGAGGCATCCCTCAGGCCTACACTGACTCCACAATACTCCTAACCTCCATAGAAGGGAAACAGTGGGGCTGAAGCCAGGAGAACTCCTGATCTCTGGTGACTCCTCTTCTATGCAGCAAAGGTGCCTCCTCTGCAGCTTCACTCCTGCCGAGCTGAGAGTCATTTCCATGGCGCTCAGGAGCTCCACAGAACTCAGGAGCTCATTTTCTGAAGGCTGAAGCGCTTGAGACCTCTGAAAATCAGAGCCAATTCCACTTCTTTGTGTCTGCTGGACAAGAGTGTGGACCGGTGGGAGAGCTTGATGGTGTCGGTTTTACCTGGTGGTTAGAACAGGGGACTAGGACTCAGACTCTCTACAGTCTATTCCTGGCTTTGCCACTGGCTCAACCCGTGACCACAAAAAAGGCACTTACCCACTATATGCCTCCCTTTACCAATACCTACCTGTACAGTGGGGAGGAAGACACTTGCCAATCTCACCGGGATGGTGTGAGCCTTCGTTCGTGAATGGCTGCACAGTTCTGAGAGACCCCTGAATGAAAGCTGTGATCGTAGTAAAGCAGCATTATGAACGTACACCCATCATTCCAGATCCCCATCCTAGCAGGATCAGACGTCGTTTGCCATCTCTGCTCCTGCTTTGGCAAAGACCCACTGCAGGGGGATCAGAGGCTGTATGTGTGGATGTATGTAAAACTATTTGCCTCTTTGCATGATCCTTGCCCTTGCAGACAATCTCAGACATCTTCCTTGCCTCCTACACTATCACATGTAACATTGCCTCTCAGATCAAAGATCTTCATGGTGCCAGAGTATCAGCTGGCTTGGGCCCCATTGGTTTTCATTTGAAGGCATTTCCCCCATGGCCCAATGCAGTGGGATTGTCAGAACTTCAGATAACCGTGAAGAAGAAATTCACTAGCAATATAACCATCTGATTGACACTTTCACCCCTCCCAGACTTGAGCCCTGCTGCTCATACTAGAATTTCCTCCTGGATTCTCAGCATCTTCCAGCTTCCTTAGAAAGTAACTTATTTTCTTCCACCTGAGTTAGCTGAGGAGCTAGATCACAGTCCAGACCCTTTTCTTTTAATAGAGGCTGGAGCTTCACTGTGGAGATGTTCCCGCAGATGGTCAGCACTATCAATTAAGGACTGTAGATTATTTGCACCGGCAGCCAGGGAATCAGACGTTTGAATCTAGGCCTTGCTGTGGCAGCTCACGGCTGGTCGGATTTATCTTGAGCTTTCCCCAACAGTGCAAGGATTGATAAGAAAGTGTTGACAGCTCAGAGTTTCTTGCTGAATATAGCAGCTTTCTGAACTATGCAGGAGACTTTTTAAGGTGGGCGGATGGGACCACGGGGGAGAGTTCAGCAATGTCATCTTGTTTTTATTTTGGGGCATATTAGAAGGGATCAGGAAAGCTTACACATGTGCATATGTAAGTACACACTGCATTTTAGAAGAGAGAGCGTCAGGCTTCAGGGCATGTCAAACTCTACCTGAGGGCCTTAGGAAGACGCTGTGGACAGGTTATTCTAAAACAGTCCACTGCCAGGATTTCTCTTGCATCTTCTTCTGAAGCAGCTAGAACTAACCACTGTGCGGGGAAACAGAATAGTGGGCTAGATGGACTACCCCTCAGATACAGGGTGGTAGTTCCTAGGTACTTTGATTGTGCTTGGGGAGTGAGTGGGGGTAGGAAGACAGTTTTAGATGAATTTTTAACTAGTCTGTGTCAGGAAGAGAGTGAAACCCCCCTGTGAGCTGGTAGCACCTCATTTGATCTCGGCAGTGTGGAGGCTCAAAGGAGAAACCCTGCCGTAATACTTCAGAGAGTGCTAAACTGTTTGCTATTGATTTTATACTAAGATACTTTATCACTCTTGTTACTTTCAAAAGGAATGTAATCTGTGTCAGGACTGAATAGGTTTTATTAGGAAAAATCATCCCCCCTACCCTTCTATGGCGAGCGGCTACATTTATCCGTTTCGGCAAATCAACTCCCAGCAGATCTCTTTTTTGTTGGAAGAAGCACCTGGTTAGTTGTGACCTAGTGGTTAGCAAAATGCTTTAAAACTTGTGTCTCTCTTCTGAATACAGCAATAAGCTCAAAAATCTGCTGCGCTAGTTTGTCCCAGTCAAGGTAACTGTAAACCTAAAACTCCTCTTAAAATAGTCTTTGCCTTCTTTGAGTCTAATTCTGCTCTTCAACTAAACGTACATACAGAGCCCCCAAGACTGTAGATTCTGAGCACCTCAAGGTAAAGCAGCATTATTACAGGGAAATGAGGCCCAGAGAGATTAAGTGACTTTCCCAGGGTTACATCGGGAGTCTGTGGCAGAGCTGCGAATTGAACTCAGGTCTCCTCAGTCCCGGTCCAGTGTCTTAACCAAAATGTCCCTCTGCCCAAGTTGGCTACTCAAGCAAAATTCCCACTGAAGTCGTAGAGGATTTGGGTGTGCAAGGAATGCAGCCCCAGACTTGGAGCGGCAGCATGGTTCTGAAGCCAGATCAGGCATTGCGTCAGGAGCTGCCGTGGGTTCTATTCCTACTTCAGCCCCTGACCTGTTGTGTGACTTTGGGTAAATCCCTTAATATCTCTGTGCCTCTTATTCCCCTCCAGCCCCTTGTCTGTAAGCTACTCAGGGCAGGCACTGTCTCCAATTACATGTCTGTACAGTGCTGCCCCAATCTCAATTTGGGTGATTAACTGCTTCTATATTATAAATAATAACAATAATCTGGCCCTGACTTCACAACCTTCTTCTTTTTTTAACAATTTCTTTCCAGTGCAGTTTTTCCTCTTTCCCATAAAACTATTTTTGGCTTTCATTTCTCCCCCCTCTTTAATGATCTACTGACTGAGTCACGTGTAGGCAACTGACTGCCCTGACTCACACCTATTCCATTTTTCATGCCCTTATCAAGGGCCCATGATCTCTTCCTTGAGTCACAGAAGGCCATTTTTGCACTTTTGTCACTGACCTAAAATTTAAAAAACCAGTACTTAAAACCCACAGACGACTTGCCTGCTATGAATAAAGCCAAGAGAGTTCTGTCAGCTGCAGCACAAGGAGGGGAAAATATCTCTGATGAAAAGTGCATTTAGAGCTTTTTGTCTCCTATTGTTGAATCAAGTCGTGGTCTATTCAAAAACGTGCAGCCTCTAAAGCGTCACTCAAGTTTATCAACCTGTTTTAATTAGCACTTCTCCTGGGAGCAACGCTGTGTGAGAAAAGATGGGACTCAACGTCGCTGCAGTTTGAGATTCATGGGGAAACTGACCGTTACCCAACCTGTCCTCAGGCATAGCAAAGTTTGCTGAAGTTTTACAAGAGCCTGGGCTTTTCCAATGAGCCTAAGGGAATTAGGCACCCAACTGCCACTTAATTTCAGTGGCATATGGGTGAGTTCGTATCTTTTATTGGGCCATCTTCTGCTGGTGAAAGAGACAAGATTTCAAGCTACAAAGAGCTCTTCTAGTACCTTGGGACCAACACACCTACAACTGTGGGAGAGGGATAGTCATTTAGGGAATTGGGGTAAAAATCTGTCTGGGGATTGGTCCCACTTTGAGCAGGGGGTTGGACTAGATGACCTCCTGAGCTCCCTACCAACCCTCATAGTCTATGATTCTAACATCACTGCAAACAAGTGGCATATGGATAAGATTAGATTTTTAAAGGTGTTTGGGCATTGCTCCATTTAACTCTGCAATGCTTAACTGTCTGAAGAGCATAAGTCATATTGACTTTCATTGAGTGTCGGGCTCCTAAAGCCCAGATCTTCAAAGGTATTTGGGCTCCTAACTTCCACTGAAATACTTTTCACAAGGGATTGTGAAATACCTTTGGGGATCTGAGCCCTAAGTGCCTAAGTCATTTTGGAAAATGAGACTTAGGGTCCTAAGCCACTTAGGTGCTGAGGGGCACCACCTGAATGCTTTTTAAAATCTGGATCTAATTCCCGTGAACTCCTTTGAAAATCCCAGCCAGGAGGTCTACAATACAAAGACGAGAAACCTGTGCGACAGAAATCATGATTATTTATTTGTATTAGAGTGGTACCTTGAAGGACTTGCCTGAGACCCCATTGTGCTAGGCATTATACAAACATATTGTAAGACACCAAAGGTAGGCAGGTGGGGTGCTGACACCACTGCCCATCACACTGATCAATATTGTCTTATTGTTTCCTTGTATTCCCCCGCCTGTCTGTCTATTCACCTTTTGCCTCTTGTCTTATACTTTGTTTGTAAGCTGTTTGGGGCGGGGGCCATCTTTTTGTTCTGTGGTCCTGGTCAATGACCGAGGAATCCAAGGTGCTATTGCAATACAAATATTAATAAATAATAATAATAATTAAAAAAAATAATACACTCCCTGTCTTGTAGGGCTTACAATATACATAAATAAGACAATCAGAGAGTAAGAGACGGGAAATATCATTATCCCCATTTTACAGATGGGAAACTGAGGCACGGAGCTATTCAAAATGTCTCCGTAATCCTAGTAAGAATTCTGTGGCAAAGCCAACAATTGAGCCTTTATCTCCTGAGTCCCATTCCAGTGCTTGGCTTTTTGTCAAACTCGGTTATGCATTTGTGGTGTTTCTGTGCCTGGTTATTATTTGATCACGTTGTGGTCAAACATATTCCTCTAAGTTCCTATTGATTTTTTCTTTTTGATCCCTCTTACCTTCATCTTTTGTATTAGCCTTTCATTTACTCAGACAAGGTGGATGAGGTCATATGTTTTATTGACCAACTTGTGTTGGTGAAATTGACATGCCTTTGAGCTTACACGTAGCTCTTCTTCAGGTTTGGGAAAGGTAATCAGAGTGTCACAGCTAAAAACAAGATGGAACAGACTGTTGAGCAAAAGGAGTTAACACATGTTGCAAGAGACCATTCAAGGTGATTTGGAGTTGTATGTAGTGGTCAGAGGGTTATAGATGGTGAGTTCTCTGGGGATGATGGGGTTTTTTTCTTGCATTTGCTCAGGAAATAGATGTTGCTGTTAAGTTTGCATCTTGACACTGACACCGGTAGTGATATTGGATGGCAAAAATTCATGTTCTTTAAACAGCCAGAATTCCAGGACTGTATATATGCGTATATTCTTCCCTGAAAACATAAAAAATATGTACTGTAACCTGTTAAGATTAACAAATACACTGCAATATTGAGTGATAGCCAGGTAAAATTCAGCTTTAACTTTTCAGTGAAAAACACAGATGTGGTCACAGCAAAAAATTTAGCAAATTTGTGTTGGTATTGCTGTTATTTGCACAGCTTTCATGACTACAACATGCTGGAAGTGTGTTACGTGGTTACAGTGTATAGAGCAGGGACTCAGAACTGTTTCCAATTCTATCACTGACTCATTGTGCAACCTTAGGAGAATGATTTAACCGCTCTGTGCCTCAGTTTTCCCTGCTGTAAAATGGGTTCAATAATATTTTCCTACCTCACAACTTAATTAAATGTTTGTAAACTGTTTTGAGAGTATAGGTGGAAATTAGTATTATTACTATCCTTGAGAAATAGCAATTTTTTCTCATTCAACAGATTATCTTTATTAAAGTACTGTCTAAATGACACTTTAAAACTTTTATAATTTAATGGGAGATGCGCTATAGAATTTTCTGTGAATCTTTATCTATTAAGATACACACACACCAACCTCTCTGATGCTGATGATTTTTTTAAAATAGACATAGTTCATGCCACCCATTCAGCAATTTTGCTCATCTTCTGCAGAAGCAGCCAGTTCACCAGCAGAGGGAGCATAAGATAATGCCTGACTAACCTAATTGCCTTCTATGAGGAGATAACTGGCTCTGTGGATGAGGGGAAAGCAGTGGACGTGTTATTCCTTGACTTTTGCAAAGCTTTTGATACGGTCCCCCACAGTATTCTTGCCAGCAAGTTAAAGAAGTATGGGCTGGATGAATGGTCTATAAGGCAGATTTTAGAAGAGAGAGCCTCATGCTACAAGTCGGATAGAAAGCTGTCTAGATCGTCGGGTAGTGATCAATGGGTCCATGTCTAGCCGGTATCAAGCGGAGTGCCCCAAGGGTCGGTCCTAGGGCCGGTTTTGTTCAATATCTTCATTAATGATCAGCAGGATGGCCTGGATTGCACCCTCAGCAAGTTGGCAGATGACACTAAACTGGGAGGAGTGGTAGATATGATGGAGGGTAGGGATAGGATACAGAGGGACCTAGACAAAGAAAACAAAACACCTTGGAGAGAACTGTGTTGACTATAGTATGTACATTGGTTGGCAGGTGGCTTTTAGGAGTCATGGAATCCATGTTCTAACTGTGGGTCAGATTCTGTTACCTTTAATCACACTGAGTAGTACATCACTTTGCCAATAGCAGGGTTGCCAACTTTCATGATTTTTTTTGATAGCCTCATGATATTTGACGTTTTGCTTACAGCTCTGGCTCCTGGAGTCATGTGTCAGGTGAGAATCTCAGCTTACATTGAAATTAAAAAGTACGTTTCTAGCCGTCATGGTTGTGGAGAGAAACTTGAAAATGGGGCCCAAGTGAAACCTAAAGACGTGAAAACAAACAAAAAGTGCCCAAAATGTATTACGTTTTAAAAAATCCTCAAGGTTTTTAAGACAAAGCCATAATTTTTGGACTTTGACTCATTGTTTTTGAACACTTGAGCCTTGTCTTCACTAGGGAATAAAAGGTGTTTTTACCTCATGTTAGGTAACTAATATGAGATGCTAGTGAAGACAAGGGAGACTGGCATTTTCACATGTTAGCAGGTCAAATACCTCATCCTACCTCTCAAGGGTGTTGTGAGGACAGTTTCCTAAATATTGTTGAACTGCTCCTATACTGTGGTGTTATAAGGCCCTAGATAGGGAGAGGGAAAAGCCATATTTTTCCCTCCCTAAACTGAAAGTAAAACCTTGCAAGACAAATCCACTCAAAATGTGTGTGTGGTCTTCACTACTTATTGTACAAGTTACCTTCCATCTCTTTTTATTAGGTGTCCTGTCTGTTACTTTCCTTTCCTTTCCTTTCCTCTCTCATTGGCATAAGAGATTATATCTGAAGCTAGTCTAAGCAGTTTCAGAGATAAGCATTTTGCAGATATTCATCTACCACTTGAGGCTTTTGTAAGATCCTGGTATATTGGCTTTCATGCACAGGTACAATAATCCCCCCTAATATTAGCTAGAGAACAGTTGCTATCATTTTAAAAGCCTTCTGTTTACAGGATTCTCTATCTGTACTTAAGCAATGCTAAATATTAGTAGCAATCTCTTATTTTTTCTAAGTGCTATACCACAAAAACCTCACTGCTTCTTACTAATAAATGTTTTGTTTTGAGTGGGGGGGGGAGGAATTCCTGTTGAGATTCAGATGTTAGTTTCCACCAAAGGCAAATAGTTTTTTTAAGCTGAAAAGCAAAGGCATATTTCCACCTAAATGCATATTTTAGGTCATCGAGCTCTTGTCTTAAATCTTCCAGATTTAGCTCTACTGTTCTAGTGATAATGATGGGTTTTTTGCTTTTGAACTGAGGATTCTATGCAAGCTTCCACTGTGAATCCACAAAGAAGATCTATATCTGTTATAGTCATAGTGTATAATTATATTGGCTAATATAACACTTCACATCCAAAGATCACAAGGCACTTTACAGAAGTCCAAAATGTTCATTGTAAGGTGAGAAAACTGAAGCACAGAAGCCAAATTTTCAAAAGGGATTTGATTTGGGGTGATTTGATATTTGGGTATCCAACATGAGATCGCTTAGAGGGGCCTGATTTTCAGAAAGTGTTGAGCATCCACCCTCTGAAACGCAGGGCCCATTAGGAGATCTCAGATCAGGCCCCTGTAAAACCGTAGGGCCTTTAGAAAATTTTGGCCATATTTTGTACTGTTCAAATGACTTGTCCAAGATCATATAATCATAATGCCCATGCCATAGCCAAGAAATAGAGCATGGGGTAAAATCTGCAAAAAGGTCTGAAGGGAATTAGGAGCCTAAATCCTACTGAAAGTCAATGAGATTTAAGCTCCTAAATCATTAAGGCCCTTTTTCAAAATTTCACCCCAAAGCTCTTGATTCCTAATTTAGTAGAAAGTGAAATGTTATATTAAACAGATAATTACAACCAACATATACCAATCAGTAATGTTGGGCGGGAAATTGGAAGTAAAGATATTATGAAGAGACAGACAGTTAAAGGGGGAAAAAATCAGTGTATTTATACTGTATGGTGTCATGAAAACCATCTAACGGGCTGCTGTGTTTCACAAATTCTAGGGTAGATGTCAAACTTTATATCAATTGACTTCATAGCACAGATTAACTGTCACATAAACCATGATGTTTTGCCAACCAGAGAATAAATTAACTTTATTCTGCATGTATGGATGTCACCAAGATTTACCCACCTCAATATGTCATCATTGTTCTCAAGGAAATACAACATTTCAAAGGGGGGAAAAAAGCAAGGAGAACCTCTAATCGCCTTCTTTACTTTCTCCCCACTGAAACCTACCTTAAGGCTATGTCTGCCCATCAGTCGACCGTTGGGTTTTCCATAGCTCTATCACTATGGTATCTACGCATTTTAGATGCTATCCCTCTGTTTTTAGAAGATAAGGTAAAGTTGTATTTGACCCCTCGTGCCAGTCTGGTTGGTGTGTGTGTCTTTTGGGGATGGGAACGGGTGCTAAGAGGTAGCAAAGGCTTCCTTTTAATTAGAAATATAGGACGGGATTTTCAAAAGCACCTAAGTAATTTAGGAGTGTATGTACCATTAAAAATCAATAGCCCTTGTGCTCCTAAACCACTTACGTGTTTTTTTTTAAATCACATGAATATATATTGTTTTCATTTGTATGTGGAAGGGGAAGCAGAGGGTAGGTAGAATGGATCTGAATTTTGTTGGGAGAGGTTGAGAAATTCAAATTAGCTTTGCAAAGACAAAAAATAGTTTGAGAGGTTTTGCAAACCCTTCAACTCTATGCAATTTTCACATGACTAGCATGCAAATGGGTACTCGTGCATGCAAAGACCTATCTGTGTACACACTTGCCTGTGTAAATGCAGGGCTTGCACCGCCATTGCACGTGTATTGGTCTGTCTTGTATTTCTTGAATACTTTGCTCAGCTGCTGTTAAACAACAAACGCCCACACACAAAGCAGAAGCCTAGAAAAGTGGCCTGGTGGAAGTTAGCTTTGAAGCTGACCAAAGAGGCAAGCACAGAGGATGAAGTCCTGCAACCCACAATAAACACCTTCCTCTAAGATAGGGGACCAGATGTCCTGATTTTTGGGTCTTTTTCTTATAGGCTCCTATTACCCCCCCATTACCATCCCGATTTTTCACACTTGCTGTCTGGTCACCCTACTCTAAGATGAGGAGGGAAATATCTTTGGGTAATTTCAAACCACAAATGGAATCTGCCAGTTGGCAACAACTAAAAGGTCAGAGACAAAAATGAACTCTACCGAAGAAGACATGAAAGCCAAACCCAGCTAGGAAGCATGAGTGCAGTGAACATTTTAAAAACAAGTGAGCATTAAATTCCCTCCAGCAAAATGCTCTCCCTCCGCTCTGCCTATGCCTGCATCGGATGTAACCAGTCGCCCCTCGTTCCCCTTTGTTTAATCACATAGAGGAGTTGAGAATCTCCACCAGTCCCACTCTAAGTTCTGCCCTTAAGGCCCCAAAGAAAGGGAAATTAAACTGGCCCAGGGTAAGGGCTGAAGACCCAGAAAGAGGGTCAGCATTTGTCAGACTTTTTATACTAGCCCGGAAGGGGACAATGAACTGTAAAGAGTGACTCAGCTGGGGCGATAGAGGAGGAGTCTCCCGGGAGGAAATCCCGGTGGGGCACTGGGGAGGGCTGCAGGAAAGGACCAACTGAGGGCATACAGACAGGACAGTTGGAATTGTACCCTGGAAGGGCTCTATTTTGTTTGTGCACACGCGGACAGCGTGTGATTCAGCCACAGGGCTGCGTCACTAAAACTGCCAGCAGGGGTCACGGCAAGCAGTGAAACGCAGAGGGCGTGCAGGTGCAGACACACCCAGCCAACAGGGGCGCTCCCATGAGATGAGTAGCCCCGGCACAAACAGTTTATACCAGTTGATTAACCTGTTATTAAAACAGCAATTAATGATTTATTAACCCTTTATTAACTATTTATGAATCTACCCTTAATACAAAGTGTGGCCAGGAATCTGCACACACACACACACACACACAAAAATCCCAGTGCTCTTTTGTTAAACGTGGCCACAATGAAATGTATTAAAAATTGTATGCAGAACAATTCATAAAAGGCACATTAGATGGATGGTCTAAGATGGGGATCAGCAACCTTTGGCATGCGGCTCTCCAGGGTAAGCACCTGGCGGGTCGGGCTGGTTTGTTTACCTGCCGCGTCCGCAAGTTCAGGCGATCACGGTTCCCACTGGCTGTGGTTCGCCGCTCCAGGCCAATGGGGGTGGCGGGAAGTGGTGGCCAGCAAATCCCTCGTCCCGCGCCGCTTCCTGCAACCCCCATTGGCCTGGAGTGGCAAACCGCGGCCAGTGGGAGCCGTGATCAGCCGAACCTGCGGACGCGGCAGGTAAACAAACGGGCCCGGCCCGCCAGGGTGCTTACCCTTGCGAGCTGCGTGCCAAAGGTTGCCGATCTCTGGTCTAAGACCTCTTGTGATGTCATGCTAATGCATCTTTTGATTCAGAATGAGGTTAAACCTTAAAAAAGAATCTTGCCCATTGATTGTGTTGGACCTTGACAAACTATTTGCATTGAATAAATTATTTGATGAATTTAGTCATTTTTTTCTGTTCTGCAATTTTTATGAATTTCTCCCTTATTCATAATTATTTGACAAATAGTTTGTTCAAACTAATTGTAGACTATGTGGACTGTTCACTGAATAGTCTCAATGAGTATTCGCAACTCATTACTCGCAGATTTGATTGGACACTTTGGGTGCGTCTAAACTGCAACAGAAGCCCCCAGGTTGGCCCCAGTCAGCTGATTCGGGCTATGGGGCTATAAAATTGCAGTGTTTTGTGCTCAGGCTAGAACCCGGGTTCTGTAGAGCTTGTGGAATAAGGACCTCACAATAAATAAGCTACAGAAAAGCACATTTGCTGAGTTGAGGCCTGCTCCTGACTTCAGTGTGCTTTGCAGAATCTCAGCAGTAATGAGGATCAGGTCCCTGGAGCATTTTGGCAAGAGGGACAAACCTTAATGCCAAATTCAATGGCTAAACTGCCATTGACTTCACTGAGACCAATATCTGGCATAGAGAGCTGTTAAGCGACATCTACCCTCAACTAATTGAAAAGCTAACAGTAACTGACATTAACTAGGCTGCATATGAAAACTGTCAACTCAAAGAAAAAGCTCCTTATTTACCGCAAGGATTGTTTATTTGTCTCGATAGAAAAATTGCAGAAGCCCAATTTATTCTGGATGATAAAAACTGAACGTTAACAGCAGCTGTGGGCAATGGACTCTCAAGTTATTTTTATTTTTAAAAGCTCCAGTTATGCAAGGAAAATCAGTGCTGATCATAGTGCACACTACACACTTGAAATACTGGCTCCAGTATCAGGGTCAAATTCTGCTCTCAGGTGTAAATCTAGGATACTTTTGTTGATTTCGACTGAGTTACTCTTCTCAGTTGAAACCGATAGGATTACTCTTGATTTATACCTAGTAATGGAGATATCGTATAGTCTTCAGTCACCTACTTAAGAAGCAAAACCATTGGATCCTTCCACTACTTACTGCACCCTGCCATTCTCCGCTCACTGCAACAAGGCTGCAGAAATACTGCCTCTTTGCTATTCATGTTCCATTTTTTTACGTCCTCTCCATATTTACCCTCCTTCTTTCTGCCTGTAGGGGGAGTGGCTATTCGCAATGCTGTTAGGTGTTCCCTTCCTACCTGTCTGTCTAGCTGCAAACCATTCTGTGACATTGTGCTTGAAAGATACTGCAGGAAAACAAGTTGTGTATTGTTTTTTGATATAGCTGCTGCCCTGATCTATGACCTGGAGGCAGTTCTATAATTTAGTCATATGGTTCAGTTATATAACAATAATCATGCCTAGCCCTTATATAGGGCTTTGTATCAGTTGATCTCAAAGTGCTTTATAAAGGAGGGTAGTATCACTATCCCCATTTTACAGATGGGGAAACTGAGGCACAGGGCGGTGCAGTGACTCACCCAAGGTCAGTGGCAGAACCAGAATCCCAATCTCGTGAATTTCAGTTTGGCACTCTGTCTTCTAGACCATACTGCTTTGTATGATATCCATGGCCACAATTCTCAGTCATCTTCCTTACGGTTTTGATAGTGGCATGCATTGTTTGAAGAATCCCAACATGCTTTATAAACTATAATTGCATCAGTGTCACTCACCCACTTCTGAAATGTGGACACCTCTAGGGTGAGACAGTGGTGATTTAATTGCACACACCAGCACCATGCATCAGTGTAGAGCAGAAATTGAAGAATTCTTCATCCAGTTGCAACCAAAGGAAGAATTTTAAGTGGGCAGAATGTTAATACTCTACCCCAATTGGATTTGGCCAGAACATCACAATTAACAAGCCCAACTCTCGTGAAGAGTGTTGCAGGATAATTAATGGCCTTGGTATTATATCTCATCAGAGAGAGGGTTCCTTCATCAGCACATAAGTCCACTCTGGGGTGTGCGTTCAGTGCTCTCCCAGAGGGATGAGTACCACCTACTGAATTATCACCCCCACTTTCTGCAGTCCCCTTCAAAAGAAATGCAGCTACGTGAATTCAGCCCTAAATAACAATGTACGTCAATGCATAATTAATTTGCTAGTTAACAAAAGAACATCCACACTGGGTCAGACCAATGGTCCATCCAGCCCAGTATCCTGTCTTCCGACAGTGGCCAATGCCAGATGCTTCAGAGGGAGTTCACTAAACAGTGATGCTTTACATACAGACATGATGTTACCATTTATTTTAATGTCTTACCACAGGGTATTCTGGGACGGTGGGTACAGGCAGGAGTATGCCAGCTATTTGGATGTGTACAACTTTCAACTACCTTGGTCCAGAATTTGTTGTTGTGTCTGGTGGGTGCATCTGTTTATCTTCACACAGCTAGGGCTCCCTAACTGCGCCTGCTGCTAGATTGCATGTCATTATAGTTCCATCTGGGGCACAGGGAGGTGATGAGTTGGCCACAATGGGTGAGACTTTCTGAAGAGCTCCACACCTGACAGCTCGTGCTGTTCTTTCTGTTTTCGGGAGGGAGAGGGGAGCAATTCTCCCTTGATCTCCGTGGGAGCTGCTGGACACTGAGCTCTCTGGAAAATCTTTCCATATACATTGCAGGTTCAAATTGCTGGCTGCACCCCTGTCTGGGATTTAATATTTGCAATGTGCTGTTCGTTCTGCTTGTGTCACACTGTAGAGGGGATGTGCATTCAAATAGCCGGCAATGAGAACAGGAGAGCAAGGGCTTTTAAGTGGCAACTGTTCCAAGGATGGAGGAAAGTGAAGGAATATTTGACACTTTTTTTTTTAAAGCCTTCACTGTCAAAACAGCCCTGGCTTTCAAAGTCTCTCCCTCCAGATCTAATCTCTAAGGCCTTGTCTAGACTTTGACAGGGAGGGTGGTGTTAAAAACAAACAAACAAACAAACAAACATGTTAGCTCATATGTTTTGGGTTTTTTTTTAAACCACTTAGCACATACTGTTGACAGGGTTTTTAACACCTTTCCAAATGTATTGGACCTTGTCTACACACTCTTTAACTACACCAGTATGGTGAAAGTCATACCACCCCAGTAGTGTGGACACAGTTCTAATGGTATCAAAGTGCTTATACCAATATCGCTTTTTCCTGTACACGAAGGGGAATGAACTAACAATGGGGTCTTAGTTTATGACTAGGGTCCCAAGGCACTACAGTAATACAAATAAATAATATTAATAATAACAGTACAAGGCACCTTTATGCCTGTATAACTGTGTCTACATTTGGGGTTTTGCAAGTATTTTGGTTAACAAAAAAATCACATCTCTAATATAGTTTTACTCGTACCAAAACTGTGTGTGGACTAGGCCTTAAATGCCAATATTGGTCCTAAGTCTCTATGGAGAAATGTCCACTGCTCCTCCTAGGCTCTTTATTACACTACATCCATTCGTTAAGAAATCAAATATTCACAGTGGCTCCATTAAGCATATTTTAGCTAATTAATTAAAAAAACTAATCCTGAAAAATAAGATCTCCCTTTGATGACTGAGGAGACAGCTACCAGTGGCTTCGATTGAAATTTGGAACGGAATAGAACTGTAACTAATAAATGAGGAAAATGTTGCAAATTTCATTTGGGTTTGCCAAGCATTTCCCTAATTGGTGTTGATAAAGGCCATTTCATCAACCCCTGTGAAATATATCAAGCATCCATATATGTCAACAGTGGGGGGGTGGGGAGGGGAGTTCAGAATAAATTGTATTGAAATTTTTTCACAAATATTGATTCCTTTTTTAAAGCTGGCTGCTGGAGTCTACCACATAAAAGTCAAATACAAGCCGCCGATCTACAGACTCATTGGATTGCTGCGATTCATTAAACAAATGCTGGATTTAATAGAACTAGATATTGAAACTTGTGCCATAGATGCACTCAGCTGTGAAATATGCTATGGAGTCATTTGTTTTCAGGGGTTTAGATGTCTGATTCCCATTAATGCCAAAGGGAGTTATGAGGGAAAATCTGGGGGGAGAGATAGCTCAGTGGTTTGAGCATTGGCCTGCTAAATCCAGGGTTGTGAGTTCAATCCTTGAGGGGGCCACTTAGGGATCTGGGACAATATCAGTACTTGGTCCTGCTAGTGAAGGCAGGGGACTGGACTTGATGACCTTTCAGGGTCCCTTCCAGTTCTAGGAGATAGATATATCTCTTGGATCAAATTTTGCTCTCAGTTACACCTTCTCAATGTACAAAGCAACAGAGGGTCCTGTGGCACCTTTAAGACTAACAGAAGTATTGGGAGCATAAGCTTTCATAAGTAGGAACTTGCATCTGAAGAAGTGAGGTTCTTACCCACGAAAGCTTATGCTCCCAATACTTCTGTTAGTCCTAAAGGTGCCATGGGACCCTCTGTTGCTTTTTACAGATTCAGACTAACACGGCTACCCCTCTGATACTTCTCAATGGAGTAATTCTAGGTTTATACCAGATTCTATGAGTTTGCAGTGTTTGGATCTAAGCTAATGCTTTGGTCTATTACATTTGCTCCATATTCCTTAGTTGTGATGTAGTTCCTTTGATTCAGCAGTTTCAAGGCACATTACAAACATTAAACGATTTATTTTCACAATCCCCAGGGAGGTAGCGTGGGCAAGTGCCATTGTGCTCATTTCATATATCGTGAAACCGAGACCCAGAGAAGTCGCACAAGTTATGACAGTGAATCAGTGAGCCAGCTGAGAGGATGACCCAGGATTTCTGACCTCCCAGTCTTCTGCTCTAACCGCTTGACCGCATTCCAGCATCTCGTTAACTTGTGCAATTTATACTTCCTTAAAACAAGAGCAAAACACTAAAATGTGATTTATGCTATAGCAGTAATGCATCCAGCAAGGTCACCCTTTGTATTAGACCGTTGGCCTGTTCTCAGATTAGGAAGAAAAGATTCATTGTCCTTTGAATCACTGCTCAATATTCTAAGAGTGAGAAGGAGGGTCAGATGCCGTTATGAATATACAAAATAAAAAATCTGCCCTTTAGAGGGAAAAAATTCTGCAAGTAATAGAACCACAATCACTTAGTTTCTAGGCTGAAGAACTGGGAACAGATGTCTGCAGGATACATGCAGCAACAGTCCTATTCATTTTATATAATAACTAGAGATAGGCTAAGCTTTTTCTAGTGGCCAGTTTGTAAGTTTGCTCATCTGTTTGATTAAATTTGAGGGAGGGGGACTTGCTTTATTATCAAATTGCTCAGTGGATGCCTCGACTAAAATTTGGAATAGGCCAAGATATTGCTATTCGTAGCATAGAATTCAAGTTCACAATGAAACAGGAACACAGAAGACCCCACCGGAAATTTATCTACACTTGATGGCCCTTTTTCCAATCAGAAAGGGCCAATTTTGTTGGCTGATGTAAAAGAAACTAGTGATATTTCAAGCCTTTTCAACTGGGAATCATTATTGTAAACAGTGATGCAATGAGAAGATGGGGAAGGAATTTTAATACACTGACAGACAGCATTTTTGTGTGGAAGTGACACACAAGCAAATAAAAAGTAATTCACGGAATTTACATAAGGCTTCATGATCTCTAAAGTCATCAGACTGGGAGACGACACACTGAAATTCATTTTATTAAATTGTGGCTGATTATTTAATCGAAACAGAAAGGATTTAATTGAGTCAAGTCAAAAGGCCATATTAGATTACGGTCACTCTTAACACAAAAGGCATTTCCCTTCTGGCTAAACAGGTTCCTTCACATACCATACATAATAAACTACAGGCTGGTAAACTGAATAGCAAATTAGAGGTTGGCCAGAACTCTTAATGGTACCTCTTTCTTACTCCCCACCCCTTTCATTTCCGACTTCCCTCCCATTCCCTGGCCTGAAAAAACTCAGACATCTAAAGCAATACCAAACAATATAGACTGTATTTTAATATTTCCAAATATTACTTGGATTCCCTCCACCCACCCATCTTCTATAACGTCTTGGAGAATATAGTCTTCTCTTAAGGTCCATTTCTCCTGAAACTTGTTGCTCAATATTTAACTTTTCAGATATTTAAGAATACTGGTGTTAAGTTTGTGTTTGATTCTACAAGTTACTGAACACCTAGAATAAGAGGGTGTCAGTGGAGATAAAGCACTGAACTGGGGCTTGGAGGATTTGGTGTCACTCCAGACTTCTTGTGCGACCTTGGGCAAGTCATGTAATCACTCTGTGCTTCAGTTTCCCCATCTGTAAAATGGAGCAATAATTAGAGTTTCAGATTTTCGGTTTTAGCCAGTAAAACACCCACAGTACCAAATCAATTAAAAAAAAAAAAAAAGAGAGAGAGAGAAAGAAATTGGTGTTTATCCACTAAACACTGGAAAAACATCAGAACTGGTTACTTATATGTAAAGGTTTGTCTACGTGGAAAAGGCGCAGGAATGAGGACTACTGGAGAGTGATATCTAAAGCACACTAACGTGTCGCACATGAATTGGTCTGTGCAGACCCAGCTGGTACACATTAAAAGTTCTCTAGTGTACTTGAATGTAGTCCTGTTTGAAACTACACTTCGTTAAAGTGCACTAGGGAACATTACAAAGAGATTACTCATTACAGTGCATACTACTACTGTAATGAGTAATGTATATAATCTACATTACTCATTACATATATACAATGATGTCCCTGATTTTTGGGCAGCTACATAAAACTAAAAGGTTGCTAAAAATAAACCCAGAAAAATTAAATGAATAAACCCTGAAAAACAGAACCCCAATAACTATCCTTTCTCCCACTCTTTATTGGCTGTGGCTTTTCAGATGGTAGGCTCTTCAGGAGAGAGACTGTTTCTTACTCTGTTTGTAAAAACAACAAAGAGTCTGGTGGCACCTTAAAGACTAACAGATTTATTTGGGCATAAGCTTTCGTGAGTAAAAACCTCACTTCTTCGGATGCATAGAGTGAAAGCTACAGATGCAGGCATTATATACAGACACATGGAGAGCAGGGAGTTACTTCACAAGTGGCGAACCAGTGTTGACAAGGCCAATTCAATCAGGGTGGATGTAGTCCACTCCCAATAATAGATGAGGAGGTGTCAATTCCAGGAGAGGAAAAGCTGCTTCTGTAGTGAGCCAGCCACTCCCAATCCCTATTCAAGCCCAGATTAATGGTGTTGAATTTGCAAATGAATTTTAGTTCTGCTGTTTCTCTTTGAAGTCTGTTTCTGAAGTTTTTTTGTTCAATGACAGTGACTTTTAAATCTGTGATAGAATGACCAGGGAGATTGAAGTGTTCACTTACTGGCTTGTGTATGTTACCATTCCTGATGTCCGATTTGTGTCCATTTATTCTTTTGCGGAGGGACTGTCCGGTTTGGCCAATGTACATGGCAGAGGGGCATTGCTGGCACATGATGGCATATATGACATTAGTGGATGTGCAGGTGAATGAGCCCCTGATGGTGTGGCTGATGTGGTTGGGTCCTCTGATGCTGTTGCCAGAGTAGATATGGGGACAGAGTAGGCAACGAGGTTTGCTACAGGGATAGGTTCCTGGGTTGGTGTTTCTGTGGTGTGGTGTATAGTTGCTGGTGAGTATTTGCTTCAGGTTGGGGGGTTGTCTGTAAGCGAGGACTGGCCTGCCTCCCAAGGTCTGTGAGAGTGAGGGATCATTTTCCAGGATAGGTTGTAGGTCGTGGATAATGCGCTGGAGAGGTTTTAGCTGGGGGCTGTATGTGATGGCCAGTGGTGTTCTGTTATTGTCCTTGTTGGGCCTGTCCTGTAGTAGGTGATTTCTGGGTACCCGTCTTGCTCTGTCAATCTGTTTCCTCACTTCCCCAGGTGGGTATTGTAGTTTTACGAATGCTTGATAAAGATCTTGTAGGTGTTTGTCTCTGTCTGAGGGGTTGGAGCAAATTCGGTTGTATCTTAGGGCTTGGCTGTAGACAATGGATCGTATGATGTGTCTTGGATGGAAGCTGGAGGCATGTAGGTACGTATAGCGGTCAGTAGGTTTCCGGTATAGGGTGGTGTTTATGTGACCATCACTTATTTGTACTGTAGTGTCCAGGAAGTGGATCTCTTGTGTGGACTGGTCCAGGCTGAGGTTGATGGTGGGGTGGAAATTGTTGAAGTCCAGGTGGAATTCTTCAAGGGCCTCCTTTCCGTGGGTCCATATGATGAAGATGTCATCAATGTAGCGCAAGTAGAGGAGGGGCACTAGGGGACGAGAGCTGAGGAAGCGTTGTTCTAAGTCAGCCATAAAAATGTTGGCATACTGTGGGGCCATGCGGGTACCCATAGCAGTGCCACTGACTTGAAGGTATAAGTTGTCCCCAAATCTGAAGTGGTTGTGGGTGAGGACAAAGTCACAAAGCTCAGCCACCAGGCTTGCTGTGGCCTCATCAGGGATACTGTTCCTGACAGCTTGTAGTCCATCCTCATGTGGAATATTGGTATAAAGTGCTTCTACATCCATGGTGGCCAGGATGGTGTTTTCAGGAAGAACGTCAATGCACTGTAGTTTCCTCAGGAAGTCGGTGGTGTCTCGAAGATAGCTGGGAGTGCTGGTAGCATAGGGTCTGAGGAGAGTGTCCAAATAGCCAGATAATCCAGCTGTCAGAGTACCAATGCCTGAGATGATGGGGCGTCCAGGGTTTCCGGGTTTATGGATCTTGGGTAGTAGATAGAATACCCCTGGTCGGGGTTCTGGGGGTGTGTCCATGTAGATTTGTTCCCGTACTGTAGCTGGGAGTTTCTTGAGCAGATGGTGTAGTTTCTTTTGGTATTCCTCAGTAGGATCAGAGGATAGTGGCCTGTAGAATGTGGTCTTGGAGAGTTGCCTGGCAGCCTCCTGTTCATAATCTGACCTGTTCATTATGACAACAGCACCTCCTTTGTCAGCCCCTTTGATGATAATGTCAGAGTTGTTTCTGAGGCTGTGGATGGCATTGCGTTCTATACGGCTGAGGTTATGGGACAAGTGATGTTGTTTGTCCACAATTTCAGCCTGTGCACGTCTGCGGAAACACTCTATGTAGAGGTCCAGTCTGTCATTTCGACCATCAGGAGGAGTCCACGCAGAGTTCCTCTTCTTGTAGTGTTGGTAGGAAGTACTTTCTGTTTGTAAAGTACATGTTGGGTCCGCTAAGCATTACTGTCATATAAATAATTACAACTCTTGTTGAAGTCAATGGGCATTGAAGGCACTTGCACTTTCCCAGGTCCAGGCCCACAGCAAGCGATGTTAGAAAGGGGGGGGTGGAACGGTTCTTTTGAACAATGAGTCCCCTCTTTTCTACTCACATTAGTGGCATGTTCTCCCTTCCAAAGGCTCTATGCATGGACAGAAAAGGGCAATAGACCTCAGGCTCTGTAAAAGTCAAATGTGTTGTGGCCTCCATGAATCTTCAAAGCCTTATTTGATGTTGTCTTTTGATTTAGCTAGTTGTCTTTTCTATAATCAATCTCCTTTAATATACCACATATGGGGAGAGTACATAGACTACTCAGCATTACCAGGCACAATGGAGCTGATCCTGTGTATGTCAAGTTGTTTGATTGAAACTCAGAATTTAAAAAAGACCAACAACAAGCAACTCCCAGAGTATTCCAATAATCTGGGGGAAAACATAGATTTGATTCTCCTTGTCTTTTGATTGTTATAAAAGCTTATATGTGATAGCTGGGGAAATTCCAGATGCAGTAAACAATGTATAAGGAGGCTTTCAAAAGCACTTAAGAGATTTAGGAACAGAAGTGCCATTGATTTTTCAATAGCATTTGTGCTCCTAAATCCCTTAGGCATTTTTTGGAAAAATTCAACCTTAAACCGTAAGTCATCCCAAAAATGTGGACACCATTTAACTAAAAATAGTCTTTATCTGGCTGCTTCAAAGATAAACTGCATTTCTGTTATGCAGCTGCATCAGCTGATTGGAGTATCAATCAGTGTCACGTGCTTTCTATGCTTGAATTTTTATTTTGGGTTCATTTATGGAACAGGCACGTGTACCAAGATTTTCCACTGTTCTCCTCCCTTCGCTCGCTTAATAGCATAGCATTTAACGCTGTTGTCAGAAAATAATATGCTAGATGGCAGGTGAAATTCACCCCTATGCAGAGCAAAACCTCTGCACCACTAAAGTCTAATTTAATCCCTATTTTGAGGATTTAAGTGATACTTGGCCCTCTGCACAGGAATTAATCTCACACCTAATAATCTCTCAGGTATTTCATATTTACCGCACATCTTGGTCCTGGGCTCAATATAGTTCCCCTTGAACTCAATTTTGCTGTTGCAGCAATGATCAGGCCCTGAACTGCTGAGGAATTTCAACATGTAATTTGTATATCATCACATCACTAGTAGAATGGGTATGAAATTCACAGAGCGTGTTTCTAGTCTCTCTCATTCAGTTTGGACAGCGTTTGGCTCAGACCAATCAAGGGGACTCAAGCTGCATAATTTTCTGTCATAGTCTCTTAGAAAAACATTTGCCCCGTGAAATGGCTTCATACTAAACCATTATTCCTTCCCCTGTTTAATTTCTCTTTGTGTTTTCTAAAAGTATTTTTAAAACTTTGCATCAAATGATGAATCCCAAGTGCTCACAAAAGTTGACCCACTGGTTTTTTGGGCAGACCCTGGGCTGTTCTAAATGCTCCCACTCCTGGCCTGCCATTCCCATACAGTTCCTAAGGAAAACTTGCCCGTCAACCCAAAATAAGTAGTGGTTTTGTGATGTAGAAACAGACTCAGCAGGGACTAGACTGAGACCAAGGATGATACATATGAATGTTGACAGAAGCAGGCATAACTCTGGTGAAGTCAATGCAGTTGCGCCTGCTTATACCAGCAATGAATTTGACCTAGGTCTACAGCAGGGGTAGGCAACCTATGGCACGCGTGCCGAAGGCGGCACGCAAGCTGATTTTCAGTGGCACTCACACTGCCCGGGTCCTGGCCATCGGTCCGGGGGGCTCTTTTAAGTGAAGCTTCTTAAACATTTTTAAAACCTTATTTACTTTACATATAACAATAGTTTAGTTATATATTATAGAAAGAGACCTTCTAAAAACGTTAAAATGTATTACTGGCACGCGAAACCTTAAATTAGAGTGACTAAATGAAGACTCGGCACACCACTTCTGAAAGGTTGCTGACCCCTGGTCTACAGAAATGAAAGGCCTCATCTATCCCGAATACTTAGTCTAGTTCACTGCAAAATGTCTAGCAATCAGACCTGTGTGGAGCCCTGTTGAAGTGAAAGAGTTCCATGGAGGCAAGATTTCAGGATTGGGACCATTATCTCGGGGAGGTTGATTTGGCTTTTGGCAAAGTGTGCGTGTGAATGAGAGAGAATTGAGATCACTGCGGAGGGGTTAACTTCCACCTGAACCAAGAGGATCCTAGGATTTCTTCATCACAGAGCATTCAGCCATTGCACCACTCAGCCTGTTCAGAGAGCAGCATTGTCTGTTTTTAAATGATGAGCACCTCTTGTCCCTTTATGATGCCTTGGACCTTTCACAATGCCTGAAGCCCTTGAAACACCCAATTAACAGGAATTAATGGAAAGGCCGCTTACTTTGCATGAGTGTTTCTTATGCTGCTGCTGCACCCCATTGGGGGACCATCTGTGATCTGGAGCTCAGCAAGAAGAGGGTTTTATTCTGTTTTAATTGTATGCGGCCAGCAAACTCCAACTCTGTCACACTGAAAATCACTTTGCCCATGTCGCTGTCTCATGCTTATGCCTGTGGGCACATAGCGAGCTGCTCATTTTCTCTTCGACTCTCACCACGCCAGCTGCCGGCTGACATCTCAGAATTTCTGCTATACTGTGCACTCTCTTCAGGCAAAAGCTCAGTGTGCGGAGAAATCAAATCCTGCTTGGAGAGATCAAAATCAATTTTAAATAGATCCAGCTGTTCCCTATTGCTGGGTGCGGGGAAGGAGAAAATCTCGTAGGATATCTTTAGGGGAATCTCAAAGGGGTTTAAAGTAATAAGGAAGATTTCTAAGGCTGGGTTATTAATTTATGGCTGAGTCTATGGTAACGTTCAAGATTTTAAAACAAATTTTAAAATAGGCAATATAGTGTAGAAATTCTTTCACATCCCCAATTTAAAAAGGTTTCAATGCTACCAATATAATATCTTGACTAGTCTATTATTGAGGTTACATTGAGTAAAAGTGTAATCTGGGCTTTGCCTTAGATGCTGAATGCTTTGCTGGAAGGCTCACATCAGGTTTAATTTAAAAGAAAAATGGTAGGCTAAAAACAATGGGCCTGGGGTTTAAAGAAGTTGAATTTAATTTAAGCCCTGATAGTACACAAGCTTCTATTTTATTCCAGTATAGAATGGAAGTTGTTGCCCGATCACGGTTTTACATATATGCTATTGCAACTGCACATTCAATCATCTAGTTGCATATGTAATATCCTAGTTTGCATACACAGTTGCATTAAATGTGCATACAAGTCAGACATGCACCCAAGCATTTACATTGTTCTGAAATCAAACCTTACATAACAAGTGTCCTTGCCTCTGTCACTCATAACCACCCAAATGAGGAAGACAGAATTTCAAAATTCAAATTCATTCTTCGTTTATGCCGTTTATCCACCCTGAATAAACGTAACTAATGAAAACAGACACCTTCACTTCCACGTCTGTTTCTAGTCACTTTGTGGTTTTCATGTACTAGCCCTAGTGTTGCAATGTTTGGGCTGCAGTCACTGCTGGGAATTGTCAGTCAAAAATCATGTTTCCTTTAAAAATAACCATTAAATACTTTCTATTAATTAGATTCTTTCATCTTATTTAAAAAAATCACAAAATGTAGATTTCATCTGCTTGACTGTAGCTTTAAAATGAGCCAAGTTCTTTTGATATTATAAAAAGGAGTTGAAACAGCTGAGATATTTAGTGTCTAGAAAAATTTATTGAGCCTGTAGTTAGTTTAATAAGATTATTATTGAGGTAGATCCTGTTTCAAGGTAATATGCCTATGCCACAAAGTTCTCCAGATGATGTTGTTACAGCGTATGCCTGGTTTTCATCTATCTAGTGTGGGTAACAATACTAGCAAAGACATAGCAGCATGGGCTACATCACAGACTAGCAACCAGAGTATGTACCCAGAGACTCTGGCAGGCTTGTACTGAGGTTGCTAGCCCATACCACCTGTCTTCACTACTACTGGGACCTGTGGCTAGCTAGATTAAAGATAGCGATGGTAAACCTACCCGGGCTATAAAAAAACCCAAACACCTTCACTTTGCAGTGTAGACAAAGTCTTAGAATTTCTCTACACAGGGTCATCCAGGAACATAAATCCAAATTAACTAAAGGTGTGCATTTGAAATGGATTAGTTAAACCACATTAAACTCCCGTGTGAACACCCTCATTCAGAATTAAGCAGCCTTCCTGAAGTAAGGCCACATTAGTTCTGAATAACTGTGTTCCCACAGGGCTTAATGCAGTTTAACTAATCCACTTTAAATTCACACCTTTAGTTAATTTTGATTTATTTTCCTGGATGTCGCCTAGTAGCCAAGCCCGTAGAGAGGACTTCAGCCCAATAGTCTCTCCACACAGTGTGTATGTGGGAGACCCATCGATATCACTGGGAGATCCACCTTTGCAGAGAGACCAGAATATCAGCATATAGTTCCAGTGTGCAGAGAACAGAATTTTACCCTGTGTATTGACTGATTTGAGAATTCATACTTTGAAAACTGAAGGGGATTAATTTTCAGTACCCCACATAATGGCCAGTCCCTTGTCCCTAGGTGGGACACAGTGCCAGTTCCTCGAGCAACAACCTTGTTAGGAGTTTCCATGGGCTGCAGCTTCACCCCATAAATGCTGTGGCCATCTTAATCTGAGATGAAATCAGTAAAAGGTTTGGCACTATTTGTGTCTGTTGAGCTACTGTTTCCAAACTTTCCATAATTTAGCATTTGTTTACACCATAAGGTAATGTGCTCTACAGGGGTGTGATTTCTAAAGCGCGCTCATGTGTTGCATATTAATTGGTCTGTGTAGACCCTGCTGGTGCGCACTAAAGGTTCCCTAGTGTGCTTTAATGTACTACTGTATCTACCTGGACCAACTAATGCACAAGACATGAGTGCGTTTTAGAAATCACTCCCCCACAGAATACGTTCCCCCACTGTGTAGACAAACCCTGAGTGTTGCCCTTAAGTACCTACAGGTTCAATCCTGGGAATGGCAGAGCGCCGTCTATTCCCAGCGGACTTGGTGGGCCTCTTGCATAGTCCAGTGTGCTCCAAGCGACCCTGTGGAAGTTGGTGGAGGTTGTGACAGTGAAGAATGGCATAAGTACAGGCAGGATCAGACCTGACCTCTCAGGGAGCATAGCACAATCGGAAAGCAATCCACAGCAGACTGACAGCACGTGAACACAGCTATTTTTATTCCTGAAAGTTGCCTGGAGGCTCATTGCACGCCAAACCCCTCCAGCTCAGTGAGACTCGCAGCTTGACAGTACCTTGCTCCACGGCCCCCAGTAGGATCGTTGTCTTGCTGGAGAACAACGCACTTTTGCTTTACCTCATTTCACTTCCCGTGAGTGAGCAGCAGAAACTATCGGCCCGTTGGTTTGTTAAACCATTTCCTCCCTCAGACGCCGAGTGGTGATTTTACATCAGAGCTGCTCCTGGAGCGACTGAGGGGCCACTCTTGTAGTGCCATGGTGCAAGTCTGGACAGAGAAGAGCACAGCCGGCACAAGCCAGCCTGCAAGGGGAAACTGACATGATTTCCCGTCAGCACAACCCCACCGTCACATGGTGTTTACGCTGCCAAAGACACAGCTGACATCAATTCTATTTTTTCTAAATCAGAAAATAACAGGTCTCCATCTTCGAAGCCTGCTGGGCCAGGACCCACCTTTCTGTCCCTCTCCTGCTGTAGTTTGGTCAAGGTCACTGTGATGCCTGTGCCACTGAAAGTGCTTAGATTTTGGAAACTTCCTTGCATTTGCAAGTCCTGAGAGCACTCTCAAGGCCTGGCTGTGAAGCCAAAAGCATGAGGCAGACCTGAGAACGCACGGCAGCAACTGCTCAATCTTCCCCTATTTCCCCAAAACGTTTATTTTAATCTTTTGCATAATATTTTCCCTTGTGCAAACAATAGGGTAAGAGCCATTTTTTGTACCTCAAGACAAGTGCTACTTAGAGACTGCCCCAGCTCAGTTCCCAGGGAGCTCTGGCTCACTTTGGGACCAGTCCTCCCTTTCATGCCTTAAAAGGTACCTGGGGATAAAATTGTGTCTCCTGAACTGCTGTTCTCCACTGCATCATTCCCTCTTGAAAACAGGGAGTGATGGTCTGGCTCTTCAGAGCAAGCTGGGCAGGTTCCCTGGGCTTCCAGGTGGCAGAAACCGGCTTACAGAGAATCATAGAACCATAGGGTTAGAAGGGACTGCAAGGGTCATCTAGTCTAACCCCTGACACATGGGTTGTTTGGTCAGGAATTCAGGTCTACAGCTTTGCTGCCTGGTGCAATCAAGGTCCCACAGTCCTCATACAAGCAGATCAGCTGCAGTGTGTTGGAAAGACACTGCAAAATGCTATTGCTCCTTCTAGAAGCAGTAATTTATGATGCCAAATAATTCTCCATTGCTTCAATGGGTACATACCACATTGAGCTTGCCAGCACCCACTGAGCTTGCAGCACCCGCTGGGTGGATGTGGCTTATGCAGTAATACCAGGGAAGCTGTTGCCTTTCCCTCCCCGCCCCCATCCTCTTCCAGCAGATTTTTGGTCCATTTTACTCCTCTTTGGGCACTGACATGCAGCAAACTTCTGTGCAAAGCCCCATGGAGAGAAGAGACAAAGAGAGGAGGGGGACTGAAGAATAATAATTGTCACTCCCATTGCATCTTTCATCAAAAGCTCTCGAGTCCTTTAAACATTTAATTTAACCAACCTTGCAAAGTTCTGTTTGCCTCATTTGCTTAGGGACAGCGCTTTGTTTGTCTGTGGTGCTGAGTTAACCCCATTAAAAGGAGAATTATGACATTTGCTATCATCCATAGTCATGGCAAAGGTGGAGCAAGTAGATATTGCACCTGATCTTGCAAATGTTTATAGAAGTTTTGCAAGCCAGGCCAGCACGACTATCTCCATTTTACAGGTACCTACACTGAGGCGCTAGAGAGAACTGATGGGCTCATGGGCATGTACTGTATTGAGTTGAGTGGTAAAGCTGGGAACAACAAGAGAAAAACCCAGGAGTCCTGACATCCCATCACCACTAGAACATGCTCTAATTATAAAAGGGGCAGAGAGAGAAACTATTCTTACCTAAAGGGAACAGTAGCTAGAGATATCGGGCATTCCAGGACTCATGCCTCCCTTTCTGTTTGCGAATTGTCACCAAGTGGCTGGTGAGTTTCTTGGATTTTATGCATACAGTGATTTGCTGTAGGATTTTTTTGGGGGGAGCCGGTGTAGTACGAGAAACTGCTACTACACCTGCTTGTTGCAAGGCTCCATCCTTCAGGCTGCTGTGGTAGGTCGGTCGGTCTTTGGGCTCTGTTCCTGGCCTCTAGAATCAGGTTCCCGGCATGAATGCTCCTGATTCTGAATGGCACGTTTGCTGCTCCTTCCCCAGCATTTGCTTTAACCCCCGGGGCCCTTTCCGCTTTCAGCAGCTCCAATCCTCGTGGCAAGCGAACGCCAACAGGGGCACAACCAGGGCTGGGGCCACTTCGGGGTGCAAAGGTGGCTGGGTGTCGGGGGGGGGGGGCGCAGAGCTTTGCACGAGTCGCCCCCTTGTGCCATGAGCGGCGCTGGGGAAGAGGGATTCATGCACCAGCCCGCTCCCCCAGGGCAGACAAAGGAGCCCCTTTCCCCTTAGCATGGCGACTGCACACTCTAGGCAAGCGCTTCTTTCCCCGACCCATCCCCCTCCGTGGCTGGCGGAGCAGGGGGTGTCACCCGGCTCCCACCGGCCGCGCTGCAACCCGAGCCGAAGCCAGCCGGGCCTCCCTCCCTCGCGCCGCAAGCCCCGGCCAGGATGAAGGGGACTGACTCTGCCTTCGCCCGGCCCCTGCTTCCCAGCGCGCCACGCCCCGGACCCGGCTGCGGGGACCCGGCTCCCCGCTTTAAGTTTGGCCCTTCGTGGGCGGGCAGCCTCCCCCCCCCCCCCCCCGGCTCCGCTCCCTGCAAAACAAACTCCCGGCCCGCCCCGGGGCTGCCCGCCACTGCGCCCTCCCCTCTCCCCCCGCTTGCACCCCCTTTCCCCCTCTGCACCCCCCCTCCGGCGGCCTCCCCCCTGCCCCCAGCGGCCAGTGCTGCGGCGGGCGCCCTAGCGCGCAGGCAGCCGGAGCTCCGCGCGGGGTGTGCGCTCGGTGCCGCGGCTGGAGAGGCAGCGCTTCGCGCAGCGGCGCCGGGGCAGGGGAGGGAGGGAAGCCCGCGGTGCAGCCTCCAGGCCGGCGAGCGGACGCCCGGGGGAGCCGCTCCCCCCACCGCCCTTTGCCCCGGGCTGCTCCCCTCAGCCGCCTGGTTGCACCGAGGCGGCCGGGGCGGGGAAGGCGCCCTGCAAAGCCAGGGGCTGCGGCGGAGCTGGAGCTGGCGCTGGCCGGGCTCCCCACCTCCCCCGCTGCAGATGGTAGGCTCCATTTAAAGAGTGCTTGCCCTGCTGTCTCCCCGCTAATGTCCTTTGCCAAGCGGCCCAGCTCGCCCGGGTCTCCTGCTGCCGGAGCCGCGTCTCCGCTCATCCCTGCGCGGGGGAGAGGGAGGCAGCCGCGAGGGGATCCAACAGGTAGCGCGGGGAGGAGAGAGAGGCAGCCACCCCCCCACCCGCGGCTGGTGCATCATGCGCCTCTCTCTCCCCCCCAGGCCAAAATCCTGACCATGATGGAAGACAATAAGCAGCTGGCTCTCCGGATCGATGGAGCTATCCAGTCCGCCAGCCAGGAGATGACTAACCTGCGAGCCGAGCTGACAGCCACCAACCGGAGACTGGCCGAACTGGGCAGCAGCTCCGCGACCCCCTCGATCATGGAGAACAACCAGCACAACGCGCAAGGTGAGGGGCCCGCCGGGCTCGGGGTGGGCGACGGGCACCCGCCTGGAGCGCCCACCCCGGTGCCTCTGCCGCAGCCGGGGGCTCGGGAGGCAGAGCCCAGGCGGCTCGGTGACTCCCGGAGGGAGCATCGGCGGATTGTGCAACTTTTAACCCTTTCTCCCTATTGCTCCAGGGTGGCGGGTTGAGTCAAGGATGCTGGGGGGAGGACTGTATGTGTTGGGGAAGGGGGTGGAATAGGGGAGGGTCTCCGCCAAGCAATCCCTGTAACCCCCTTCCCACCGTGAACCGGTTCGGTGTGTAAACTTTTAATTGCAGGGTTGGGGGTTTCCGTTCCTGGGAGGTGTTAAGTGCAGCGTTTTAAGACCCATTTTCCTACATGATTTTTTTACTCTGGTTGCAGATTTTCCTCTGGGAGGTTAAAAAAGGCTCCAGAGGTTGTAGCCGAAACAAGGTTTTGTTTTAAACGGCAGCGTGTTGACATGTTCACTTTTCCTTTTATCTGACACTGAGATATTTTTTATACCTGGGTTCCAGCTTTATCCGTCCCCCTTTTGCCCTGTATCTAGTCAGTAAAATAAATAAGACAATGGGATGGTGCATTGCATGGAGTTTAAATATCTGGGGCATTATGAAAACAAGTACATCTGTGGGATTTTGTTTTTGTTTTGGTTAGTTTTTGGTGGACGTCTTCCCAAATCTGGCTAAGGTGTGGATTAATTTCTCTTGATGATAGTGGGATAGATGCACTCAATCTTATCTTGAGCTGGTTCCTTGTGTAGATGAGATGGTAGAAATAGGTTGCCAGTTTATGTTGACACTGTTAACCATGGCAGCTGTTGGTAATCCTTCAGGGATTAACATTGGATGAGGTGATCCTAAAAATTAATTGTTTCCCTGTTTGGTGAAGTCAAATGGCAAATGCATCTGACATTCTCTGCTAATCAGCTTTTGACTTTAATATCATATGTTCTCTGCAAATTCAATTTATTACAGTTTAGGCTGCAGAAATCCCAAACGAGTTAAAACAGGGCAATTGAATGGAATGGTTACGACAACAAATGTGTAACTATTAGACCTCACATTTTCTCTTTTTTTTAAATTAATAGGTGGTGATAATTTTTAAATTCATTTTTTTAAATGATGGGTTCAGTTTAAATGTCTTTAGGTTAAAAAATAATTCTTTTTTTTTTGGCAATTGTGAATTGTTTAACCTGCAAATTAGCATTGTTCAGGTTGAATTCCATTCTAAATTCACTCTCTGGTGCCTAGAGTTTGATGAAGGTCTAAGAATCAGATCAGTAATTTGGTAACAAAGCAGCCATGTTATAATTGTGATTAATGTGTTTCAGTCCTGCTGTTTAATGCATAGTTTTCTAGCATGGAATTTGGCAAATGGCATAACCTGTCTGGGAGGCGGGGGTGTGGAGGAAGGCATTACTAATATGTGCATTTCGATTACCTCACCTTAGCAAAAAGTACAGGAGTGTTGTATTTGCAGAATGCAAGGTATTGGGGATTTTATGAATCACAGGAGAGAACTGTCTCCTAATGAGCAAATGGCAGAGAAATGAGTTTTGCTAAGAATAAAGACCCAGGGTTTAAAAAGTAGAAAAGAATCCATATGTTTTTCCAACAATTAACCCTTGCACGCCCCCCCTCACTAAAGTTAGGTGGACTTTACCAGCAAGTCTGCTAGATTCAGTAGCAAAGACTGAGCATATAAAACAGGCTGATATATGTACTGTCACAAATGACGTATGGTCTTAATTTTGCCTGAGGCTTACCAAATGAGTGCTAAATTGTTGATGCACAGCTCTTAAGATTGTAGGGTTTGTCTTTTTTTCTTGTCTGGTTGAAATATGCTATGTTATACTAATGAAAATAGTGTTTGGGTCACAATTACTCTAGAAACATTTAAATAAAAAAAACTGAACAGGTAAATACTAAATTGCAAGATAATTCACACTCAGAACAGTGTGTATGTCTGATCGGAAATAGTGCGAACCTTTCCCTGCTTTGAGAGAGCTATAATTGATTTGAATTTGTACTTGTGTGATAAAAATGTCAGAAGATATTATTTACTTATTACATATTTACTGCAAGGGTCTCTTGGTATGATATTCATACATTATTTAATAGCTGTATTTTTTGTATGTTACCTGTAGCTTTTTAAACATAGTCACTCTTCTAAAATGCAGTGTAGCTGTTCTCATATGACTGCTATTCCTTTACATCATTAGCGTTGCATTATTAAAGTATTAGCACAAATTGATTTAGAGAGAGTAATTTGTGGATTTGTTCCATCAAACTTGTCTTATTTTGCCATTTATGCTGCACAGGGAATTGTCGCTATTAAACAAACTTAATCCACCATCAGATGGGTTTACTGTACAATCAGGAATTTGTCCAAGCAAACAGAGCGACCAATCCTGCTAATGCTTAATTTTGCTCATGTAAGTAGCCCCTTCCAGTCACATAAGAAAAGATGAAGTGGGCATTCACCCACGAAAGCTTATGCTCCAATACTTCTGTTAGTCTTAAAGGTGCCACAGGACCCTCTGTTGCTTTTTACAGATTCAGACTAACTCGGCTACCCCTCTGATACTTGACGCTTGTGCTTAAGCATTTTCAGGATTGGGCCCCTATTCTGATATCATCCTAGATGGAAGTTAATTTTTTCTAATGTGTTCATATCATCTCGGTGTGGGCACCTATCAGTTATTTTAAAATAAAGTATTTTATCTACCCTTTTAATCTCATTGAATCCTTGTGGACGTTAAAGGAACTGAGCCTAAAAATAAATTACCCCTGAAATTTAGTGGCGTTTACTAGCTAAAGTACTCTCTTTTGGAATATCTCTGTCAAAAGACCATGTGAAGAAGAAGCTCCCTTCATCTTTCTTCTCGAGTTGAATGATTAATAATAGGAATGTTGATGTACTGTAGAGGGCATCAGCTTAGATTCTCAGGTTGAAAATGTAGCCTTTTGGCTAGCAACGCATGTCAAATCCCATTGTCTGTTGTTTTTATGATCCCTTTCTTACATTTCCCCCCTTGCCCCTGCAAAATGTATTAGCCTTAAGTACTTGTTTGGCTTTTGTCCTCTTTTTGCAACAGAAAAGTTGATTTGTTTGTGTAACACCCAGGTGTGTTTGTGTATGTGTGTGTGTGTGTTTGTATTTTCTAAAAGGATGCTTTGAAAAGACTGTTTTTGTTCTGAGTAGTTTGTCATGTGATGAATGACTGAAAAGAGCTTATTCAGTTTGATGTGTTACGCTCAGCATAAATTGAAAACAATAGATTTGTTGTAGCCTATTTAAAAAAAATACCATTTACCCAAGTGTTCATTTGTGCCCAGTGGAGAGCCTTATTTCTGTTTAATATCTATAATTACATGCACGATTAAAAATACAAATTTAAGGTCAATGGGATCTTTCTGTTATCTAAAGAGTTGGGACCCAATGATAAGAGGTGAGGAGCAACATGAAAACCAGCCATCAATATACAGTGGATCAGCTGTAAAGTTGTTGAAAGGAATTACACTCAGGTAGCTCGGTGCCTGCTTCTGCACCACCCTTAAGTCTCACTGAAGGCCTGCTGCCACTGAGTGGGTCAGTGGGAGTGGAGAGCACAAGGCAGTTCTCAGGATTGGGCCCGGAGAGCCAAATTTGGCTCAGGGTGTCTCTGTGTAGGAGTGATGACAGAGGGTGTTTTCCTGCTGAAGTGAGAGTCTGTGGCGGTGTAGCCAACAGTTCTATTTTATTCTTTGCCTGAGTTAAAGAGGAGGCTATTATTTTAAATGCGACTACAACCATGTACTGCTAGTCTTATAACAGAAGCCACTCAGTTAAGTGTAAAATTACATTTTGAAGTGAATTTCATTTATCATTCTTATGGGAAGAACACTTCGTCTCATCAAAACGCTGCTTAGATTCCCTGTCTGTTTTGTATCTTCTTCCTAATTTGTCCTACTATGTGTTGTGGCAAATACCTTTTTATATCATTCTGTGTTTGCTTTTATAGGTCAGCTCTATAGACTGGTATTGGGCATTGGGTATTCTCCCAAGAATTTTAAAAGGACACTCTGAAGGATGATATTGAAAATAAATATCCATAGGGGCTAGAACTAGGGGTGCTGCTGCACCCCCTGGCTTGAAGTGGTTTCCATTCTATCCAGGGTTTACAGTTTGGTTTAATGGCCCTCAACACCCCCACTATACGAATTGTCCCAGCACCCCTGTAAATATCTGTCTCTGTGTTCTTTGAATAACTTAATTGTGGTGGGTTTTAAGTAGCTTGGCTGCCAAGCTCATTGATTTAAATAAATAAACTTTGGGAAAGCAATGGGACTGAGCTCAGGGGATGGCTTATAGGATAGAAAGCCTTTCACCCATAAGTCACCGGTTCAAATGCAGCCCGTGTTGGTAAGAACTTTCAGTTACTACCATCTGATAGTGGATTGATAGACTACGTGAAACTGGTTGGTGGACGAGTTCCGAATGGACAAGAACATTACAAAATCTCCACTAATGCCGCAGGCTCCTTGGGTCCTGGTGTGAGAAGAGAGCTGACCAAACTCTCTTGGTCATACAGGTACACATTCCAGGTCATGTTTAATGTACATTGGATATGGGGAAGTGCATGTGGAAAGCCTGCTCTGTCCTGCCTAAGCTCAGTAGACAACCTGAGGATCTGTTCTGTGGATAAATAAAAGGCTTTGGGCTCCAAGGCTGTTAACTCAGTGTAACTTGTTGCAAATGTTGTTTTTAAAACCATTGTACTGATTGGGACCCCACAATAACAAACCAGTGTGCATGCTGCTGCTCTTCTCTGATTTGCTGTCAGGATTTTTCTCTTGTATGTAAACAGCAAAGAGATACTTTTCAAGGATCCTTTTTCTTTCTGTAATATATATATATATATATTTCATTTACTTACCGCATAGCAAGGATGGAGCATCTGAGGACAGCTGGGGAGGGAGGTGTGTGTGTGGAATGACGTAATCAACGTTTGCTCGCTCTCACAGGCCTGAACGAACATGGTCAGTCAGGATTTCAGCCTAGCAACCTTGACAGCCTCCCCACCCCACAAAGTGTTAAGCTTACCGGAGAAAATATCGTAGTGACTTTGGCCTCACCATGAGAGTGAGGACAGACTGGAGGTGAAATTAACACTCAGTGTCCTTAGCTCTTAGTGCATCTATTTTAGCAGCCACTAGTGATACTGATGGAATTGCACTCACTTAAAGCCAGATTTTTATGGGTATTTTAGGCACCTAGGTGCATTTTTAAGAGCACAAGACTGGTCTAATTTAGTCCCCATATGTTCTGAGTTCTTGTTGCCATGCTTTACATCAGTTAAGCAGTTCGTTCGAGGTGAAATTCACCCCTGTGCACAAGGGGTCCATGTACCACTTAGATCCTACTTGAACCCTCTGATTTAAGTGGTGCACGGGCATTGTGCTGTCCCTTTGCACAGGAGTGAATTTCACCATCTGGGATTAGACCTTTGGAGTTCCAGACGGATTTGCAAAAGTAAACTAGTTGGATTTTTGAGGCAAACTCTGCATGGTTTGCTCCATCACCGATGGCCCAGTATTATGATTGTTTTAGTACCACCTTCAGACCCAACTCAGCAAAGCATTTAAACCTGCATTTTAGTTTCATTGACTTCTGCTGAATTGCTTTGTTGAATCTACGTACTCCGCCATCAGAAGGAGCTGCTGCACAATCTATGGGAAAGCTGGTGATTGGGCCACAAGAAACTACAATACTGGTACAGGGAGTTGGTCCATTTAGCCTAGTATTTTGCTCCTAGTTGAAGTCTCTACCTGCAGCCTCAAATGTGAACACCTTAATTAGTTAATATTTGTAGAGTGCTTTGAAGATGTAAAGCACTGTAAATGGCTGAATGATATTCATTGTAACAACATCTCATTTAGCATTTGGTTAATCTTGCGTCGTCTTTTACAAATAGATTTGGCTGGCAGTGATAGTGGTGCTTAAAACTCAGTGTGCTGAGTAGCGTTGTCTTTGATATGTTGAGTGGCGCTGAAAGCCTAGAGGATCATAGCTATGAAGGGGGCTGGTGTAGTTAAGACCACAGGACCTGATTTTCAGAGGTAGTGAGCATCCACAACTCCAGTTGAAGTCAGTGGGAGCTGTCAATGTAGCTCTGGTTAGTGTGGGTTGTATGTCTCCCTCTGTCTGACTACGGAGGTTATGAGTTTGCTAGAGCTCCTAGCTTCTGGATTTGGTCCTTTAGCTTCAGCCGTAAAGTAGTGGTTCTCAAACTTTTGCCCTGGTGACCCCTTTCAATTAGCAAGCCTATGAGTGTGACCCCCCTCCTTATAAATTAAAAACACTTTTAAATATATTTAACACCATTATAAATGCTGGATGCAAAGCGGGGGTTTGGGGTGGAGGCAGGGCCGGCTCCAGACACCAGCCCACCAAGCATGTGTTTGGGGCGGCGCCTGGAGGGGGGCGGCGTGGCGGGGCCCCAGCCGGGCTCGCCGCCCTCTCCCCGGTGCTCCGGCGGGTCGGGGAGAGCGGAGGGCCCCGGCCGGGCTCGCCGCCCTCCCCCCGGTGCTCCGGCGGGTCGGGGAGAGCGGAGGGCCCCGGCCGGGCTCGCCGCCCTCCCCCCGGTGCTCCGGCCGGTCGGGGAGAGCGGAGGGCCCCGGCCGGGCTCGCCGCCCTCCCCCCGGCGCTCCAGCCGGTCCGGGATGGCGGGCCCACGTCTGGGCTCGGCGCCCTCCCCTGCCGTGCTGGGGGGGAACGGCGGGCTTTTTTGCCTAAGGCGGCAAAAAAGCCAGAGCCGGCCCTGTGTGGAGGCTGACAGTTCGTGACCCCCCCCGTGTAATAACCTTGCGACCCCCTGAGGGGTCCCGACCCCCAGTTTGAGAACCCATGCTGTAGAGCCTTATGCTCTTAGCTTTGGAGATCCCTGGTTCAGTACCCAGTTATGGTCTGGATGACAGTGGCTATGTCTGCACTTCTGAGAATAAGGTCCACAGTGTTTTTTCTTTAAAGACAGCAGGGTTAACACCCTACTGATCTACTAGGGGATTTCTCATTATCCTTATTCCACTACAGTCTGCAGCATATTTGGTACTAGGAGAAATTCAGTAGCATCTGTGGTGCTCAGTGATGCCAAAGGACCAGGGACCTTTATCATCCTGACATTCGCATAGAGTTTTCTCCTTTTTCCTTTAATGATCTTATACTTTCATTGCTATAGCTGGAAGACTTTGCCTTTAGCCCAGCAGGCAATCAGTTACCTCTGCAATCTGTGCTATTGCCACTTTGTGAATAATCAGCAAGAGTTGTTCTGAATCTACAGTGTTCATTTTCCTAGCAATGTAGTCTGCTTTTTGTTCTTCCAAAGCTTTAAGGCTGGGATATTGAAAGGAGCCTACGGACATCAGGCACTCAAATCCAGTTGGGCACAGAGGTCCTCTTGCACAGAGTTAATTGCATGATTGGGGCCTTAATGATTAAAGATCATTCTATTATTTTTCAATGTATCTCCCACTTTGTTTTCCTTTGACTCCCTGTCGAGCTGAGAAGGTGAAGTAAGTTGCGCGTTTGCAGAACGATTAAATACACCGGAAAATGCATCTGCGCACAGTGACGTCCAAATGATTTTTTTTTTCCTTGGCTCAGCATATCAGTTTGCAGACAGCACTTTAGGTCCCCGTTACACTTCAGTTTTTAGTGTTTTTAATTAAAAAAATATCCCTCTTACATCTTTTTCCAAATTCTGCCTAATCAGGTAATTTCCTTTAGAACTAGTAGGATAATATTTATAATAACACTCAGAGCTTCTTTCCTCTAAGGCTCTCCAAGTGCTTTACAAACATACATTAATGAAGCTGCACTAGGAGATGGGTTAGCTTTAATAATACCCCCTTTTCCGTTATAACTGATAGTAAACTGAGGCTATGGGGGAAGTAGAGCTAGGAGCTGAATGCTGGACTTTTGAGTCCTAGGGCCTGTTCTCTAACTACTGGGCCACACAGTCACTCATGGATTCCTGGATGTGTAGGTGGGGTACTCAGCCCCATCTCAGAAAGATCAAGAAGGATTATATCCATCTGATCATATCTGCCTGCATTCTTGTAGCATGTCCATCACCTTAGTATCTGGGCTCTTTACAAACATACAGCCTGTTTCTGCCACCTTTACTCATACTTAATTGTACTTCCCCTTTCAGTTAGTCCCATTCACTACTTACCATGAAGGCAGCAGATACGAACCCTGAATTCCTGCCAGTTCACCTGAGAATAGCATTGGTGTTAACTCTGGAAAGTTACTCGCCCATCATACGCAGTCAGTGAATATGCATGATGTGAAACTGCAACAAGGGATAGGAGAAGAGAGCAATTGATTTTAAAAAACTAAAACGACACCAAAATATGTAGACTTGGAATTTAAGGTGGTTGTTTTAAAAAAATTTCCATAGGCGTTGGCAATTTGCTAGCTTGTTCACACTTGCATAAGCAATACATTGACCAGACATATTCCCTGATCTCTGTCAAATGATGCAATTCCCATTCCTTGATTAGCTTATACTTTTTATTTAACCATCAAACAGTCCTTATTTGCTTGTTTTAATTCATGCACAAAAATTCAGTGGTGGCATGATGTATGACAGTGCTTTAGTCTCCAGCTTATTAAAATTCAATTCTCATAATTTCTTGTTGACAGCCGTGCATGAGATAAGAGAATTTGATACTGACACAGCAGCTTGCAAATTCGGTATATTTGTAATATGACTGATGATGTGTGTTTATAGCTGAGCAGCAATTATGTTTATATTCGATACCCTGATGACTCAGTTGACCAGAGGCATCGTTTTCCAAATATCTGAAGAATTCATGTTCACTTGAGGGAGACTGAAGGGCTCACTGCATTGGGAATGGGCTAGAGAGCCTTTCACTTCTAGGTTATGTCACAGAGAGAAGCAAGAATTACAATGTTTACAAGAGCAGCAGAAGAGACTGAAGATAATTTGGGGCAAGATTCCCTAGGCCTTAATAGTTTTGGAGAACAGGGGCTTCATTGTTTACTAGTAGCTAGCTCAAGTTACCAGGAGTTAGGAGATCTGGTTTCTAGTATCAGTTTCGCTGCCACCTTGCTACATAATTATGGGCAAGTCACTCGGGTCAAAGTTTTCAAAAGTGGCCATTGATATTTCGATGCTTCAGTTTGTAGGAGCTCAGTCTGGGGAAATGGCTGTCCCTGATTTTCGGAGGTGCACGTTGAAGTCAAAGGGAGCGGTGTATGCTCAGCATCACTGAAAAACCAGGTGGAAGAAACTATTGGCTTAACCCTCATTCTGTGTCTGTCCATCTATCTGCACAATAGGGATGAATTCTCACGCACGTTTGCAAAGTGCTAGAAGATGCTGGGGTGAAAGTTGCTGTATTAATGCAAAGTATTATTACGCAGTCTGCAGTGAGCTTTTGAGGCCGTGAGAGAGCGAGCACAAAAAAAAGTTAGGGAAATAGGGGCCTAAAATCAGGAAGGATGCTGCACCAGGAAGCCACAGAAGTGGTTTGAGATTCAATGTTTCCTGTGGGTCAGATTCTCTTGGCAAAGTCTGGGCTTGCCCTGAGATTTTCATTATTGTGTGCAGGGTCTTAGCTGTGTTTGCTTCTTCCAGTGAAGTCACCACCCAGCAGGCTGCTGGGGAAACCCAGAGGTGTCTAGACCTGTGGGTCTGCTCTCCAAGGAAAGACAATCCAGCAACTGTCAGGAGATGCTTGTTGGCATTCTGAGTTCCCTGCGCTGCCATTGTGCTGAAGCCATTTCGGTTAGTTACCAGTCCTGGGGTGTTAGGACTGCCCCGTAGATCAGTGTGCTAATTACCGTGGGGCTGTGGGAACCAGGAACAAAGGATAATTCTGGGACATGGGGTCACGGTACAAAAGAGGCTGAGAGCTGCTGTTGTAGACTAAGCAGTGGTGATAAGAGACTGTGAATCAAGAGGACTGAGGACAGTAGAGGCTTGTAAAGGGGATTATATGCCCTGGCTCTATAGCTAGAGTAAGGACAACTTTGCAGTGTTATTTATTAGGATGCAATGTGGCACAGGCTCGAGGCTATAAATACCAAAGATGTCATGATGTTTCAGCGCCAACCAGCCAGGCTCTTGTTGTATGAGTTAAGTAATCTGATCAATTACTTACTCCTCTGATCTTGTTAGTCTTTCCCTTTCTCAGATCCCCTCAACGAGCGCCCACAGTGATGGAGCGGTTGGACAAAGATACCTCGGTGATTATCATTAGCGTAGAGTCCTGTCACTCGCAGTTGCAAATCTCTGTGTGAGTCTGCTTGGTGAGGTATGGGAGCTGGGGCATTGGCCCCTGGTGTAGGTGGCTTTTGGGGGGTAGCTTTCCCTTCTCGCCATGCCTGATTAGCTGGCAGGACTATGTTTGAAAGCTAAATTGCTGTTCTCTATTCCTCACTCTGACGTAGAACGGGGAACTAAAACCTGCGCTTTCAAGTGCAGAAGATGAGCCAAAAGAGGGTGGTGCATTCCAACACTAGAAGACCAAGTGAGGAATGGATTTCTATCATTAGACTTTCTGGTCTATGCTCTTAGCTCCTGTCTTGTGATTCCCCATGAGCCTTTTACAGAACGGATTGTAAAGAAATTGTATCTTATTGATTGCCATCGACTTGGGGTGTAAGTGCTAGGACAGCTGGGTCTATATTTAAAGCAAAAGAAACGTGAAAGCCTTTTTCGCCATGTACGAACCTGTGATCAAACATCCATGACATTTAAAATACAAGCCCTGCCCATAGAGGGGTTGAGGGGGACACATTTTTCCCTGCCCACCAAGAGATGGCAGGAACATTGTGGAGGGCCTTTGGAGCCTGCAACCTGGCTAATTTGAGACATGGAGGACCTTGCTGCCAGGGTGGGGATGGGGGCAATTAAGACCTGCAGCTTCCTTGCACAGATAGACCATAAATGGATTATTTGGGAGACGGAGGTGGGAAGCGTGGCTTTGGGTAGGGCAGGTTCAACATGCAGGGACCTAGGACTGCATTGCACCTGGAGCTTGGAGAGTTCTCTGTTTCCCTTTCTGCTCATGTTAACTTCCTTATTATAAGCACTGTCCCTTGAGGATGTGACTTCGCTGCCTGCTTTTCTCTCTCTCTCTCTTTTTGGCGGAGCCAGTCCTCTCTATTACTCCACCCCGGAGGCAGTTCCCCGTCTAAACTGAAATCTCATGCTCCTCCTCTGTGAGGTGCACGCTGCAAATTAGTCAACACCGAACTGGAACCTCCCAAGTCCTCCACCTTTGACATACCTGTTTCCCCCATGTTCCCTCCATTATTCACCTGTCGCTCTCCTTGTATGATTGCTGGTTCAAGGATCCAAGAGCTTGCCTTTGTTTCCTCCACTGGGGAGAGGGAGGGTGAACCTTTTTTTTATGTTGACAATAGTGTAAGTTTAAAAAAACGTATTTGGTGGGAATAGGATTTCCTGGGTTCTGTGAGGGCTCTACGGAAAGTAGGAACACGTGTTTTTTCTCTCTTTCCGAGGTGGGGTTTCTCCATTTTTCCTGGAAGAAGTAGTCCAAACCAGGAGAGCTGACACTTGCAAGTATATGAATAGCTTTTTTGCTGTGACAATAAAACAAGATTTGTGCCTCCGTTGGTGCAGAGTAGGGCCAGTAATGGCTGTGACTGGGATGGGTAATGGGAGAGTCTCTGAGACGTGAGTCACAATCTTTACTTGTCTTTTAATTCTTGCAGAAACATGGTATTTGCAGAAATCAACATACCTTTGTTTTCCTAATTGTAAAAAGCCGACGTGACGCCGCTTTCTTGTGCTCTCATAGGGCTCAAAAAGTGTGTGGTCTTGGCCATAGCAAGAATTATTGTCCTTTGCTGAAAGCCTCCAGTTTATGGCTCCACTGTACGGCCTTAGGGTATAAGCCTGGTTCAAAGGGGTTTACTGTTTCTTCAGCTCTTTCAGTCTAGGCCACAGGCAACTCTTCGCACCCATATGCACCCAGTTCCCAGCCTCCCCCTTCAATCTATCCCTTTGAGCACTTGCCCGACATAGTGGGAACTTCTTCCAAAACTGCTGCAGTGTGGCTGTGATGCTTCTCGGGAATAACGCCCTGAGGTGTTGTTAAACACATTTCCCAGCCCATGATTGTTGTACTTCCATGGTGCCACCAAGATTTGCCCATGCAGCTAGAATAGGTGCTGGAATGCCGGGGGCTAGGGAGGCTGCCGCACCCTCTGTCTTGAATTGTTTCCGTTATAGGCAGGGTTTACAGTTTGGGTCAATGGCTCTCGGCACCCCCACTGTACAAACTGTTCCAGCACCCCTGCCTGCTAGTTAAGGTTATCGAAAAGTAGACTTGCGCTACAAGCCTCTTGGCCAGCAATGGGTAGGACTTTCCAGTAGTTTTCCTAGGCAAACAGATGCACACAACGCAAATGCGCTGCTTATGACGGATGACTGTTTGTAGTATCTCATTAAGCCAAGTGTCAATCCATCACCTTTAAGCAAATTGCCCATCCTCATTTCCATAAAACTAACTGCGTCTAAATAACTTGGGATGAAAATTGGTCTACATTGGCCAGGAGCTGGACAGCGAGAATAGGCCATCCCTAGGTTTTGGCCATAATGATTTAATGGGACTGTTGCCATGACTACTTACTCATTCCACCACCTCTTTAACAATAAAAAAAGCCCTAAAACACCCCAAGAACTTGATCCGCTTTATTCTGCTCTTGCTAAGCTCTTGCTGATCATCCTTGGCCTCTTCAGAGATGTATTGGAGAGGGCTGCATTTATGTAACGATTCTGCTTACAACTGCACCACCAAACTGAGCTATCTTTGCGCTTCCAGTAAAAAGCTGTATTTCGAGGGGCATGTATGACTCTGCAGGGCGAAGTTTGCAATAGGAGCATTGGCATGAAAATGCTTGCCAGTTTTTGAAAGAAATATGCCACAGAAAGGTTGAAAGCGAAGCTAATCGGTTTGTGGGTTTATTACCATTTTTATTATTACTTTTGCTTTAGTATTTTATTTATGTAAAATATAGAATGATGTTAGGAGTTAGTCTGGCTGTAGTGAGCAGAAGGAAGGAAAGTGAGTGGTTTTTACTTCCTTTCTCCTGGTCCTGATGCTGTCGTTTGTTGCCATCAGTGATCAGGGCCCCACTGTGCAAGGTGAGTAGAACAAAGTAGAACAAAGAGAGTCCCTGCTGCAGAGAACTCATGGTCCAGAAGTCTGACAAGATTCAACAAGTGGATGACCAGGCAAATGGATGGGATGTGGGGAGTGAAGGAACAGTAAAGATGGCTTTGTTTGTATAACTGTTCTCACTGATCATAGCAGTCACTGGCTAGCTGCCATCCTAACCGGGGATATACACTATGCCAAGGTTGTTACAGGATCCTAGTGGACATTCCAGTTGAATTAAACGTCAGCTGTTTCTTAATGGTTCCAATTGGCAATCAGATTTCGAAATAAGATGACAAATTTACAGAAACCCACAGAGGTCACTTTAAAAGGTTCTAATGGAGCATAGGTGCTGGAACTGGGGTTGCTGTAGCACCCTCTGGCTTGAAGTGGTTTCCATCATATACAGGGTTTACAGTTTAGTTCAATGGCTCTCAGTCCCCCTCCACCTCCCCATTATACAAATGGTTCCAGCAGCACTGTAATGGAATCTATGGAATTACCTATAGGAACATTTCCAAATAGAGGGTCAATCCAACATTTTATATGGGGCCCGCTCCTGCTCCCATTGAAGTCAGTGGGAGTTTTGCTGTGGACTTCAGTGTGAGCAGGATCGGGCCCTTTGCAAGGAACTTCTCCCTACTGCACTTACCCAGCATCATGTCTTTAAGAGTCAGAGGAGCTGAGCAAAGCCACCTGGCCATTGTAGAGTTCTGGGTCTCTGTTGGGAAAGGGTTGTTACTAAACAAGGGGACAAAGTTTCTTATTTGTAATAAACCTTGGGCGAAATCCTGGCCCTATTGAAGTCTCAGTGGGACTCTTGCCACTGACTTCAGTAGGGCCAGGAGTTCGTCCTGATGCTATAAGTCTCACTCCAGTTCCTTTTGGACACATCTTGATCACACAGCCGTCCCTCGGTTGACTTCCCCCCTTTCTTGGCAGCCCAGGCACAGTGGCCAAGATCTGAATGAGCCTCGGAGACTGGGCTCCTGTCTCGCGCCCCTGGAGGAGTTCCCTCCAAGTCCCGGCTGAGGCAAGTTGGCAGGGTGCTGTGGGGGAAGCTTGTGCCATCCCTTGTCTGTGGATAAACAGAGGGATGGGGCGGGGGATTTGCAAAGGCACAAATGGGATTTAGGTGCCTATGTCCCATTAAAAGTTAATGGGCATTGGGTACCTAATTGCCTGTTTAGCCTCCAGGACTGTCAGTCTGGCACTTCTCACAAGCTCTAAGCTTGCTTAATAACTACTTAAAGAAATGAAAGATCAGGCACAAACTCAAAACACAACCAGTGAAGCAGGGACCCATTTTTTTGTCGGATGCATTTTTTCTCCTTTTGTTCATCAAGAGAACAAAGCCTGGTCCAGAGGGGAAGGAGGATCCAGTGGTTAGCGCACAAGCCTAGGACTTGGGGACACAAGGTTCAGTTCCCCGCTCCACCACAGATTTCCTGTGTGACCGTGGGTCACTTCGGGAATGGAGGCATGGAGAGACTTATTTGTATCAATGAGATAAATGCACTTCCCTACCTCACAGGGGTGTCGTGAGGATAACTACATGGCCGCTTGTGAGGCGCTTTTAGATGTGCTGATGAAAAGCACTATATATAAGAGCTAGGAGGTGCGATTATTTACAACTCTTTCTGACACAGAGGCAGTGAGGTTCTCTGGCCAGGCTGTGTCCTTCACCGTCTACATTGCAATATCTGGGCGCAGCAGGCTCTGTTTAGGAAAATAGCAGTGGGGTGAATTCACACCCCTTACATACGTGCATCTCCATTCACTTAATGGAGCAACTCCTGATTTACATTCGCGTAAGGAGGAGAATCAGGGTCTGAATTTCCTGGCTTGCGGTAAACCCTCCGTGCTATTTGAATGCTGTATTTTTGTGGTTTAATTTGACAGCAGCCTCTACAGAAGGCAGATTCTTCATCCTGTGAGCATAAAAGGGTCCCCTCCTGTGCACCTTTCTTTTCTGAATTATTATTTATTTTTAATAAACGTTAATAACCTTAATATGCCCAATGATTTGCTTTTATCTTTCGCAGTTATGCCTTATCTGCTATGGAAAAACAAACTCTCATTTTATTCACCTGCAGAAACTTCGTTCGTTTCTTGAATTTTTCCATCTTTATTAACGTACCCAGAGTGTCTCAATGGCTTTGTCCCGATTTGCCAGTATTTTCGGCTTGCTGAGGTGATGGCTTGAATCTTTGAAGAGGAAGCACTTCAATGCTACACAGTGTGTGTATTCGGTTACGTTTGCATCGTATAATCAAAACGTTACAGATGATCATTGTCATCCTAAGGAACAGAGCGCAGTTGATACCAGTACAAATCTGAGCAGAGGTCTCCCATCTCTCCAGAGAGTGCTCTACCCACTGTACTAAGGGATATTCTGATGTGGGCATCCCGCAGATTGGGTCCCCCAGGTGAGATTGACGTTCCTTTGCCTCTCTTCCTCTGGTTTGTTGATTGCACTGGGGCTTAGATGTGCGATGGGCACCCAGATGCCTAGTACACGTGCCCAGAGGCGCCTAGGGAAGTTTCACAGCAAAAATTTAGGCTCCAAGTTATCAGCCGAGCGGTGGTTTTGTGGATAACAGTGGTACCTAAAACAGGGGCTTAGGCACTTAAGCTGCAGACTTAGGCACCTAAGTCCCTTTACAGATCTGGGCCTCGGGCTTCTGAATCATTTAGATGCTTTGGAAAACTTTACCCAAGATGCATAAAGGAGCATACTAACTGTGTAATTACAGGCAGCAAACCAGGCCTGTCAAAAGCAAAACTCCTTATTGACTGTCAGCGCTTGTGAACACCTTGTAACACGGAGTGGAATAAAATTTATTTTTGCTTTCAAGCAAAGTGAAGGCAGTAAAAGCCACTTTGCACTTCAGTCCCTTTTACAGGGAACCATTTTATGTGCTATTTCTCCTTGGACATGCCTCGTTTCTAGGATAGTTCAGTCAATGGTCTAATCTAATACATCTGGCTACGCCGTGCTCTTCAGTGTGGTTTGAGTGCATTCATTAGGGACCGGTTTCATCTCTCATGTAACTCGTCTAATAGTCGTGTTTATTCTGCAAAACACATCTTTGATTCGGGATTATACCTATTGCAGGATTAATGGGAAGCACTTTTCTAAATAGGTTTGAATCCCTTGTCTGTTTCTTAGGCCATGTCCACACTGCAGTGGGAGCCCAGGTTCAGACTTAGGCTTGAGCCCAACCTCCTCTTCTGTCTCCACACAAATCGCTCAGGGCATGTCTACACTGCAGATTAACCCCCCCTGGCTGGCCTGTGACAGCTAACTCAGGGGCTGTTTCATTGCAGTGTAGATTTTGGGGCTTGGACTGGAGCCTGGGCTCTAGGACCCTCCCATCTCGCAGGGTCCTAGAGCCCGGATTCTAGCCCGAGCCCAGAAGACGACACTGCAGTTAAACAGCCCCTTAGCCCAACTCAGCTGGCTGCAGCCAGCCCAATGTGTCTTATTGCAGATGTACCCTCAGGCTCCTGCTCAGCAGGGATGGAGGGTTCGAGCCCTATTGCTTTGCAGTGTAGATGCAGCCCTCCCAACTCGGGGGCAGGGAGTTTGCCAAAAGTATCCCACAATCCCATGGGCCAACTTCTCTATCCCAAGAATCTCCTGTCAATTCCAGGGAAATGGAAGCAAACCCCCGGTGAAGTGCAACAGCTCGGTAAGTCAGCGTTAACCCTTTCATTGTCTTCTGAACACCGAGCTGCAGACACCCCATCGGAGATCCTTCTGTGTTTGCAATGGAGGCTGACCAGAAGAAGTCTTTCACAAAGTGCACTGCTTCATCGTCATGGGTACACCGCCGGATTTTGGTAAACCTCTGGTGCGAGGCCAGCAAAACAGTGGATAGTGGTAAAAGTACCAGGAATGATCATGCATAGCAGCATATAGTGAAGGAGCTGACGGCACTGCAAATTTACTGGACCTGTGACCAGTGCAGGGAGCAAATTAAGCGCCCAAGACTAAATACAGGAACACCAGGGACCAGAACCATATTATGGGCAACTCACCGAGGTGATTTTATGATGAGTTTGACGGGATGCTGGGGACGGCGCCCAGAACGGAGCCAACAGTGGTTCATGGGGACCTGGCTAGCTGGTACGGTGCCCTGCTGGCCCCAGAATCCAGCATGAGAACTAATGGCGCTGAGTGAGGACAATGGAGTGATTTGTGGCTGAAAACGGTCCCAGAGGAGGCTTTGCAGCAGGAGCAGCACATCGTGGGGCTGTAGTAAGAGTGTGTGGCAAACAGGGAAGGAAGGGAAAGGAGAACGGGGGGGCAGGGAACATGAAACAGGAGGGGGTTTCTGTCTTGTACATGGTTTCACTGTTTGCATTGTTCATGCACTTTTTTTTTTTGGTAAGGTTCTGTTGTTATGGGTGTTTTGGTGTGGTATTGGCAGCTGACCTGCCTGGCAGTGGGCTAATATTGTACTTTTCTAATGCAGGTTTGTAAATAAAGCTTTTTATTTTAATAAGAAAGTTTGTTATCACTGCATCACATTATACAATGTGTATTTAAAATAATAAAGATAAACACATGAGCAGGGACAAGTAGGAATTAATATGCAAACACTATTCCTCAGAAGATTTATCTACATCAGTCCATGCTTCAGTCATTTCTTTACATCAGTCCATACTGTGAATCAACCCCCTCCCCCATTGATAAGTGGTCATGTCATTAATAAATACATTGCATGGCAATCATCTCCCCCCACTCCCCATGGCCCCAGAAGCACATTCATACAGGTACTGTTCTCCCTCTTCCATTGGCCCATGCAGTTTCATAAGGTGGGCGCACAAAGCATCCCAAAGCATCTGTTGCCCGGGTGCATCCAGCTGCAGTGGTGACAGGTGCCCTTTCTGGCTGAGTGTAATGGGCCAGCGGCCCCTCGCTGCCATAGCCCCATTCGGGGGAAATGGCTCACCTCTGGCTTCACAAAGATTGTGATGAGCACAAGCCACAACGATGTGGACAGCACTGATGTTACTGGAATCCAAATGGGTCTGTAGACCTCTCCAATGGGATTTCAGTCTGCCAAATGCACATTCAGTAACCATTCTACACCTGTTGCGAGTGTAATGCAACTGTCTTTTTGCCAGGGCCTCTGAAATCAGGGTGTGGTTTCATAAGCCAAGGCAAAAGAGAGGTGTGCGAGGTCTCTCAAATTAATGGTAGGGACAGTAACTCTGTTTATGACAATGTCATTTGGTGGGAATAGTGCCGCAGCCTGTCCATGAATGTAGACTCCTGATCAGCAAAAAATCCCTGGCAACATGAACTTTTCCAGTGCAACCCATGTTGACGTTCATAGATCACCCTTTGTGGTCCACGAGGGCCTGCATAGCAATGGACTAGCGACCTGCTGTTTAGGTACTCATGTCATCCTTGAGGAGGGCAAAGTATGGGCACACAAGTCCCTTCAATGGCCCGGGCGCAGTCTGGAAACCCCATTCTCTTGCTGGAGGATTCTCTGCGCCTTGAAGTCTTTAAACCACAAGTTGAGGACTTCAATAGCTCAGACATAGGTCAGGGGTTTGTTACAGGAGTGGGTGGCTGAGATTCTGTGGCTTGCGTTGTGCAGGAGGTCAGACTAGAAGATTTTAATGGTCCCTTCTGACCTTAAAGTCTATGAGTCTAAAACCAGCAGTTACTTCACGAATATCTTTTATGCCCACCACGTTGGGGTCAACAACACCCCCGATCGCCTCAGAAAACTCTGCCACCGTTTTACTCACCATCGACTTTCTAATATTAAACTGATTGGCAACAGACCTGTAGCAGCGTGGGGTCACCAACTTCCAGATGGTTATAGCAACCTGCATCTGGACTGGTAAGGCCTCTCTCATGCAAGTGTCTTAAGGCTGGAGGGCTGAGGCAAGCTGCTCACAAAGCTCCAGAAATGTAGCTTTCTTCATGAGTAAGTTCTGGACCCATTGCTGGTCATTCCAGGGGTGAATGACGATGTGATCCCGCCAGTCTGTGCTTGCGGCCCTGCTCCAGAAGCGCCAGTATATATAGGGGGCATCAGTGACTGTACCGAGCATCGTGAGCAGCATCAGCCATTTTGAGTCTGCCACGTCTGTGTCGTCGTCCTCTTCTTCCACCTGTTCTATCATAAGCTCTGTCAGGAGCCTTTGGTGGTTCAGAAAATGCTGCTGAAATGTCTACCAATGTCTCATGGAATCCCTGCCCATTTCCTGACACAGGAGTGAAAGCACCAGCAAGAGTCTTTGCTTCAGTCTTCACGGCTGAGGATGTTAGGGAGATTCCCAAACCTGACCTGGAATTGTCACAGATTGAAGTGTCATTAGAGAAGGTTTTGGAATCAATTGATAAACTTAACAGTAACAAGTCACCGGGACCAGATGGCATTCACCCAAGAGTTCTGAAAGAACTCAAATGTGAAATTGCAGAACTATTAACTATGGTTTGTAACCTGTCCTTTAAATCAGCTTCTGTACCCAATGACTGGAAGATAGCTAATGTAACACCAGTATTTAAAAAGGGCTCTAGAGGTGATCCTGGCAATTACAGACCGGTAAGTCTAACGACAGTATCGGGCAAATTAGTAGAACTAATAGTAAAGAATAAAATTGTCAGACACATAGAAGAACATAAATTGTTGGGCAAAAGTCAACATGGTTTCTGTAAAGGGAAATCATGTCTTACTAATCTATTAGAGTTCTTTGAAGGGGTCAACAAACATGTAGACAAGGGGGATCCAGTGGACATAGTGTACTTAGATTTCCAGAAAGCCTTTGACAAAGTCCCTCACCAAAAGCTCTTACGTAAATTAAGTTATCATGGGATGAGAGGGAAGATCCTTTCATGGATTGAGAACTGGTTAAAAGACAGGGAACAAAGGGTAGGAAATAATGGTAAATTTTCAGAATGGAGAGGGTAACTAATGGTGTTCCCCAACGGTCAGTCCTAGGACCAATCCTATTCAATTTATTCATAAATGATCTGGAGAAAGGGGTAAACAGTGAGGTGGCAAAGTTTACAGATGATACTAAACTGCTCAAGATAGTTAAGACCAAAGCAGACTGTGAAGAACTTCAAAAAGATCTCACAAAACTAAGTGATTGGGCAACAAATGGCAAATGAAATTTAATGTGGATAAATGTAAAGTAATGCACATTGGGAAAAATAACCCCAACTATACATACAATATGATGGGGGCTAATTTAGCTACAACTAATCAGGAAAGAGATCTTGGAGTCATCGTGGATAGTTCTCTGAAGACATCCACGCAGTGTACAGCGGCAGTCAAAAAAGCAAACAGGATGTTAGGAATCATTAAAAAAGGGATAGAGAATAAGATGGAGAATATCTTATTGCCCTTATATAAATCCATGATACGCCCACATCTTGAATACTGTGTACAGATGTGGTGTCCTCATCTCAAAAAAGATATACTGGCATTAGAAAACATTCAGAGAAGGGCAACTAAAATGCCCTAAAATGGAATGTGTCCCATATGAGGAGAGATTAAAGAGGCTAGGACTTTTCAGTTGGAAAAGAGGAGACTAAGGGGAGATATGATAAAGGTATATAAAATCGCGAGTGGTGTGGAGCAAGTGAATAAGGAAAAGTTATAGTTCCCATAATATTAGAACTAGGGGGCACCAAATGAAATTAATGGAAAGCAGGTTTAAAATAAATAAAAGGAAGTTCTCTTCTTCACACAGCGCACAATCAACCTGTGGAACTCCTTGCCTGAGGCGGTTGTGAAGGCTAGGACTATAACAGGGTTTAAAAGAGAACTAGATAAATTCATGGAGGTTAAGTCCATTAATGGCAATTAGCCAGGATAGGTAAGGAATGGTGTCCCTAGCCTCTGTTTGCCAGAAGCTGGGAATGGGTGATGGGATGGATCACTTGATGATTGCCTGTTTTGGTCATTTCCTCTGGGGCACCTGGCATTGGCCATTGTCAGCAGACCGGCTACTGGGCTGGATGGACCTTTGCTCTGGCCCAGTATGGCCATTCTTATGTTCTTAAGAGGAGTTCTCCAAACTGCGCCTCCTCCAAGTTGCTGGCTCCAGTAGCTGGGAGTGCACTGACCAAAATGACTGCTCGCCAGGATGTGTTGGCAGGCTGTTTGAATTTCCTGTAGCGGGCAGCCTGGACAATCAAGTTTTCCCACAGTGCACCACGCTCAAAGGGCTAGAGCAGTCACATTTCAGGAGTGTGCTAGTCAGTGGTTCCCAAGCTGTGGGTCATGACCTGAAGTGGGGTTGCGTCATCAGCAGGTGGGGTGGTGGCGATCTCTAGTGTGTGGATGTGATTTTAATCTGCAAAGTGTGACCTCGCATGTGCCATATGTATAAGGTCACTCTGTGCGGAAGACGCTATTTTGTAGAGCAAAATGGCATCCCCCATGTGGCGTGACCTCACGTATAGCGTACAAGCAAGGTCACGCTTTGTGGAAGATGCCATATTGCTCTACAAAATGGTGTCCTCCATGCTGTGGCTGTGCTAGCAAAAAGTTTGGAAACTGCTGTTCTAGGGAGTCTGGGATGTGGTTGGTTTGACTTAGGTCTGTGTGCTGCAGTGTGGATACCAGAACCACAGGTTCAAGCCTGGATTAGAAAATTCTTAGTGTAGGGTTAACAGTCAGTGTAAATGCTCAAACACTGGGTTCTCTAACCCAGGGTCAGCTGACTTGTGTCTCATTAACTCTGGATTTACACTCCCATGTAAACATACCCTGAAAGAGTCTTTTTCTTTTTTTCCATGATAGGCCCACATTGCGAATATGGTGTGCAGATCTGGTCACCCCATTTCAAAAAAGATATATTGGTATTGGAAAAGGCACAGAGAAGCACAACAAAAATGATTAGGGTTATAGAACAGATTCCATCTAAGGAGAGATTAAAAAGATTGGGACTTTTTAGCTTGGAAAAGAGACGACTAAGAGAGGGGATATGATAGAGGTCTATAAAATCTTGACTTGTGTGGAGAAAGTGAATAAGGAATTATTTACTCCTTCACATGACACAAGAACAGGGGTCACCAATGAAATTAATAGGCAGCAGGTTTAAAACAAACAAAAGGAAGTACTTCTTCACACAATACACAGTCAACCTGTGGAACTTATTGCCAGGGGATGTTGTGAAGGCCAAAACTATAACAAGATTTAAAAAAGAACTAGATAAGTTCCCGGAGGATAGGTCCATCAATGGCTATTAGCCAGGATTGACTGGGATGCAACACCATGCTCTGAGTGTCCCTAGCCTCTGTTTTCCAGAAGCTGGGAATGGGCGACAAGGAATGGATCACTTGATAATTGCTCTCTTCTGTTCATTCTGAAGCACCTGGCATTGGCCACTGTCAGAAGACAGGATACTGGGCTAGATGGACCATTGGTCTGACCCAGTATGGCTGTTCTTATGGGTGAAGGCTACATTAAACACCATGGTAACAGGGGACTGATCTGGCATAACTTTGCTTGTGTGAACAGTCCTTACTCACATGAATAATCCCTTTGACTTCAAGTGAACTACTTGTGTGAGTAAAGGTTTGGAGGATTGGGTCTGTGATGGGGTGGACTAGGCCCAGAGGCCCCCTGCTGGAGGCCTCAGGGTCCTACACAACCCATCCCAGAGAGGAACAGAAGAGAAGTCCTCCAAGCAGCCTAGAGGGGTTGCAGGGAAGCAGCCAATGAGGGAGGCTGCAGGGAGCAGCCAATCAGGGCCTAGCAGGCTCACATAAAATGAGCTGCAGGGCCAGAGTCACTCAGTTGCTGCTTGGTGCTGGAGGAGAGAGGATTGTGTTTCTGGCTGGCGGAAAGAGTTGCAGGACTACGGACAGCTCAGTGCTGGAGGGGTTGCGCGGGGAGCAAGAGAGAGCTCCTGGCTGGCTGCTGGAACTGAGTAAGGACTGAGCACACAGAGGGCCGCAGGAAAACAGTGTCTCCAGGGAGGAGGCACTGGGGTGCGGCCCCATGCCAGGGCCAGGACAAGTTAAAGAGTTTATACCCCAGAGGGCTGAGTCACTGAAAAGCCACCTGAGAAACCAGTGAAGGGATCACCATAAACTGAAAGACAGCAGACACAACCAACCAGAAGGGGATACTTGCGAGAGGTGGGTGCCACCCTGTTACAGGGTCCTTAGATTTCATGGTAATAGGTGACTTAGAAATACCAAATATAGGTAGAAAATGAGCCGTGTATTGATGTCGCAGTCATAGACGTTTTAATTGACAGTGAATGTCATTTCTTCTCCAATGATCGGCATTGGTTAGCACTGGCAATTGAAGACCTTGGTTAGTGAGGTCTGCTCAACCAGCATACCTTGAGTCGAACCAGGAGATGCTGCTTTAGAAGGTAGGAAGGTAGATCAGTCTGCATGGCCCATTCATTCATTGGACTCTCTCCTGAGAATTCCAGCAAAGGCACCAAGGTATTGTCAGTTGTGGTGGTGGTCTTTGTCCACTGAAATCCATCAATTTATATCACACAGGCCTCTGAGCGGCCATCAGAGGATAATGACTATAAGTCGTTATCAGCCTCACCTGGGTTCGAATTCATGATCTAAAAGTGAAAGGCTTTTAGTATCAGACAACTGAGCATTCCAGTTCCCATTTAATAACTTTAGTTGACAGATTTTCCTAGTGTACTGACGGTTACATTTTCCCGCGGGGTTTACATTTACAGTGGGGGGGTTTTGTTTTGTTTTTTAGTTTAGGAATAAAGCAAGATCACCTGTCTCTAGCCATGTCGGTTTTGATGCTGCTTCTACGTTTTGTTTCTCTTAACTAAACAGGCTTTTTCCATATCTCAGTGCCACACTTGTATCAGACTGGCGCTGGGTTGTTACTGGATCTGCATGGGTTTGTGTGAATTGCCCTTTGTACTAGCCCAGTGGGTCTCAAACTTTTTTACTGGCGACCCCTTTCACACAGCAAGCCTATGACGGTGACCCCCGTAATAAATTAAACACACTTTTAAATATATTTAACACCATTATAAATGCTGGAGGCATTTGGGATTTGGGGTGGAGGTTGACAGCTCGCGACCCCCCATGTAATAACCTCATGACCCCTTGAGGAGTCCCGACCCCCAGTTTGAGAACTCGTGTACTAGCCTTAATTAGCAGGTAGGAGGAGAAGGGCTGGGGAGAGGTTGGCGCTTATAGACTGACCTCAAAACTTTCAAAAGCGGCATCTGATTTTGGGTTGTTAGATACCCGCTTCTGAAAATCAGGCCCAAGGCATCTCAAGTTGGGTATGCTGAATCAGTGGATACTGTACTCCTGAAAATGTCCGGATCAGACTCTGGATACTCAAAACCGATTCCTTGTAGCATTGGCTGGGGACAGTTTTTCTTCTGTGTTTAACTCTTAAAGGGAAAATTGGCTTAGAGCATTGAGAATTTTCTGAGTTTCGTGCTGGCCCATTTTCCTTGCAGCTGGTGATTAAAGAATCCAAACAGGGAATATTTTTGCTTAAATAAAACTACTGAGAAAGTGCTCTCATTTGTTAATTTATTTTGGGTCATTAGTGGAGAAGCAAATATTAGCTCTCTTCCCCCCCCCCCCCTTCAGCAATGTAATTCTGCACATTTCTCCTGGCCTCAACAATGCTTTAATAAGGAAAAACAAATGAGTGATGATGTCTCCCTAATGGGAGGTTGGTGGGGAGAAAGAGAGAACTTGGATTGATGCTCTCAGGACAGGTTTATTCCTATATTTTGCTATCAGCAGTCAAAGACATTTGCCAAACAAAATGGCTTAAATGGGAGGTTGAGTTGGTATAATCAGTTACAAACAGGTGTTATAGATGGAGGTAGAGTCAGTGTCCAGGATAATCGGTGGAAATTTATTAACCATTCTCTGGTTCCCCTTGGGCTTGTTTTCTGCGTGTCTTGAGTTTCTGTAAGCGTGTGTACGTAGTTCAGTGGGCAATACCATTAATTAGACCAACACGAAAGACTAATAAAAGGTATATCCCTCTATAGTATACTAGATTTATCCCTGTTTAGCAAAGCTGCTCTCATCTCATCCTGAGTCTCTGTATATGTCCCTAGGATAGCAGTATGAAATTCATAATTAAAATTGCAAAAGAATGTTCATTATTCCTTCAATAAAAAATAGGTATAAAAATGTTAAAGCAATGAAAAAACCCACCAAAAGCTTAAAACAATAATGCACATGATAAAGCCATGAAGATAGTGTAGATTTCAGTCAGGTGTGTAACTAGCAACTGGAAGATTTGCATTTGGGAAATTTAGGAGAGCTAAAAATGTTATTTCTAATCATAAAATAGTTGAGATTTTACATACTAAAAAATTTAGTTCTCTAATGCAATTTTTGTTAGTTCTCTGGTTCTTTGATTCTGTTGACTTTTCAGGGGGGAATTGAGGACACTCAACACCTTGCAGAATTGCACCCCTAAAAATATGAATTGCAGATGCTTGCTGCCTCTTAAGATCTAATTTGCTGTGGGGCAAATTCTCCCAGATGTGTGATACGTGATGCAATTTTGTTTTGGAAGAAAAAAGATTAACCACACTTTGGACTCTACTTATCACATGTAAGGTCAGAATGGCCCCAGTCTAGTTATTCTGGAAACCTGTGAGTGATTAAAATAAAATCCTTATGAGGATGAACTTCCCACTGGGTTCTTCAGTTTGTCTTGGGCTTCCCATCTAAATTACAGCCCAGATGACCAATTTTTTTTTTCTTCATTCGACATTTCTCAGCCTTGGGAGACACTGCCCTTTTCTCCTTTCTTTCCTGTAGTGAGGTAGGTAGATATGGACAATTGATGATGAAGGAACTCACCTTAAGCAAAATACAACAGATGATTACCGTTGTAGAGCTTCCTTGTAATACCAGTGGCCAAGACCTTTCTCTGATGCTGTCCTCTTTGGGTTGGCATGAGAGGCCTACAGCCATCTCATTAGTTATGCTGTTCTTCGTTATAGCATGATAAAAAATGATCACAACAGGGCAAAAAATAGAAAAACAAAGATGCTGCAGTTCTGACTTAAATGTGCTAAATCAAGAATATTCTCAGCTCTGCAGCCCATAACTCAACTGACACGTTGCCTAGATCTTGCAGTCCCATCCCATAGACTTCTCTATTGAGGTGTTCTATTGTATTGGACTAAAAGTCCATCTTAATAGGTATGTTACATAGAGGAGTCTATTTCTGTCTCTATATGTATGCATAGCTCCCATTAATGTCAATGGGATATATAGGAGTGTATCCAGAGCAAAACAGAACATAGAATCATAGAATATCAGAGTTGGAAGGGACCTCAGGAGGTCATCAAGTCCAACTCCCTGCTCAAACCTGCTATCCTGTAGATAGCAATACAAGTGGTGCACAAAACACAGTATTTATCACAATGTGCATACTTAAGGAATTCTGGCAAGATAAATATTGTCCCTGGCAGAATGCATCATCTGCTTGCAAAATGTTACCCCGTGCTTTGCCCAATGGAGTATCTGAGAGCACAAAATGCTGTGGGTGTCCCCCCTGTTTTTGTTGAAGCTGCAGACATTTCCATTTCATAATCATAGAAAAAAGATGCTATCTGCAGCAATATAAAAGGAAATTATATTATTCGTAGGCAAATGATTGTGGATGTTGTTGAAAATATGGTGACCGGCGATAACAAGTTCCTGGTCCGGTGGTGAACTCAGTAAACATGTTTACAATAACTGTCTCTGTGACAAGTATAATCACAAAAGAGGAATCTTAAGAAGAACTTGTGCATGGGGGAAACTTTCTGATTACATACTGTGTGATTTTCACATGTTACAATTTGCCTATGGCAGGCAATTTCCTTCCTGCCCATTTATGCAGGCAAGTATGAACTTGCTTTGTTAGTTATTTTGCCTTTCATAAATGATGAATAGCAGGGAAGAGTAGGTACTTTTTGATGATCGAATGAACTTTTTTTTGCATTTGCATGGGTCAAAAAATGCTGACAAGTGTAGACGTCATTGGCTCATGGTTTAACTGTGGTAGGAGTTGGTCTGAGCTTTTTTCAGTGCTACCCTTATGCTTTGCCAGAGTTTTTTCTGTGGGCTGGGGCTTTAAACCCGCTGTCCAGTTCTGTTTTAACCAGCAGTCCTTACCTTTTTCCCTATTAGCCAGTTAGGCAAACAAAGCCACATAACTGCACTGGTCCCAGTATGGGAATCTGTTATTCACAGTTATTACAGTGGGATTCATGGACAAATACCACTTTGCTTTTTAATCTATCAGAGTTGGGTCCAAAATCATACCCGTGGATCTGAACTTGGGGGAAGGACTTTACAGCATGAGCCCCTCCTGGTAGTTATTTAGAGATTATGATAAAGAAAACCTTAGAGATTTTTAGGGTTAATTGCAAAGCATAGTAGCCTTGGCATGTTTCTTACTCGAACTACATTATTGCTGAAGGCCCTAAGTAATCTTAGCTTGGAATTACACTTGGTAAAGACCAGGACCCTTCTTACCTGAGGTCATTTGTCCATGCAACTCTAGGACTAGTCTCTGTCTCTCGTGGAGGCGTTTTTGGACTGGTGTCTCCTCAACTCTGGTCTTTGAGAGCTGTTTCTATAAGCTTTTCTCACACTGTTGGGGAAAAACATTCCTCAGTCATCCTAGGTAGGGTGAGCTGCACATATCATTCTATTGAAACTCCACCTATCTTTCAGGCTATCCAAGAGGGACTTTTCCACTTCTCAACCTCCTCCCTTGGAGAAGGTCTCCATCCGTCTCTGTGACTGGTTCTTCTGTTCAGTGATATAAAAGATAGGTGGGGGAAGGGAATGTTAACTCTTCTGCTCTTCTCGATTGATCATTCAAACCCTTCCTACGAGGTTTGTTCCAACTTCAGCCCTTCTAGAAGTGTTGGGTGAATACACCTTGGCAACCCTGCGGCATCTCTTAATTTTTCTGTCTCACCACCTCTCATTAGCATTTAAATAACCTGTCTCCTGGGCGCCGTAGGAATTTTCCAAACTACCGGTACTCTCGGAGATTGGAAGTCCTCCATCATGCCAGACGAGCTTGTAAGCACAAATCCATAAATAAAGCAAAACTTCATGATTGCAAATGGACAGGTGGGCTACTGCAATTCTGGATCCCTGCTGTGTTTCAAGGGACTGAGGGATGACTGTCTGAAATAGTGCAGCATCGTTTGCATGATTGTTTCTGGAAAACAGTCTTTTCTCAGACAGATGCCTCTTAATAGGTCCTTATTGGCCGCTGGTTGCAGGACATTAAGCACTGAATAAAGGAGATGTCCCTTAAAATAGGAGACAGGAGGTCAATCTAGTTACCGCCTGTCACCACTGACATGCAAAGTAGTATATAAACCTTCTCTTTCCAGCGAAAGCTGCTATCTAGGCAGTATCTCTGCCGTTGATATTGAGGTTAAAGGTTCTGTGTTTCTGTTTTCTTTCCTTTTGGAGGTAATGGTCTAAAAATACGTAAAAGATATTCTCTACATAAACCCCTTTAAGCTCTCCCTTTGGCTTTCAGTATTCATCACAATTTTCAAATTGTTTTTCCAACATCCATTTATGTGGTGTTTTGTTTTCTTTAAAGTGAATTTGCTGCCTGGGGAATTGGATTCCTATATTTATCTATAAGTATTATCCAGCCTATCTTTGACACTGTACATATTGTACCTGAGGAAGGCAAAATGATTTTGTCCATATAACAGTGTAGTGCTCCTTCAGCAGTATAACAACACCTGACTGTCATACATTGCAACTTGATGTAGTAAGGGCTACTGCGATTCCTGATATATGTCATTAAATGTCAGAGGAGGGAAAGGAATGCTACAAAGCTGCTGTTTCAGCAGCGATGAGATGCCTAGATACTTCCATGACGCTGATACTTTGTGGTGTGGAACAACCTGTGATTCAATCATAACAGCCAGCCTGGCCCCTCTAACCCTCATGGGTCTGACACACATGACACATAGCACAGCGTTCTGTGCCTCCACCTTGCATTTAGAATAAACAATTTCTCTTTGGTTTGGTTCTTGCATTTTCTTGAAGCAAAAGCACCTGATGGTACGGTGAGTGAAAGGTGGTGATTTATCAAATGAATTGCCATCTTCAGTTTTCAGTCTATTTGTATGTTGGTGGTCTTCATGCGGAATTTCCTATGCTCTTTGGAGGGAAAGGAGTACAGTTTTCCTTTGCCTAACTCTCACGGCGCTGGAGAATGATTCTATCTGACTGTCACAGATGAAAATGCTGTATTTATGTCTCACTGTATTTCATTCATTAGCTTATAGACCCAAGTCCTCCAGGGAGCATCACAAATCCAAATCATGTTTCCTGAGTGCATGTTTGATTTATCAACTTCTTTAGTGATCTGGCGGAAGGAATAAGCAGAATGTTAATTAAATTAGTAAACGATAATTAAATTGGAAGGTGTTGCAAACACCAGTGAGCATGGCAGCTGGGCACAAAGGGACCTTAGAGAGGTCAGAAATATGGGCAGAGCACAGCAAATAGTCAAGTGTATGCCCATCCATGTGGTTGTGATGGAGAATAATCTGAAACTCCTAGTCAATAAGAGGCAACTGCGGTAATGCTGAGAAGACCCGATGGGGACAGCAGGCGGTGTATTGGCTTGCCAACAGGTGCCCCCTCCCCCCCCAAAAAAGGCATTGTGGCAACATAGGATATTGCAAGCCCTGGACACTAGCATCCTCATATGATCAACGAGAAGAGCTGGAGTCTGAAGAGGAGAGTTCTTGTTTGTAAATATCCAGTAATATCAAAGGAATCACAGAGACACTCTAGCCTGGTACATTTGGGAAGGCAGTGTTCCACACGCAAACGCTTTCAAAGAGCAGTGTTCAGACTCCGTCTGTCTCTTGTCTATTCGGGGACTGAAATAGATTTTGTCCAAATCAGCATGAGAAAGGACAGAGCATTGCTACCCTGACCCTTGCAGGCAGAGTCTGTGGAAGCAGAAGGCATCAGAAGTGGCAGCATGACCAAACTGTCACAGCAGTCTTGCAACTTCTTGCTGTAAATCTATCCAACCCACTTCTTGTCTGGCTCTTTCTTTAGAACCTGAAATCCTCTATTATGTGAAATTCGTTGTTTTTTAGCATATTTCAGGAAACAAACACTATTCCAAGAGGCCTGAAGTAGCTACTTAGGGGGCTAACTTTTCATCGTAGGAGGGCAGCTAACTTGCATTTGCAGATTTTGCATGCACATCTGCTGCATCCATCCACAGATCGCACATTTGCATGTGCAGGCAGATTGGGCTGTTTTATAATTAAATGCCCATTGAGAAGCACCTTGATCTGATTTCCACAAGTAAATGCTTATTTACGTGCACAAATGCAGGATTTGTGGTTGCAGCAAGTGAATAGTTATGTGGCTAGAGTTTATGCATCCACTTTGAAAAACTGGCCTGAAATATGGGATAACATCAGGTTAAAATTCTCTGTGCTACAGATACCACTTTAGAGTCTTTAAACTCAGAATGTCCTATTCCGTGCCATTATGCCTGTGTAAATCTGCCATCATCCTATTGAGATGCCATTGAAGTCAGGCCATTAGCATAATACACCAGTGTGAGAATAATGCCAAAAGAATTTTTAAAACCTGATTTACTTTTCACTGTTGACTTTTGTTGGTTTCACTTCTTGCATTTCTGTGGAGTTCACCGATGAAAACAGTCTAGTCAGTTCCACTGTTGGTTGGTTATTCTGTACGGAATTTCTAGTTGGTTACTCCTTTTAATTCTCATGCACTAACACAATCTGAAGTGTTTGGCTTTCGAGCAATGGCAGGGGACTGTTTATTATTTGAAGGAAAAACTGTTTCTATAACAATGTATATGCCAGATTTGTGTGTGTGTGTGTCTGTGTCTGTGTTTATGCGCACGTACATATAAGTCTTAGGTCAAAGTTGACTTTAAGGATCTGGCTATAGAAACCTCCATGTAGCTAATTTTTAAGTGCCTGAACAGTCTTCATTGACTTCTCTGGGACTTGTTCTCTGCTTAACTTTAAGCATAGGTGTAAGTATTTTCAGGATTGTGCCCTAAGACAACAAACTACCAATCCATGCCAATGTGTGTGTAATATTTGGTAACCTCCCCTAATTTTTGTGTGTTAACATCCCTGCCATTTCTAATTGCATCAGGCTGAAATTATGTTAAAAGTGAGCTTATATGAAAAATATTTTTGTACCACATTTTTGTAAGAAATAAAATCTGTGTATATTTTTGAAACATCAAGTAGATAAACGTTACTCCCCTCTACTACCTAGGCTTGAAATATATTGTTTTATTTTCAAATCTGCATCAAGGATGTTCTGTTGAGCACAAAGTCGCATTGACGTAGACAGTGTTAAATCAGTACATGCAAAGGAGATCAAGGAAAATGCTCAGGCCCTTGAGTTCAGGAGAGCAATAAAGCTAGTTCATGTAACAGCACAAGAAGGAAACTTTAGCATCACTCCTGATGATAGAGAACAGCAGATGGCTAAGTAGCACACTGAGACTTAAACCTGCAATAGCTGCTTAGTTTCTGGTTTATACAGTAAGAAAAGCAGAAGTGTTGCATTCAAGGCCTTCTGATGCTACAGTAGACCCCTAATGTTTTGGAGCAAGAAGAGCTTGTAAATCCAGGGAATAAGAATCGATCCTGAGCCTTTTGTAGGAGCTTTAGGGTGACCAGATGTCCTGATTTTACAGGGACAGTCCCAATTTTTGGGTCTTTCTTATATAGGCTCCTATTACACCCCACCCCTGTCCCAATTTTTCACATTTGCTGTCTGGTCACCCTAAGGAGCGTTAACAGGAGTCCTTCATGAAACATTGATGCCTATGAGGCAAAGTTAATGCCACGAATTAAAGCTTTGTGACAGAGGGCGCTTTAAGATGACGACCTTCTGCATTGTGCTGACCTAGGCCAAACGCCCCTATATAGTGCTGAGAATTTTCCGCCCCTTTCCCTCTGTAGATTTCTTTCCACGGGGAGTTCCTGCACTCTAGCCACCCCCTACATCAGTGCCCTGCTCCTGTGAAGAAGGGGCATGCAGTGATTGGAGAATAGCTTTGGCAGCAGCCTGGCTTGTGTAATGTTTACAGTATCTAAGCATCGTCAAGATGAAGCAGAACTAGCCAGCCAGAGGCACAGCTCGGGGATCTAGGGACACAGAAAAGGTTATTGGGCTTTAAGAATATTTTTTAAAATCGCTTTCCTGCAGTGACACGTTTTAAAATGTAGATTTATGGAGAGTTATTTTTTTTTTAAAGTTACAGCCTATATAAAGTTCAGAATATTTATTTGGATTTATACCATCTCTATATAAGATAGTCTCCTCTCCAGAGCTCTAACTGCCTTTGTCATATATCTATCGCTAGATATCTAGATTGATTGCCTTATTTTATTTATATCTAAGTAATACAAACACAAAGCAAAACAGGTCGTGCCGTTATAAATTGGTGTCGCTCCATTAATATCTATTGAGTGATGCTGATTTCCATCACTGCGGATCTGGCCTGTGTGTTGTGTGATGAAGGCACTGCAGGACCGGCCACCAGGGTTATGTTCTTGCAACACACTTGCTGATCTTGAGAGAGCCACTAAGGGCTATATTTTTCAAACGGGCTCGATATTCAGCAGCTCCCATTGGTGACTTCCAGCTAGATTTTTTTCACAAGAGCTCTCAGCATCCTAGTATTCCCTCAGTGCCGAGCAAGTGTAGTCATGGACCCCTGTGCTAGGCACCGGACAAACGCAGAATAAAAACAGCTGGTCCCTGCCCCAAAGAGCTTAGTCTCCGTGTTGAGCTCTTCTTAAAATCTGGACCCAATTGTGGGTGATTTTTGAAAATCCAGGTTGCAATCTCCCGAGGGCTCAGTTTACCCACCTGTAAAAATGGGAAGAATACTTCCCTACCTAATAAAGGCGTTGAAACTGAAGCATTGGTGAGGTGCTTAGATGCTTTGGGGGTGAGTGCCAATGAAACAAATCAAAATTAAATCCTAACTTTATAAAATTGCATTTAACGGTTAGTTTACGAGCTATCTAAATGGTCTCGACTAGAGCTACAGTATGAGCTAATCCTGCAAACACTTGGTCAATCACTTTAAACACACGGTCTCTGTGTGGCTGTGGGGTTCTGACTACATGGGTCTGTTTGCAAGATCAAGGCCTACCGGGGGAACTCCTTGATATGGCTGTATAAATTAATTTGACCTTGTCTGACACCCCCCAATCCTCATGTACAGCGCTCATATTATTAAACACCCTTTTTAAAATGAAGAAGAGTTACACCAGCTTATTATCTTAGGCCAGGAGAAGTGTGTTCATTTAAAAATCTATTCCTGCTGTTAAGGTTCCGTTCTCTGATCTTGAAGACACACACTGTGGCTAGGTCTACACTAGGGTGGGGATCGATTTAAGATACGCAAATTTAGCTACGCGAATAGCATAGCTGAATTCGACGTATCCTATTCGACTTACCGCGCTGTGAGGACGGCGACAAATCGACCGCCGCGGCTCCCCCATCGACGGCGCTTACTCCTCCTGATGAGGTGGGAGTACTCGCGTCGATTCGGGGATCGATTTATCCGTCTAGATGAGACGCGATAAATCGATCCCCGAGAGATCGATTTCTACCCGCTGATCCAGGCGGGTAGTGTAGACTAGCCCGGTTTTGGATTTCATTATTCTTGTCCACACACATGCGCATTGCACTGCACTAGGTGAAATTAAGGAGTGATTTTCAATCCATTGAGTTAAACCAGTTCTGAAGACTGGGCTGTCACAAGAGAAAGAGAGCTTGTTCTCGTGGTATAAAGTGCAGTTTTATAGACTCCAGGTTCCTTAGGCTTTGTCTACACACACATTTGTTCGGTTTAGTTAAATTGTGTGGAAACTCTTATTTTAGTTTAGCTAAAACCTTTTCATTATTGTTCATTTTTTTTTTACTTAATTTTACAAACAGTTGTCATCTGTCTTCTCCATATTTTTTTTTCATGCCGCAGAAAATACTATACTCTGGGATGTGCTTTTCAGAATGTGATCCCATTCTGCATTTAAATAGTTCAAGGACTTCAGCAGGCATTAAAGTCTTCCCAGGGAAAATATTGCTCAGGATACAACTAAAAATGGAGGCTTGAAAACAGCAACAGACCAGTGATTTATCCTCTCCTTGATGCACAGTTCCGACAGTGAAAGAGGGATTCTGAGGCTGAGAAATCTTGAAGATTAGCAAGGGAAAGAACCAGGCCTGGCCAAACCCCTTTGTAGTACAGAGTTCTCACCACTTTCCACACCAAGTACAAAGTACATTGCTTTGGCTTGCTCTGATACATGCAATAACTTGTGTGTAAAAATAAAAATCCCAAACAAAGCACTCCTCTGCAACACCTTTCTTCCCATTGAGAGAGGGTGAGGAACCAACAGCGGGACAGATGGGTACTTGCGTTGCTTAGTTCACTACTGCAAGGTGCTCAGATACTATAGTGATGAGTGTGGTTTAAGAACCTATACTGAAATAGATCAGATCAGAAGCATCCACCTGAACTTGAACCAGATTGTCTTTATAGCTTTGTAGTAGGGTAGGGGCTTTTCTCTTCTGGTTTTAACTGGAAGTTCTGCAATAGCAAGATGGGCTATCCTTAGTGTATTTCCAAACAAATCTGGAGTTTCTCTCATGAGATTCTCGGGCTGAGGCTGTCACAAGAGAAAGAGAGCTTGTTCTCATGTGGTATACAGTGCAGTTTTTTAGACTCCAGGCTCCTTAGGCTTTGTCTACATACAAGTTTGCTTCAGTTTAGTTCAACCGTGTGGTGGAGACTCTTATATTAATTTAACTAAAACCTTTTCCTCATCACCGTAAGTTATAAGCACATTGGCTGGGTTTATATTGATTTAGGAATGTCCACCCAGTCTTTAGAACTGGTTTAACTCAATGGATTGAAAATCTCACCTTAATTTCACCTAGTGCAGTGCGTGTGCATGTGTGTGGACAAGATTTTATTCTCATTTATGCTAAGGGCACTTTGCATTACTCCGGCAGTGTAAAGGGGCCTTAAAGTGCTTGTGAATTATGTTTAGCCTCCTAAGTGTCAGAGGGTTTTAGAGTAGCAGCTGTGTTAGTCTGTATCCGCAAAAAGAAGAACAGGAGTACTTGTGGCACCTTAGAGACTAACAAATTTATTAGAGCATAAGCTTTCGTGTTTTAGTTGAGTGTCTGAACTGGAGCTGGACCTCCAAACTGGGTGTGCCCATCCTTAACTGTAGATCAGTGCCCTGCGGTCTGGCAGAGAGCACCACGCTGCTCACTGGTCCCCTCTGTCATGTCCTGGGAACAACCAGCTGAGTCAGCGAGAGGAGCTGCAGTGTTCACACTTCCAACGGTTTGCCTTGCATAGCTAGATGACGTTACCTGTGGCGTGGTCTACGCTAGAAAATTAGGTTGGCATATATATGTGGCTGAGGGGTGTGAAAAATCCACATCCCTGCGTGGCGTACATAAACCGACCTAAGTCCATGTGTAAACAGCGTTTGGTCGACAGAATTATTCTTCCATCGATCTAGCTACCGCCTGTCGGAGGTGGGTTACCTGCGCCGATGGGAGAACCCAGCAGTATAGGTAGTATCTACACTGAAGCGCTACAGCAACAGACCGTGCTGCTGTCACGTTTTAAGCATAGACAAGCCCTTCACACCATAAGGAATAATGCAAATATTGACGTGTTATCGCTATTTGTCATTTGAATTCCAGGAGTGTCTGGGGCACCACTCAAGAATTTAAGGCCTCACTGTGCTAGGTGCTGTACAGTAAATGAACTCCATGCCCCATAGAGTATGCATTGCAAGCCTAAGCTAGATTGCAAATGTTCCCAGTTACTACAGCAGTGTGTATGGATTTTATCATCCCTGAGGTGCCTATTCCACTGCCCATCCAGGATGGAACAGGCAAGGTACTGTGTGACAGACTGAACAGGATACCAGAAGGAGTCAAATCCCGCTTATCCCGTTTCCACTGGAGAGTTGTCTGGGAGTTGTGGGTCTTTGAAGCCTCCTTCCCTTAAACATGTTGGATTTTGTAAGTTCACATAAACTGGTCCAGGTAAAATGTTCCTTGCAGAGTTACTGTACTTGTCGTAGCTGAGAGGTTAATAGGCAGACTGTAGCCAGAAGCGTTGGGGTACCACAAGGAAAATTCAGTTTTTTGTGAATTATGACATTTGAACAAATGTTTAAAATTCTATTAAGTTCTTACCATTGGCCTATTGGGGGTTGTAATAATGGCTCAGCTGTAAACAGAGGCAATACAAGCCTGGAGTAGAGCAGATGGGGGAAGGAGGACTTTGCATGTGGATTTAGCAAATGTTTTTCTTCTTAAAATCATGCATGATAATGCAATGTATAGAATACAATATCAGGTGTGCTGCAAACCCGGCTGGATGCACATCTCTGTGGTTTATTGATGCTGGAAACCTGCTCTGGTTCTGCACTGTGATGGCCTCTGAACTCAAAATGCGGATAACCGTGTGTGTGTAAGAGACATGTGAAAGGTGAGAAGAGGAGCGGAGCAGCCGTTTAAAGATGTGCTACAGTGAAAACTTACCATTCTTCATCCAAATGCTTGCAGTAAGTGACATTGTGGACTAGTGGATAGGCCACTGCATTGGGAGGCAGGAGACGCAGTTCTGTTCCTGGCTCTGCTACGGACTGGCTCTGTGGCCTTGGGCAACTCAGGTCACTGCTGTGCCTCAGTTTCCCTTCTCACCCGTTCCTTGTCTATTTAAATTGGATGCTCTTTGGGGCAGGAACCGTCTTTTATTCTGTGTATGCACAGTGGGGTTCTGACATAAAAATGGAGATGCCACAGGACTGCAAACCCTGCAGAGTGGCAAATATTGAGTGTTTAAAGGCACCCCTGGTTCCCATAAAACTTGCCAGTAGCAGCATGATTTCCCTCTTCCCGTTTCATTTAACAAACCGGTTATATGCAGAGAAGAATATTTACTGACATGCTTTCTCTGGGAAGTTAGTCTTGCTGGTCCAGTACAGGTTACACAGGAAAACTGGGGCTAAGGGTGCGGAGTTGAAGACAAGGGTTAGAGCAGCGGCTTCTCTCTGTGTAAAGGGGGACAAAAATTCTCCTCTGAGAGCTATTGTACCGGCTTAATTCACTAATGGTCGTGAAGCGCTGTGAAATTCTGTCAAATGCCACGTTTGTATAATACACAGAGGTTTAGATGGGTCTGGTCTCCTGGGAAGGGGAGAGGGTATGAAAAGATGCAGCCTTCGGCAGTGGGATGGAGCCAGCACCCTGCTAGCAGATGAACCCAGTATGGTCTACAGAAGAAAGTCAAGCGCCCAGTCTCCCTCCCTGCAAGCAACACACTAGTGTCTGACTGGTCTTCCCCTCTCCTCCCATTCATTCTGCTGCTGGAGCTTGCCCTCCATCCCCTGAGCTAGCCCCTGGGGAAAGTGGGAAGCCTGGTGGGGAGAAGGAAACTGTCTTTGCTCTGCGGCAGGGTCACAGAAGGCCAGTTGGGACACAGCCTGTCCACTGCTGTTCCCTGCCATTATCAAAGGGCCTGCCAGGAAGAAGACAGGAAATGATCATTATTTGTTGTACAGTTACACCTGTACTGGTCATCCTTCCTCCCCTATGAAGCCAGGGCCATGAACACCAAAGCATGCCCCCAAATGAATTGACATGAAGTTTAAAAAAAAAAAAACAGGTTGAGGTTTATTCACTTATAGATGTGAAAAGGTGTGTGTGTGTGTGTGTGTGTGTGTGTGTGTGTGTGTGTGTAAGAGAGAGAGCACACTGAGCCGTGAAAGCAAGAACTTAAGAGAAATTTGTCATTTTTCAGGCCAATTGCATTTGTGGAGTTATAATTAGTCTTTGAAGGTTCGTCCCATTTGATGTGTCTTTGGAAAGATCAGCTGTTGTTTTGTGAGATTAGTTTCTCAAATTCAGCTCATACTTTTTCTTTTTTGGAGCGGCTAATTGCAAATGTTCCAACCTCCAATCTATTATCCTACTTTTGAATAGGCCATATAATTCATTATTTAAGTGACTGCGGTCTGATAATTAGACAAGTTCTTTTGTCTGTGCTGATTAGTTTGTAAGCACAGATTTAATATGTGGTAGGATCCCTCAGTACTTTGATTTCCAATAGAATGGTTCAGGTGATGTGACTTTTTTCCCCCTCCTTACCCACTTGAATTACTGAATGTTCTGCTCCTGACAGAAAGATTGAGGGCATTGGAATAGTTTTAAACAGAGAAACAAATAAAAATGTTTGGAAAGATTGACGACCTGATTATCTGTTGCTCTAGACAGTTGTTTACACCCGTGTAAAGTGTGCGCAGAACACTAATAATCAGACTCTGTCCTGTCTATTTAGGGAATAAGCTCTTTGAGGCAGCGGCCATCCTTCTCTCTTTTCATACAGCACCTAACACAATGGCCCCCCGGCCTCCGTTGGCATCCCTAGGTACTACCGTTAATACAAATACAGTAAAATAATCATAACGATAAAAATCCCTGTTGCACTGATCTCTTGTCTCTTCTTTATGACTGTGGCTTATGAGTGCCATGCGAGTAAATCCCGTTGAAGTAAACTGGACCACTCGTGCTTTAAATTAAGCACATGCTTACGTGCTGTGCTGGATTAGGGCCAGAGTGATGAGCTCCTTGCAGGAGGAAGCCCAAAGAGATTTGGGAGGCCCAATTCCCATCAGAATTAATAGAAAATCTCAGCCTGTGTGCGCCCAGAGACCACGTTGATGCCCATGTTTTTATAAAGTCAGAGAATAAATAAGGCGATGCGTTTACACTGGATCCGTGCTCTACTCAAGTTGCTCAAGGCACTCTGCTTTCCCACGCTTGCCTCAGCGCTTGCCCGAGGTGCATGAGTAGCCCGGATAAGAGCGCTCTTTGCGGCACTGTTGTTTCATGACATTTGTGCAATATCCTTCCTCTCTCCTTGAAACCGAATGGTGGAATTCATGGCTTCTCTTATTACTCCTATGATCTTTATCCTCCTCTGTTCTGTCATACAGAGATTTAGGATCTGATGCTCCTTACTATAATGCACCATGCTTTCCAAAGTCAGGGTGCTTATTTTCTTTCACCATTCCTTATTTCACATGCATAGCTTTAAACAAAAAAATCTCCAGAAAGTAGCTTGGGAGTCAGGCCTGATCTTTTGAGGCTCTTTGCTGCTGGATGTGAACTTTCAGCATTCTCATGCCCTTACACCCCAGGGTGGAACGTGGCCGTGAAAGCCGGAGAGCTCAGGGGGATAAGAACACAAACTGGATCAGAATGGACAAACCCAAGGTAGCTTTTGCAGTTATCATAGACTGACTTTCCTCCTGCACAAAATAAAGAGCTATAGCTTTTCCCAGAGTTAATTACCTAGCACCGAATCGCACGGCTGGACAATGTGTGCTTTGTGCATTGAGAGCTCCGTGTCCCTGAGAGCTCTGTGTAGCTGGGAGAACTTTTTTGCTCTTACCTGCATTCAGCACACATAATATAGCCACACATCACCTTGGATGCAGAACTTTTTGTGTCTCCAGGATTTATAATTACGGTCACATTCTCACCTTGTCAGCTTGAGTTATTTGGTTTGATCTGCGTCAACGGGAGGGAAAAACCCTCAGTACATTACGAATCAAATATAAATAGCAAAGAGCTGAGCTGTATTGGCATTGCCGTGTAATAGCCCAATGTGGCCCAGACTAGTAGAATTATTTCCACACCGTGACTTGCTTAAGCGTGTGGGAAGAACATACCTTTTTGGAGAAGATGTATTTTTTTAAAGTTATGGTCCATGCAGGAAAAAGAAATTTAACTATGTCGCTATAGCTGAGCTGTTGTTCATTATTCAACCCTTGACTTGCTGGAAATCTCTCTGGTGATCAGAGGAGGCAGTATCTGCACTGGAGTAGGGATTGAACAAGAACACCTGGGAGCAGGGCCGGCTTTAGGCCGATTCCCCGGAATTGGGGCCCGCACCTAAGAGGGCCCCGATCCTTAGGCGCCTTTTTCATTTTTTTTACTCACCCGGTGGCAGTCCGCTCCGGGTCTTCGGCGGCACTTTGGCGGCGGGGAGGAGGTCCTTCAATGCTGTGGAAGACCCAGAGCCGAGTGAAAGACCCCCCCCCCCGCTGCCGAAGTGCCGCCGAAGACCCGGACTGCGCCGGGTATTCGAATCGGGCCCCGCCGGTCTTAAAGCCGGCCCTGCCTGGGAGGTGCCTGGCTTGTGGATACAGCAAATGTCGTTAGCATGGAACGATGCTAAGTATCATCTGAGAAGAGGCAGTGGTGGCACAATAGGCTTTTAAGCCTGTATCAGAGCTGTGGACAGACTTGGAGCTATGCTACGAGCAAATAGGCAGAACCAGACTGCGACCGATACAAAAGACCTTATCACCAGTCATTTGAAGATCTCCTCATTAATCAGCCATCTTTGCAGTTAAGCGTCCTGGGGTTCAGATCTGCTTCCTAAGACTCCTTCTGAATAAATGTTTCCTGATTAAGGATCTGATCCAAAGCCCACTGAAGTGAGTGGAAAGACTCCCGTTGACTTAGGTCCTGTCGCTATCCCAGTTGATGTGGTGCTTTGTGTACCTCTAATCCAAGCAAGGCAATAATCGGGTGACGTTCCGGATTCGCTCTTTAGGAGAGATTGTGGGATGGTTGCAGATGTGATGTTCAGTGGTCACTCGGTATTCAAGGTGCTAGCAAGAACTCTGCTTTATACTGTGTCTGAGTCCAACTGGCTGAGCATAACAAGAGCTTCATAGCCTTTCGCCCGGAAGCTCAGCCCTTAAAAGTACTGTCCCTAATATCACAGCAGAGGCTGCGTGGGGAAAGTTATTGGAGTGTGCTGGGGAAAAAACAGTAGAGGGATGTCATTTGGGGCCCTCGGGAGTCTCCGAGGAGGAGGAATGCTCAGGAATCTCATCACTGATGATTGTGGTCTGGGTAGGGAGGGTTGACTCTGGAAGTTGCAAGAGATCACCAGTCCAAACAAAGATCACCATGATGAGCAGAGAGAGAGCAGCTGAGCCTGGTGACATGCATCACCTCCCATGTAGCTTTATAATATAGCCCGTTGCCTGCAGTTCTTCAATTTTTGGACTCTTATGTCATTTGGAACATTAAGTTTTACTGAAGGAAGCTTGTGTTCCGTGCACAGTCTCGATCCTTCTACAGATGAGGTCAGAGTGCAAGTCAGTTAAGGGACTGGATTGTTCTGGGGAGTTTGCCACAGGATCATGGAAAATTCCTGTGAGAAGCCTGTTTGATCTGAGGCCAAAGGAAACAGGATGAAGTCGAAACCTATTGCACCAGAGAAATGATAGTGGCGAACACTGCATCTTCCTGTGACTATGCGTAGGCTGCAGCCAGTGTTTCTACAGATCCAGAATTATTTCCCAAGGAAAAATCCTGATGTCTGTAAGGCAATCGTTGGCTACACCAGTCTCCTCATGAACTTTGGGCCTGATTCTGTTCTCCTACTGCTTTTACATTGGTCCATCAAATTCAGTGAAGTTACTCTGGGCCTCTACCCATGTGAGAACAGAATCAGGCCCTCCGTACCTGGCTCTGAGGTTAGAGATTTTCAGAGAAGGCCTAAGAGATTTGGTTGCTCACTTCCCATTAAAGCCCTTGAGTGGCTGTGAAAATTTCAGCTCTAGTGATTTCCCTCTTAAGCACTGTTCTCCGCACTAAAATCAAGGTATAATTGTAGGGGGCAAACTGTTACTTTCAGAGGCTTCACAGGAGCCTCTGTGAAATAAGTGGTTTGGAACAATCCAGTTCTCAGTGGGCTGGTGCCCAGGTCACAACTATTTGGTACCTTTTGTGGTAGTCACAGGAGACAGGCCCAGGAATTGAATGGTCCTTGAAAGTTGAACGTCTCTCCCACTGGGGGTGGTGTGGGAGAAGAAACTGACCCTTGCTACTGCTGTTGTATGGACAAAAAAGAGGACTTCCATTTGGAGGGCTGTAATATTTCACCAACACTCAATCCACTTGAGAGGGAGAAGCCAATGAATGGTAAGTCTCAGACGCATAGATCAGACTCGTCGTTCCTTTTGAGTAGGTGTCGTTCTTGGCGTTTCCTTTTTATTTAAAGATTTACTTCATTTCAACATGGTGCCGGGACGAAACGTGTATTAACTAAAATTTCATTTTCCACTGTCAGTGATTCCAGGAGGGATTCATTGCTGAATAGCTGCCCCATGGTCAAACCCTGCTGGAATTAATGCTGTGCTGTGATACCGAGCACTGTCTCAGTATCGCATCCGGGGTGGCTGAGTGACAGGGCATCTCCTTAACATGCTCACTTCTTGTTCATTTATCTTCTTCTAGGGCTTTGCCTGTCTGTCTTCGTTTTTAATTTGGATTCCTCCTAGGTTAGTGAGACTGAAAATCTCTGTTGGTTTTTTAATTAGATTTGAATTGCCGCTCTTTCAGAAAGCTCTCGCAAGGGTGTTCTGGCCACGGTTTTCCCAGTTGAGGGGAAAATGAGCCTTTTTCTCCCCAAAGTGTTTTGCTTAACCTCCCTCCACCCGCACCCCTGTTATAGTAAATCCAAGTCCCAGTGCAGGCACATTGTGGAGTATAGTGCGATAATCTGGATAATGTGATTACTGTTTGCATGATTGGGGCTGGCTCTCTGAGTGAAGGATGCAGACGGTGCTATTCTGCACTGGATACCAGCAACAGAAAACTCTGCTCCTGTACCGCTGTGATGCAGCAGAAAATCACTTTTGTCCAGCCTCCCTCCTCATCAGCTTCAAACTTGAATGTTACAATTTCTTGTCTCTTCCCCTTCCCCCCCGCCACAGACATACCCAGACAGATCCAAAACCCGTTAAGATGAATGGGAACTTTTCCACTGGCTTCAAAGGGCTTTGTATTGTCCCTCTTCTACATTGCTGGATGGGCATTTTTAAAAAATTTACAAAATGTTAATTCAATCAAAGTCTTGAGCGGTGTTCCTTTAGGGATGTTTGGGTGACCTCATTCACAAGCCCTTACTACATCTGCTTCAGACCGAAGCATTAAGCATGTATTTCTCATTCTGTTGGCATTAATAATACCACAGTGCACTCTGGCATAGTTCATTCAAGGATCTCAAAGCACTTCTCAAATGCTAATGAATTAAGCTTCACGGTAGCTCTGGGAGGTACATTGTTCAGGAGCTTGATCCAAAGCCTATTGAAATGGATGGAAAGATGTCCACTTCCTTGATCTTGGCTCTAGCTCCTGACTGGATTAAACTGAGGCATGGACAGGTTAAGTGACTGGCCAACGTTCATAAACAGAGTCCATGGCAGACACTAATAATAGCAGCCAAGAGTTGTGATCAATCCCCTGGTCTAGCCATTAGACAGGCAACACTTCCTCATCTACTGAGACAGACGGAGGCTAGCAGTGAACTGTCTAGGAAAATGTGTAGGGAACAGTAGAAAACTGGGGAAAACGTGGCTTTGTATCTTTGGACTTCCTGCAAGCAGCCGTTAGAGTTGTTTAAGATTCTAGGCACTTGGCACATTCGGTATCAGAGTCATCAGTTGCAATGAGAGAGAGCGAAGTGAAAGGACTGAGATGACAGCAAAATAATTTTAATGGACAGAAATAATTGTATCTATTTTCTATCTATTAGGTTATCAGCAAATGTGCTGGACAACTGCTTTTTCTTAATTGCATTTTAAAAAATGTCATTGTTTTTCACTATGCAACCTTTTCACCAGTGCCCGTGTTTCCAGACTTCCTGGTACTCTGAGCCTCAAATAAGTGACATTTTATCTGTTCTGTTGATAAGGAGATGGATGAATAAGTTATGTAACTGTTTCCCTACCATCAAGATCAATTATTTAAGTGCTCTGCATTCATATTTGCTGTCAAAAGTGCAGCTTTGCAACTTGCATAGCCCTGGGTGATGGTTAAAGCATCATGAGAAATAAAGCCATCACGTTTTTCTTAATCAGGCATGAACTTGCTGATGTAGTTCAGGTTTTTCTAACCCGTCAGGGACTCAGCACATGAAGACCATGAGGAGGATTGCCACGTGGGGACACAGTAACAGTCTTCACATATGTAAAAGGTTGGTATAAAGAGGATGCTGATCAGTTGTTCTCCATTTCCACCGAGAGTAGGACAAGAAGTCATTGGCTTACTTTGCAGCAAGGGAGATTTAGACTGGATATTAGGAAAAACTTCCTAATTCTAAGGATAGTTAAGCACTTATCTAGGGAAGTTATGTCAGGGCTGGTCTAGATATACTTAACCCTGCCTCAGCACAGGGGGCTGGACTGATGATCTCTTGAGGTCCCTTCCAGCCCAAAATTTCTATGATTCTATTATTACTTGTTATTTTACTGCACCCAAAAGTGCCTAGTGCCTTCCATTAGAGATCAGTTTCAGATTATGCTTCTCGCGATCAGCTTGCATGTAACACATGATAAAACACTAGAGGAGATTCTTCTTTCCTTTCTTTCTTTTGTTGCAGCGGGGTCCTCTCTGCACCCTTTGTGAAGGCCCCGTGTCAGTGTGATTTGTCCTTTTGGGATTCGAATGGCCAGAAGGCGCTCGTTCTGGAGCTCCTTCGCGTCACTCAGATGCCATTTGTGAGCAGTGTGAGACTCTTCCCCTCCCTCACCTTCTTTGCCCCCTTCTGCTGAGACTGTCAACACGGAACTCAATAATTGCTAGTGGTGGGGCTGGCATTGTTTGTGGTCTGGACCCCTGGCAATGGAGGGGTGGGGAGAGAATACCAGAAGGCGAGGTTTAAAGAGTGGAGAAGGAAGTTAGCAGGTTGGAGGGGTAGAAAAGTCCAGATGGGTGGATGATGCACCATGAGTGGAAGTAGAACCCCAACTCTCAGGGGTCTCTGGGAGGGGACAGAAGAGGCCAGCATTGATCACCTTATAGTAGGCATTAGACTGGATCTCAGTTCCCAGATCTGGGTTCCATTCCCCATTCTACCACTGACTCCCAGCATGATCTTAAGCAGATCAGTTCATTATTTCCCTGTGTCTCAGCTTCCCAGCTGTAATAGGGTGTTGTGAGGTTAAATTCATTATTTTTATATTGTCAGCGACCATCTTTTTGCTGTGTTTGCGCAGCACCGAGTACAGTTGGGTCCTAATCCTTGACTGGGGCTCCAAGCTGTTGCTGTAAAACAAATAAATAGTGAGGTGCTCAAATGGGAACTATACGAGTACCAAGGGGGAGAGACGTGGAACTGACTTAGGTGGACAGAAGAGTGGATGGGACCAGAGAAGTTAGACGCAGTGAGCCAGGTCTGACTTGAATTTGGAGATTGGTGGAGGCGATGGAGGAAGGGAGATTGTATCATCAACTCCCATCCTGGAAGGAGAGTAGTTTGGCCCATGTATTCATGGGTCCCTGGGGCATTAGAATCCAGGGAGTTCCAAGACAGAATGAAGTGAAATATTTTCTGATGTCCCCTTGATTATGGTCTGAAAGGCATCAGCTACACCGCAGATATCAGAACGCTGATTAAGCTGTGCTTCCCCAGTAAAAGAGAATGTATTTTAACTGTATCAAACATTTGAATTTGACCTGAGGCCGATTATAATTATTCCGAAACAAACAGACAAAATGCTGGGGAAAGTCCCAGGGGAGAGAGTACATCCGTTATGGAAGATTTCCCAGTGGAAATCTTCAAAAATGCCATGTCCTTAAACCAATCAGTTCAACAACCATCTCTGGTTGAGCGTTTCTATTTTATCTGCATTGTGAGAGATGCTTTTTTAATTCCAGGTCAGAAAGTATTGAGAATAATTCTGGGAGAAAGAAACCTCGCCAGTTTAGTAACAGTATATGTAGAACTTTTAAAATCCCTTTCTACTTTCCACTCTTTTCTTGTCAAACTCTGGCACTAACTGCGTCCTGAAAGTTTCTTATTGCATCCTTGGGTGGTGCTGAGCGTTCATTCTTAAGGGTCCTGATCCTAGGAGAGATTGTAACTGATAGTGCTCAGCATCTTGGGGAAGCAGATTATTATTTGTGTTACGGTGCTGCTTAGAGGCCTCCCTCAGAATTGGGGCTCCATAATGCTAGGCACCATATAAACACCTAGTGAGCACCAGTCCCCGCCCTGAGGAACTTACCGTCCACGTCCACAAGGCAGAATACAAGTTGGAGAAGTGAAATGTTGTTTCCATTTTACAAATGGGACACTGAGGTAGTGGAGGGAGGTTACTAGTGGAGTGCCTCAAGGTTCGGTTTTGGGACCCATTTTATTTAATCTATTTATAACTGACCTCGGAACCGATTGCAGGAGTGGGCTGATAAAGTTTGCGGATGATACGAAGGTGGGAGGCGTTGCAAATTCGGAGGAGGATAGGGATATTCTGCAGGGAGACTTGAATGAGCTTGTGAATTGGAGTATCAGAAATAGGATGAAATTTAATAGTGAAAAGTGTAAGGTGATGCATTTGGGGATGACTAATAACAATTTTAGTTACAAGTTGGGGATGCATTGGTTAGAAGTAACGGAAGAGGAGAAGGACCTAGGGGTCCTTGTAGACCGCAGGATGACTATGAGTCGACAATGTGACGTGGCAGTGAAAAAAGCCAATGCGGTCTTGGGATGCATTAGGCGAGGTATATCTAGTAGGGATAAGGAGGTCCTGCTTCCGTTGTATAAGGCGCTGGTGAGACCTCATTTGGAGTACTGTGTGCAGTTCTGGTCTCCCATGTTTAAAAAAGATGAACTCAAACTGGAACGGGTTCAGAGAAGGGCGACTAGGATGATCAGAGGAATGGAAAACCTGTCGTATGAAAGGAGACTAGAGGAGCTTGGGTTGTTTAGTCTGACAAAACGAAGGCTGAGGGGGATATGATTGCTATCTTTAAATATATCAGAGGGATAAATACAAGGGAGGGAGAGGAATTATTCCAGCATAGTACTAATGTGGACACGAGAACGAATGGATATAAACTGGCCGTGGGGAAGTTCAGGCTTGAAATTAGACAAAGGTTTCTGACCGTCAGAGGGGTGAAATATTGGAACGGCCTTCCGAGGGAAACGGTGGAGGCGACGGACATGTCTGGTTTTAAGATTAAGTTAGATAAGTTTATGGAGGGAATGGTTTAGTGGTAAAACATAGTAGCCAAGGAATACCAAGCAATGGTAGGTAAATAGTATAATGACTAACAGGGGTCAGGCTAGAGACTCTTGCCTACATGCTCAGGGTCTTACTGATCGCCATATTTGGGGTCGGGAAGGAATTTTCCTCCAGGGTAGATTGGCTGAGCCTCTGGAGGTTTTTCGCCTTCCTCCGCAGCATGGGGCAGGGATCACTAGCAGGAGGGTCTCTGCCGATTGAAGTCACTAAAACACAGGATTGGGGACTTCAACAGCAGAGTCCAGGGAAGGGGTAGGGACGGTTTTGTGGCCTGCAGCATGCAGGGGGTCAGACCAGATGATCATAATGGTCCCTTCTGACCTTAAAGTCTATGAGTCTATGAGTGATTGGACAAGGGTCACAGAGCCCTGGGACTTGAACCCAGCTTCCCTGAGTCCCAGTCCAGTGCTTTAACCACAAGACCATCCTTCTTAGGTCTGCTTCTGTATCCACTGACGTCTGTGGGAGTTTTGCCATTGACTTCAACTGGCCCTGGAGCATACCTTTCACAAGAATAGCCCTCCTGCTGGCAAACATCACTGTAGCTATGTCTAAAGGCAACGCCGTTACACTATATGGAAAGTTTCATTGATGCTGGCGGAATTTTGTTTTGATCCAGATCAGTTAAAGGTAATGGTTACCAAACCTACACGCAAGGGATTTTTCCTTCTTTGAATTTTAAAGGCGATAAAGGCAGTTCTGTTTTTGGGAAGTCGCAGCAACAAAGCACTGTAAGCATCTTTACATACTGTTTCCTTCCCTGACGATATAATGGGTCACGTAATAGCCTTCTGTCTCGTCACACATGAAGACTTATGTTTACGGAGTCCCTTTCCAATTGTTACGCAGCTGTTATTCCCATCTCTTCCACCCCCACATCTATCATTAATTATCTTTCAAAACTATCTCATCATTGCTCTGATTATTTTTTTTTCCAAGTCGATAAGCTTGTTACAGATAATCTTGTTTGCCCGGCGGAGAGGAAATCCAGCAATCTCCTTAATAGCCTCCTATGAGGATTTCATCTTGTTTGGTAACTGGACGCAGCTACCTATAAATATTCTATTTCTTTGCGGTTCTGCTGGCTGATTAAAGCCTGTTCTTTCGCCCAGATAAATAACGTCGTAAAACACTTCTGAGAGGGGAGAGCTTTGTGGAAGCTTCGCATGTGGGGCTTTCTATTCCAGTGCACAGTAATTCTCAACAAATAATTTTGGCCCAGATAGTCAGGAGTGACTATTGATTTTGGATAGTTCAGTTTTCATAGAGTTCTTTAGTGTGGCCTGATGGACAGAGCACTGGACTGGGAGTCAGGAGACGTGGGCTCTTTCCCCAGCTCTGTCACTCATTTGCTGATCTTGGGCAAGTCCCTTCTGTGCCTTAGTTTCTCCATCTGTAAAATGGGGATAGCGATACTGACTTTGAAGTATTAGCTATTATTATTTCTACCCACAGACCAGGCACTGAAGGGCATTGGCAATATAAGTTTCCCCACCACCGGGCCTCAGCCCTTTTCTGAAGGGCCCCATCTCTGTGATGTTGAAGAGTAGTTTAGGCTGGAATTTCACATGGGGTCTAAGGGAATAAGGCACCCATTGAAATTACATTCGATTAAAGGGGAGTCAGGTACTTCACTCCCTTAGGCCCCCATGGAAATCTCAGCCTTGTCCACTTTGTCCTTGGCGCCTCTGCGGAGATTGCCAAGGAGGGAGCTAATTGGTGACAACGGCGGTGTTGGTGGGGTTCTTAGTGATGTGATGGTCTGTCTTTTAGAACCTGGACGGAGACCATCCGCGAAGTGGGCTCTTACGGGACGTGGCAACTGGCTGACCAGATTCTTTTTTCATTTGCATCTCCCTCACCAGAAACCTCCTGACGCTTACTAAGACGTGCGTTGATTGTTCTTGATTTCAGTCTCCATAGTCTGCCATTTAAACAATAATCGGGAGCTTCTGTGCACATACAAGAGGAGCCAGCGGCCTGCTGCTTTGAAAGGCCAGCTCTGGAACAGGCCTTTCCCTGATAAGAGCAGCTGAACATCCCTGCGTTGTTTCTCCTTGGGTTACAGTCACCAAGACTAATCTCACTGGCGGAGGCAGCTGAAAATGGGGGGAGGATAGATGTAATGATGACCCTTCATTTTGAATATGGTGCCCAGATGCTACAATGGTGGGTGCACTGACTAGAAAAGCAGATGCATAGACAAGTCTGGTACTCTGCAGGCCGAGGCTCTATAAATATTAAGGGCCAGATCCTGACTCCTGCTGAGTGCCTCTTATTTACACTTCGTAAAAATGTGTAGTGTTCGTACTCCTCTTTCCCCAGATTGGAAGGATCTGGGCAGTGAAGAGAGAGAGAGAGACTGAACTAGACTGTCACTCATTTGACAATTCATTCCCCTATAGAAAGTCTCTTACAATTGCTACTGTGTTTAGATTCAGCAATAAGATGTAGCAAGAATTCAGCCGTAAATGTGATCAGGGCTTGTTTTACTGCATGCCTCAGTAGTGCCCGGTTGTGTTTTGATAAATATAAAAATAATACGATAGATGCATGGTAATGGGACAAATCTGGTAGCAAAGCACGGAACTTGACATCAGTTTGTAATCGCAACCTGTTTTTATAATTAATCAGTCCTCAGGTTTGGAATTATGTGCCGCTAGCCTTGCCTGCGATGGGTTCTCAGTAATTACTGAGGCGTGGATCTTGAGTATCTTAAATGCAGCACTGGGCACAAAACAGATGATAGGAAAGACAAGTATCTGTATGATTCACACTGGCCTACAGAGCACTTCATTCTTGACATCCTATTGCCATTACTGAGTTTGTATTTCTGTCCTCAAGGCTGGACTACGCTATCTGACCTTGGGCTGTTCCCAGTACCCCGACCATACGTGCTAGGGGTGCCTTTTCTCACTTCCAGAGAGCCTCGCTATTCCAGTGGAAGTTGTTCCTCAAGGCCTTGGCACCTGATTCCCTTTTACTGTGGTCAATATGAGCTTTGCTCCTAACTTCCAGTGGAAGAGGGTCAAGCCCACTCCTTCCCCTAGTCATGCAAGGACCTCAACGTGCTTTGCAAACACTAATTAGTCTGACAACCCCCTGTGAGGTAGGTCAGTATCGTTGTGTGTTTTATTTGCTAAAGATACTTGTTTTACATTTTGGATGTATGGGGGCAGAATTTTTAGAAACCGCAAGTTGGGGTTGGATTTTCCAAAGAGTTCAGCTCCGCATGTTGGTACCTACGTGAAGTGGCCAGATTTTTACAAGAACTAAACTTCTGTTTTTCTCAGTGGGAAATGCTGGATTGTGAGCTCCTCCTTCCTCTTCAAATCTGGCCTCATTTTGTGGCCGCTGAGCCCTTCTAAAAACTCCAACCCTAGAGTCAAACTGAACCTGAAACCATGAGGTTTGAGCTTCTCTCATGTTGGTGCCATAATATTGCTGTATTGACTTGTTGATTGCTGGACTGAAGATTGTTGTTTCCTGTGATAAAAAAGCCCAAGTATCTCAGTTCATTTCTATAGCGTGTTATACCTGATGAGTGCAGCTGTTTGCTTCTGTGCTCCATGGGTGGCCATATTCTAATGAGCATCCCCATCAGCGATGATAAACCATGCCAGTGCTCGTTTTCTTCAGTAACTTCGCATTTTCCTTATTCTGCGAAAAACAAATCTCACCATCTCTCCACTGGAAGTATGGGGTATCGGTCTTCCCAGCTCCTTTCAGCTATTCTGGTATCATCCGCTTGCCATGAATGGTGGTCCCTCCAGTGCAGTTAGATCTTCTGCAAGGTGTGCTGACATATATTTCAGAGTGCATGTAATACTCTGGGTGGTGGTTATTCATGTTTTGATGTATGTTTCATTCCTCTAACACTACAACTGATGGCCCTAATTCTGCAGTTCTTACTGTTGCTAGCAGTCCTCAGAGCTAATAGAACTACTCAAATGAGTAGGGAGCACTCCTTGTGAATAAGGGATCAGATCCTGCGGTAACATCCCATTTATTTTCTTCTCTAGAGATATACATCTGAGATGAATCCATTAGGGCTTTCTCCTACTGTGTTTGACTTCCAATAACCCGTTAACTTGTCCGTATGCTACAGTATTTTCCATGGACCAGATTGTGGGGTTTTTGCCCCAAGGTTGGTTACTGGCAATAAACTGGGACACAGGAGACCTGGGTTCTGTTCCCAGCACTGCCATGCCGTGTGTGTGACTTTGGACAAGTTGCTTATTTTCCCAAGCTGTGAAATGATGCGTCTGTTTCCCAAGCTGTGAAATGATGACAAAGATACTTACTCTTTTGTTAAAGGGCTTTGAGATCCGTAGATGCAAAGTGCTGTATGAAAGCTAGACATCATAATAAGAATTCCCCAAGAGTTAGTCAGCTGCATGACGTCACAATAAGAAGCCGCAGCAATTCATTTTGGCTGCGATGGAGAACAAATGTGTGGTCCAGCTACGCCTGAGTAGCTTTACTCAGTGGGACCACTCGGTTTGGAGTGGTTGCCCTTCATCTATCTCGAAGGGCAGTGCATCTCAATGTTCACTGACTCATGAAGTCGATCAGTGTATTGTTACATGTACAGTGTTGCGAATCTTCTCCTTTGAAGTATGCAATAGTCTCTCCACTGTGGCCATGAATATAAAAAGTGTAACCATTTTTCATTGTATGCCAGTGTGTGAAGTTAGAGGCCCTGGTAAACTTGTGCTCTCCTCTCCCCACGTCTAAGCTCACTGAATTCAGTTGCAGCCTGGCAGGAAGCACTTATCTCCGCATGCAATCTGATTGGTTGACATTGCTTCAGACCTAAGTATTGTTCCACTCCCTGGAAGTGAGTGATAGAAACATAATAACGTGTCAGTTGTCAGCCAGTCGTGTGCCATGATTTTTCTTATATGTAACCATCATCTTCATTTTTGAAAGCTTAATTCGCAATATACTCTTCAAAGGCCTGATCCTGCAGTCCCTTGCTCATAGGAGTAGCCTCACTGACCATGTGTAACGCTGACAGACCCCAGTCGTCCACGGGCAGGATCGAACCTGAGCCCTCGGGAGTTTAGTGCCCGAGCCTCTACTGCATGAGCTAAAAGCCATTTGGCCCTTTGCTAAGGCTGTAGAGCGGATTCATTAATCGCTCTTTCTCTAAGCAGTCTCGGTGCTACTAGACGGGACAGAACACCACACCCAGGAGGTGTGTGGGTTATACATGCAGGATTGGAAGCGAACATATTCAGCAACCAACATTCTCTTATAACTTTTTACCATTTTTTGTACTAACACGTTATTGATTTTATGTAACGGCATGAGCATATCAAAATGAGCCAATCCTAGAGGCACTCAACACTTGGAAGCTAAGTATGCCTTCCATGTAGGATCTCATGCATTCAGCTTGCCATTACATGCAAAACAGCGGAGGGACCTCCTTCCGTAGATATTTCCTGAAGGGCATTAATTACAGATCAAAGTGTGAACTGATTTTATTTTTCCAGTGCATTAAAATTATTCTTTGTGACAGCTACGGCAGAGTTTAAAAACCAGCATTAACATAGTGATTCTGTTGATGATATTAACATAACGATGCTAACAATAGACTTAAATGCAAAACCACAAAGATATATTTTTCCATTTGACCTTGAACGCTGGCATTGGGGAAAATACTACATTGAACCACTGTTTGTTTCTAGAATTGAACTTCGAAGGTTTTGTAACGTTCAATTCATTGTTGTTGTTTTTCATGTGTAACGACACCACCATCTGGTTCATCTGCAGGGATCAAACCTGAGACTACTGAATCTCTGACATAGCTTGGAGGCCATAGCAGACTGGTCCATACTCTAGAGGGCAAAGCCTCAGACTCTGCCGGCATGGATTACCCATGCAACTCTGCAGTTCTGCATCTAGGAAAAAGAAGTGCTGAAACACCACTGGACAGACTGTTCTCGTGATCTTTCTAGCCAGATATTGATGACTCTAGAGTTGTGGACAGTTCTGCTAAGCATCCGAAGTGTTGTCTCCTTTCCCGATCAGACTCTGACTTTGTAGCTTCTGAAGTTTATCCAGCATTAACAACCCCTGTGGAATATGTTAAAGGATATATAAGAAAGTTCCATCACAGTAGCTCATCCCCGGAGATTTAATTTTTACCGGTGAAATTTTCAATAGGTCAGGGCAAGGTTATTATGGTTTGGTGGCTAAAATCCAGAGTTGGGAGTCAGGAGATCAAGGCATTGTCTACGGTTCCATGTCTTGCTCTGCCAATGATCTGTATGACCTTAAGTAATTATAGAACCACTTTGTGCCTCAGTTTCCCCATTTGTAAAATGGAGTTGTTGTGAGGCCGAACGAATGACACAATGCATCACAGCACCGTGTTCCCATGCATAGCTCTGTGCTGCAGTTAAGCCTCATCTTACGGGGTTATATGATAGATAGGGCTTTGTGCAGATCCTCTGCATTGGGACGAATTCAATCCCAATGTTTTAAAGTGCTTTGAGATCCTCTTAGAGTAAGGCCTTATGGAACTCGAAAGCAAGAACTTCTGTCAGCTAGTGAATGTAAGGAAGGGCAGGGACCCATCAGCTGCAATCTCTCTCATTGTGTCACTTTTTCATTTCTGCCCACTGGATCTGGGGCACTTATCACCTGAGTTCTTCGTTAGCCGACTTGGATGCACATTTACTTGCTGTTCCTCCCCCAGTTATTTTTATTTGCACGCTTGGAATTCTTGCTTTCAGCTCAGCAGTAATAAGTGAGCTGTTTGCATAATGAATGGTTTTAAAAGGCTTGGTTCCCCTGCCATGTCCCTAGCAGCGCCTCCCAGAAGGGTCTGTTTTTCAGGAGAAAGTGATATTAAAATAAAAGCTTAAATTTCCCAGAAAGTGTGTGAGCACACGCACGCAGAGGGGAGAGCACGCTGCAGTCTCCTTTCTGCTCAGGGGAGGTGTGGTTGTCTCATGGCTCTGCTTCCTCCCAATCTCTTTTGGCTGGTTATCACTCAGTAGAGTACGAGGGACAGCATTTCTCCCTCACCCCTGGACTTGAGCATGGGGGAGGATCTCCTTTTGCACACACCTGTCTGGCCCGTTGTTTGTAGGCCCCCCATCTGCATGTGGAAATGTAAGACTTGTGAGAAGCAGTGTGGTCCATGGATAAGGCATTGAACTGGGAGTCAGGAGACTCTTCCAAGCTCGGCCAGTGACTTGCTGTGTGGCAAGTAACTTCCCCTCTCTGTGCCTTTGTTTCGCATCCCACCCTTTATCTTAGACCGGAAGCTCTTTGGGGCATGGACTGTCTTTTAGTATGAGTCTGTACAGTACCTAGGCGAGTGGGGCCCAGTTTCTGCTAGGACCTCTAGCCACTATGGTAACACACATTTAATTGATGCCAGCAACGCTGGGATTCTCACCCTCGTTTTCTAAAGATCTTGTGAAGAATCTGATCCTGTGCATCCTACAGTTTCCTCATCTCTGTTACGGCCACACTTTTCTTCCCATCCTGAAATAAAGGTTGAGTTCAGTGCCATAACTTTTCCATCAGCTGCACCATCATGCAGCTCCTCTGTCTGTGCTACCTCCAAGGAGAAACTTGTCGAAAGGAAGCATGAAGCTCTTTAGTATGTTTCATAGCCAGCTGAAATGGAATGCTTTCTACTCGCTGGGTCAGGAGTGAACTTGTTCATGATGCTATGTTGGCAGGAGAGGCCACCAGCTCAAAGGATACAGAATGGTAACGAAATATGGAGAATTTAGAAAACAAAAGGCTAAGAGAATGAGCCTGCAAAACAGAGAACAAAATGAGGAGCTTGATATCCTCAGTAGTTTGGAAAGTGTATCGGCAGGCATATACCATTGGCAGCTTTTGTTTTATTTGTTGCATGGAGACTTTAAGGGTAAAGTAATGTGGCAACGTCCATACTTTTGAAAAGTACCAGACTGACAGTCTGGTAGCTGGAGCACTCTATTTACAGGTGGAGTCAGGACATCATGGGCAGACACAGTGCGAACTGCCTCTCTTCCCCTCCTGCCAGCATACCAACCTTTTCCTGCAGTGAACCCATCCATGGCTGAAGAGGTAGTTCTGTTTCCAAGGCCCATCCTTAGCCTTTCTGCTGCAGTTGCCAGTAAGGGGCCGGTTATGGTGGCAGGGTGTGTTGCGAACATGCCTCCTGGGAAATAGACTGAGATCACCCCTCCCAGGCCACATGCAAGGGGTGGGCCCTGAATTTTGTAGACGTACCCCATCCCTGAGCGGCTGTGGAGGCCAGGATCATCTACAAAACAGGGCCTCACCTCCATTTTCCTCCCAACTGTTCTGGTAGTGTGGTCAGTGTGTGCTCCCTGCTACTGCTCCATCCTTAGAGGAAGTTTCACTCTGTGGCATGGGAACCCAAGCAAGCCAGTTCTATACGCGGAATCAGCATTAATTTTCCCTGGGCTGTCCTACAGAATTGAAGGTGATGATGCTATGGAAGAGCAGTTGTCCCACTGGTGCATCCCCACTATCGAGAGGGGGGGCATGTGGTGGTCACCCTCCTTCCTATCCTCCTAGCTGCTGCCCTCTACTTTGCTTTTCAACAGGTTTTGGCTGGGGCAGAGGATGAGGTGTGTGTTTTTTTTTTTTTTTTTTTTTTTTTTTTTTAAGCAAAATAAATTGGGGCAAGAACTAATGTTTTATAAAAATTCCACCAACTCACATGGGGAGCATTCTGTTATGTTAACAGGCTGAGTTCTTCCTACCCAGCGGGAACCCTGGTGCAAGTCCTCACTTGGCACGTGCTGGATTTCATAGTCATTCTTAAGACAAAAAGAGGGGATGAATAATGAGTGGTAATTCTCTTGCAAACATTAGCATCCCAGTCACTCTCATTTGAATTCGGTTCCCAGTAAGTCCCTTAAAATGCTATCTGTATTTTCAGGCCTCTTCATACAAAAATTCTGTAAGACACAGGACTCTGTTTATGTTCCCCTCCACTACTTTAAATTGCGTTGATCAAATCTAACAAGTATGGCAAGTTTCACATGAGAAAGAAGAGACGACTGCGGCCGAGTCCTTGATGGAACGTGAATGGAAAACCAGTCTGAAACCATAATCTGTGCCTCATACACGAAAGCTCCACTTTAGGAATGAGTGCAGGGAAAATAGGTTGGCTATAATTGCCTGGGTGCAGTGTTACAACACAGACAATAAAAGATGCAATTTAAAGCTCGGCAGCTCAGGCTTTGAAAATATTGGCACTGGCGGGCCAGGAGGAATGCGTACAGATCTGTAAAACAGGGAAAGCCTGTGTGAAGGTCACTGCACTTCCCTGCATCTTCAGTGATGCTGTATGTAGGATCCCCTGCCTCTTGTGAGAGCCCCTGGGAGAAGGATATTGTCCACATTATGCTGCAGTGCATTGAGATTGAGTTCAGGTTGTTCTGTCTTCTGTCTGAACCTCAGCGTTACTTTAAAGTACAATAGAACATTGGTCCCCCAAAGGCAGAAGAGAAACCTCCTGTAATGGACCCTTCTCCCTTTCTACTGCCCCAGTTTCCTCTCTTGCTTAGTTCTCATAGTTTAATTTTGCTGATGGGCTCTTTAGACCACTAGTGATCTGCAGAACCATTAGTGTGACCTTTTTGTTTCCTTTCCTTTCCTTTTAATGACAGCTTGCATTGACACTTACATTTAATCTGAATAAAGTATCTGCCAACACTAGGTTTGTTTAGCCGGCCCTTTTTAACATCATCCTGATCAGATGCCCGGGAGCTGTCTATTAAAGTCCTGCATTCTGAACCTGCTGCTGTCTTGCTGTATGACTGTGGCAAATTCACCTGACTTTTAACTACTCTCTGTTAGCACATCTGAATAACAATTTCATCGTTTTAGCTCTGTCCAAAGTAGTTTTTGCCACTATATATACATATACATGTTGTGTGGCTAAACATAGCACTGGACTGAGACTTGGGTGAACTGGATTCAATTCCTGACTCTGCTTTGGGGTGTGATCTTGGACAAGTCACTTTGCCTCTCCATGCCTCAGTTTCCCCTTCTGTAAAATTGGAATAATGATACTGTCCTTTGAGGTTTACTGATGAAAATCTAGGTATTATCTGGGTGTGACTAACTTTCAGAAAGCAGCTAAACACCGTCCATAGAGCGAGCACACACTGCATTGCAATACATTCCTCTAATTTGGCACCATTGGGACAGGGGAAAGCTACAGTACTAATGGTGTTTGTGCTAATGCAAAGGCCTGATTCTAGGAGATGTGGGGATCTCCCGCTAGGCGTCATCCTTGACTCTCTATGGAAGTCCAGGAGAGTAGAGATGTGATCAGTATTTTGCAGAATCCATCCTGAAATGTTCGTTGTTATAACAGTTGTTATAATCTCCCGCAGCCTCCCCTCCCTGCTCCCCCAAATGCTGCTAGGTTTCATTAATGACCAAAAGGAAAGCTGTTTGGTTGTTTCCTTAGACCATATTTGCACCATAAATAAGCTAGTTTGGTTAAATCCTAACCTCACGTCAGCGCCAGCCAAAGAAATCAATCAGGTTGCCCTCGTTGCAAGTGAAGGAAAAATTAATCCTTTGGTGTTGCCCAAGATGCAATTCAATATGATTATTACTTATATTGCAACAGCAGTGGGGTAATGATCAAAGGCCCAAGATGCTCACAGTAAAGACAGTCCCACCAAGCCCAGCCCAGGTTATGGCAAGGTACAGCAGGCTGAGAAGAAAAGGAGAATGAGGTCATAGTAACCTCAGCAAACTCTCACACAGTAAGCAGGAGGTCCTGGCTTACAGGCAGCCTAGCCACTGTCGAGTGGAGGGCTTTGCAGAGCAATTCTCCAGGAGGAAGTTTGAAGGAGGATACGTTTCAGGCAGCAGGAGTTAGCACTGTGTGGGTATGCTGGTGCAACTCAGGGCATTTAACCGTTTACAGTTTCCGCAAGACTACTCCGGAGAGTAAAACAACCAGGATTTAGTCTAGCAATTTAGACTAGCAATCCCCCCTGTTAGCGATCCGGACGAGCTGCGGTATGGAAAGGAGGAGAGATGTCCGGATGAAAGAGTTCCATCGTGGAACAGTAAGTAAAGCATATTCTGCTTTCCAGTGCAGACCCTAATTTCCTCAGGACCCCTGAGACTGTGCATGGCTCTGTGAGATAAAAGAATAAAGTGAGGGAGAAAAGTTGAATCTTTCATGTTCATTATTCTGTATGCAAAGAACATCAAAAGCACTAATGGAAATCCTTTTTTCCCCCTCTCTCTGTGTCATCAAAGCAATTGTAAAGATTGGGCAAGCTGATTCTCTACTGGTAAAATATTTATGAATGAAACAATTGGGACGCTGGTCCAGGCAAGTAAACATCCCTTCTAATATGATTACAGTAAGAGGTTAAACTCCTACCTCACTCCCCCACTTATGTTTAGTTTCTTCTTGCCTTATTTAATTTGTATTTGCCTTACCTAGAGACCCCAGTCAAGATCCAGGTGCTTTGTGCTATACATCCATGTAGTAAAAGACACTCCTTGTCCTGTGGCTCTTACGCTATAAAAGGCAAGACAGACAAAGGGTGGGAGAGAGTAACGTTTATTGTTCCCAAATTACAGAAGAGGAGTTTAAGCATAGGTAGAGTAAGGGACTTGACCAAGGTCACAAAGGGTATGTCTGCACTGCATCATAAGCCCAGATTTGTGGACTTGGTGTTTTCAAGCCTATGCTTGAGAATCCACATTAATTGTGAACCTGGTGTGACAGGCTTCCCCGGGGTGCAACCTGGAACTGGGGTACAGCTGAGCCCTCCGGCATACCAATCTGAGTCCCAACTCTCACTGTGAGGCTGTGACAAACTGCAGACGGCTCCCAGTCCTGCACTCGCACAAACATTTACACAAGCAGGGACACACCCAGCTGCACTTACATGAATGTTTTTCCTTAGCCACTCATGAACTAACAATAGAGAGACTCCTTCAGTCAATTCCCCACAGCTTCTTAGCCTTATACCCCTGGACTGTACCATCCTGCACTGGTCAAAAGTCTGACCAGTATAAGATTAATACCGAGTCCGGCCCTCCCTCAGTGTAGAGAGGACATGCACCAGCTTTTGTTCACTGAGTAGATTTCCCATGCACTTCAAGCCGCACACCATTTTAAATAAAAAAAATAAAACAAACTAACTACAGAAAGATAGATTTTAAGTGATTATAAGTAGTAGCGTACAGATCAAAGTTGGTTACCTAAGAAATAAACAAAACTGCAATCTAGGTTCTATACACTAGACATGATTTGAATTAAGCAGTGTCTCATCCGGATGGTACAAACAGTCCCCCAATCCTCCAGACACAGGCAGGGCTTCCTTCTTTCCCACCTGGGACTCCCTTCCCCAGGTCAGTCTTTGTTCCTAAGGTGTTTTCAGGTGTTGTCTTGTAGGGGGAATGAGGCCAAGTGATGATATCACTTCCCCCTATTTATAGCTTCTTCCAGCTTGCTGGAAAGATCTTTGCTCATGATGTGGGGGTCTGCTCCATCCCCCTCCTCCCCTCCTCATCAAGCATCCTCCATTGTCTATGTGCTCCCTCTGAGGAGCCTCCATTGTAAACAATTCCTGACATAGTCCCTGGGCGTGTGGATTCCCTTTAAGGGGGCCATTAACACTGTTCAGCTTCTTCATTGTTGTACCTGAAAGGCTGGTTGTGGGTGTTTCTAACTTCACAACATATTTCAGTAACATGCACATAGCAAAAACTTCATAACTTCACACACAATGCGAGCACATACAATCCAACAGGATATTCATGTTCAACAGATCAAGACTTTGATTGATACCTCACAAATCATGCATTGCACAAAATATGTCATCATTATATGACCATGGTGAATATGGAGGTGCCAGGATGTTGCTTTGGGGCACAGTGTGTCACACCTAGGCTTACAATTGCTTACAGACCTTCTGATTTGGGTCTGTGGCTTGAGTTGTGTCTACGCTGCAGAACGACAGGCTGACCCGAGTCAGACTGATTTGTGTGTGGACAGAACAGGGCTTGGGCTCTAACCTGAGTCAGAGCCTGGGCTTAGTGTGTAGTGTAGACATACCCAAAGGGAGCTTGTGACAGAGCCAGGCATTGACTCCCTATCTCCTGAATGTCCATGCTAGCACCTTAATCTCAACGCCATCTCTCCCCTGCAGTGTTGATGATAACACAGACTTGTTATGCATTTTGGGAAAATAAAGAGAAAAACCACCAAAAAAAAAAAAAAAAAAGGCCCTAAAACCCACCCAACGGGTTTGATATTTCAAACTCTGAGAATCCTCCTCTACAGCAACCGTTTGCTGTCAGAACTTGTTGGGTTGGCGCCAGCTGGGGATTTCATTCAAGTGTCGAACAGATAAATGCAGGGGGACGGCTCTCCCTAGATCACCGCTTGGCGGGGCCCCTTTTGACATTCCTGGGTGAAGAGGGGATTATGCTCTTAGAAACTGGCACCAGTGTCCTGAAGCTTAACTTCACAATGTTCAGCTTGTCGGAGGGCAAAGGGCATAATGGGACCAACAGGCAGCTGGAGCTTCCAAGTATACACAACCTGAGCGAGAAACACCGTGTTACATGCAAAAAAGGTTTCACGTGTCACCTAGCGGGAATTTTTTTTTTTCTCACCGGGTTATAATAGTTTATCAGGGAAAAATCTGCAACAAAGATATCTGGAGCCAGATTCTAATCCCACTGCACTCAGTGGGAGTCTTTCCATTGATTTCAAAGGGCTCGGATCAGTCCTGTACCCTTCAAACAGAATGATTGCTCTTCCAGTCTAACTTGCCTTGATTTGAACCATTCATTTGTAAATATTATGACGTTTCCTACCCAGTTTTTATTTTACTGGGTTGAAATTATACAGTGTCACTCTTTACAATATATGCTGTTGCCTTCCAATGTGATTAAGTAGAATCTTGTGAATAACTTGAATCGTAGTAAGAAAGTGTCCCCTTATACTAATTATCCATCTTGGGGACACTTCATCTTATACAGAGGCCATTTGTGGAACGGAAACATTACCTTTTTAACTTTCCCATCAATGAAGAAAACTTACATTTATGCCATCCATGGAACACTCACCCTGAAAAGCCTCTTAATAACTTACTTCTATAACTAATATCCATAATTCATCCGGGGCTTCCCCTCCTCTCCTCCCCCAATGCAATTTTGCTGGCCCAAACAATGTTTACCTGATTTTTTTTTTAAAATAAGCACAGTCACCCATGTGCAGGGAGTGCAGGATGATTTATGAGGGTGTTTTGATCCTGGCTTATTTCCTAATCCTGATTTATTATTATTATTATTTCTAATTTTGCACAGTCTTTCGATGGATAAGGTAATTAAAAAAAACAACGCGTAGTTTAAAGAGCTAATATTGAATTTCCATTCACAATATCAGGTGCATAGGGCTAGTGGGGGCAACCAAGGTAACCCTGCAACATATTAGTTATAAATAGGGATGGGAAATCCAGATCAGATGCAGTCAGAACCAACTCTCAAACCTTTGCCTTAACCTCCTCCTCTGAATCTGAGGTCAAAAATGTTCTGAATTTATTTTAAAAACGTGCACTTTCTAGCTTCATCCAGAAACTTTCTTTTAGTACACCTCTACCTCGATAGAACGCTGTCCTCGGGAGCCAAAAAATCTTACCGCGTTATAGGTGAAACAGCGTTATATTGAACTTGCTTTGATCCACCGGAGTGCGCAGCTCTCTCCTCCCCCCCCCCCCCATCCCCTCACCACGTTCTATCCGAAATCATGTTGTATCGGGTCACGTTATATCGGGGTAGAGGTGTACAACTGGGCCTGGATCCACAAAGGCACTTTAATGTAACCGCTGGCTTCTAGGTGCCTAGACAATCACTGGACTCCACAAAGCCCAAGTTAGACACCTGGGCTCCCTACCGGGAGAGAGAGAAACCTAAGAACGGGATCCATAGAAGCCAGCATGCTATGTGGGGAGTCGCCTAATCTAGCCAATAATGGATGCCAATAAGAAGGGTGTGTCCTAAGCCTCGCGCTTCTCAGGGTATGCGTACACTGCAATTAAAAACCCGTGGCTGGCACATGCCGGCTGACTTGGTCACATGGGGCTCAGGCTGAGGGAGAGGTGTCTGAGAGAGGTGATGACATCACAGGCCTTCGCTTAGCTCCCCACCCTGTGCTTCCCTTGTCCTGATCCTGCTCTTGACTCCTGATTCCAGCTCTGACTGTTGGTTCCGGTTCCTGTCCTGGTTGCCACTGCTCCAACCACTGGGCCTGGCTATCCACATCTCAATTTCTGACACCTACATCCTTTAGTGAATCTGGTTCTTAATGCCTTTAAAGACTTACCATTTGTTACTGCGAGTGTGGTACTACTCTCCCCTTGACTTAGGGCTTACACTCTACACTTACCGGGGGATCGATGTATTGGCAGTCGATTTAGTGAGGACCCGCTAAATCGACCGCAGATCACTCTCCCATCAACTCCTGTCAGATCGAGAAGTGTAGGGGGAGTTGATGGGAGAGCATCTCCCGTTGATGTCACGTAACGTCGACCCCGCAGTAAGGAGACCTAAGCTATGTCGATTTGAGTTACGCTATTCACGTAACTCAAATTGAGTAGCTTGGATTGACTTTCCCCTGTAGTGTAGACAAGGCCTTAGATATTGGAAGATGCCACTGTTGCGGTAGATATGTGAAATGGTGAATGTCAAGTTTGGAATGATATCCAGGGTATTTCTGTTTAAGCATAAACCAATAAGTGCTGGAAATTCCATAGGAGAGCCTTTGCTTATGTGAACATTGGTCTAATTTCCAGACCAAAGAAGATCAGTCAAAATATTTGAAGTTCACCTATCAGTAATATTGAGTCACTTACAATTACATAAGGAGGAGATGGCTGTCTTAAAAAGCAGACGTATCTTTGGTTGTGTACACACATAAGTTGATGAATACAGTAAAACATTAGAACTTCTGTCAATATTGTAGTACCTTTGGAATGGAATGTTCTTTAAAAATGCATCCTTTGAAAGCTAATCGTTTTGTTGTTGCATGGAGGTGCATATAAATTTATAAATGTATTATGTAAATTAATACAAATAATCAGCACTGGTCTCAAATAAAGGGGGAAACTTTAACACATTTTTAAAAACACTCTGCTTTTTTTTTTTATTCAAACTTTTGAAAATTTTCAACCAGTTCCATAACTGGCTGAAAAAAAAACAGGAAATGTGCCATGAAAATGACATTGAAATTTGTTATGATTTCTTTTAATTGTGGAATTTCATCCAATTTTTGAAATTTGGAAAGTTTTGACCAGTTGTAAAAATAACATTCATGGGGCCAAATCTTTACTCAGGCTGTGATCCTGCTAGTCCTTGCATGGTGCACAAGATTGGTGCTTCCACTGTTTAATGCAGGCCCATTTAAGCTTAAGGATAAGGACCACAAAGCATGAAACACCTCAAAATGATATATAATGTTCTCTCCTGAATAGTAAATAGAGGGGGGGGGAATTATGTTTACTGCATTTCATTTCTGATCTTTATTTTTTTTCTTTTAATATTTGACCACGTTGATATTAAGATGCCTAATATTAGAATTTTACCTTTAACATTTGGTTAGCATCACTTAATTCCTTGGCACTAGCCAAACACATCTCCATTAATAAGAGTTCCCACTTAAGCAGCAGTCACTGTTGTTAAGTCATTCACCATATTAATTCCCTAGGAGATGCCCCAGTAAAGCGCTCACCCCAGTTATTGGCCCAATCCAAAATCTGCTGAAGTTGATGGAAAGACTCCTATTGACTTCAGTGGGCTTTGGATCACGTGCACAGCTAAGTGAACTATATGGCCCCACCTTAGGACATGGTAGATGCAAGGAAGGAAATTATCCACAACACAGCCATAGAAATGCAATGGAGAAGTTATAAGCAACAGCAAAATTGCAGTCCTCGCAGGTTTGGTTTTTGTTTCTATCTACAGTCATTAGAGAAGCTTAAAAATGTTTTTTTGGGGGGGAAAAAATAGGGAACAAATAAGTAGTTGTCCACACTCTGAACAGCTTGCTGTTCAGCAAAGCCTGTAATTGCAGCGTCACGATCAGAGGCACACAGCATCTCCCGGGTGTGCGGAGGCAGGCTGAGGAACCGTCGGGGCATAATCTATTTTCTTTTGGGTTCAGCACGTTGAACATTGCTGCTGCCTGGTGTCATGGCCGTTCAAAGGCAGAACAGGAGAAATGCACTAACATGCGCCGAAGCTGTGAGAGTCCACCCCACACTGAGATGCCGGTGGCTTGCACTTAATGGAGAAAATTTAAAATGGGGCATGCAGGCTAAGCATGGTTTTAACTCTGGGCCATAATATGGCTTTAGCATAGAGCTAGAAGGAGACAGGCTATTAACGCTTTTGACATTCCCTTTGAATACCATCATATTTCAGTCCTGTTAAGCTATTGGGCCATTGTTTATGGGTTTCAGACTGAAATAACTAGGCTGAGTCTAGAAATGTTGTTTTACTTTCTAATTTACTACATAAATCTTATTGCCTCTGCCGTCATTTCTTTCCCCCCTGCACTCAACAGACTAAGCATTGTACTGAACATATGGGAGCAAGTCAAGTCTCTGCTCTTGTCCGGTGATGGAGTCGTGCCAGTGACAATGGACATGAGTCTGGAGATTCTCTCCCCCGCCCCCCTCCCCCCACTGCTATAAGATGTATTTTTGAGAAGAAAGGGGTAGAACTTACAATGTTCATAGAAGTAAGAAATGGCTCGAGTTGGCTAGAGCCAGGTACAGGGCTATAAAGCAGGGGTTCTCAACCTTTTTTTTTCCTGAGGCCCCCCACAACATGCTATAAAAACTCCACAGCCCAGCAGGGGAGGGGGCGGGGCTCTGGGCTGAGGGGCAGCTCAGGCATAGATGTAGTTCGAGTTCTATTTTGGGTGGGCAGAGGCCAGCGGGGCTCGAGCCAGCTCCGCACGGCGGGGTCCGGGGCGGGAGTGCCACCTACACCCCCTGACTCACCTCGGTAGGCTACCTACCTGTCGGGGGGGAGGGGGAGTGCAACCATAAATTATAACTCAAAGGCTCAGCTCAAAAAGCCTGAAAACAGCTCAGGGTGCAGGGAGAGGGGTAGCTAGGGGCTGTGTGCTGGGAGGGCTCTGCCCGCGGTCCCTGTTCCCCAGGGGCTCTGCCAGCCATGGAGCCAGGTCCCCCACACAGGCGGCTCTTACCAGTTGCGTGAGGAAAGGGGGCTGGGAGCTGAGGAGCAGCTTCAACCCCGGGCACAAGCAGCAGACGAGGGAGCGCCGCGGCTGCCTGCTCCATGGCACCCACCAGAGCAGCAGCGGTCCCGCACTGCCCGGTCTGGCTTTGGCTCTGGCTTCCCACCTCCGACTTGGCCAGATGGTGGGGAGGGAAGGAGGTGGGGTGGGGTGTGGAGCTGCCCCGGGACTGCCCTGCTCTTGCACTGTAGCTTTTTAGGGGAGGGGAATACCCCTGCGTCCCCCAACTCTGCCCATGGGCACAGGGCTTCTGCCTCATGGGGAGCACCGGGGCTCAGGGCTCCAGAATTTGGCCCTGCTGCTCCCAGCTTCAGTCCCATGGGAGGTGCTGGGCCTCGGGCTCTGGGTTTTAGGCACGGAGCCCCGAGGCCCTCCTGAAAGGGTTTGCGATCCCCCTGTTGAGAACCACTGCTATAAAGCACTCTGCTAGCCTGCTTAAGTGCTTTCTTGAATAGGATTGCTGCCCTAAATTGGGGGCTTAAACGTGTGCGTAATTTTAAGCATGAGAGTAATGCCATTGATTTGAATGGGATAACTCTCATACTTAAAACTAGAAATGCGTGTGGATGTTTTGCTGGACGAGGTCCCACGTCTCGCCATCCCACTTACAATTCTGATTTGCAGAAGCCACCTCCTTTGCTTGAGCACAGACTTCTAGTCCTGCCAGATTTTGTTGTGGCTTCACAGTGTGGCCAGATCACTATGGGGGACTAGATTTAAAGCATTAAGAAAATAAGGCAGCACAGCCCAGGGGTAGAACACTAGACGAGACGTCAAAAGGCCAGGTTATGCTCCTGGTTCTGCCACTGACTTTTGTGAGCAGAGGAATGTGTCACTTAACTTTTCAGTTCCTCAGTTTGACTAACTGTCAAATGGGGGCAATTCTTCCTGCATTTATGAAGCACTTGGAGACATGCAGTGTTTGTGCCAGGGCTGGCTCCAGGCACCAGCGAATGAAGCAGATGCTTGGGGCGGCACATCCGGGTCTTCAGTGGCAATTCGGCCGCAGGTCCCTCAGTCCCTCTTGGAGCGAAGGATTCGCTGCCGAGGGATGAAGCGGCGCAGTTGAGCTGCCACCGAAGTGCTGCCGATAGCGGCTTTTTTTTTTTTCCCCCTTCGCCACTTGGGGCGGCAAAAAAGCCTGAGCCGGCCCTGGTTTGTGCTATATGAGAATTAAGTAATATTGCAAGCACAAGCTCCCTGGTTCTTGTCCTCCAAGTATCCCCTCTCTTTCTCCAAATTCCTCCAAATGACTTGCTCTGCAGTCATTACTCTCTTCTGCCCATCGTCAGCAAATCCCCACTCTCTGGCTCTTGAGTTTGTATCTCTTCTCCAATTTAAGTTCCAATCCTGCAGCTACTTAGAGGCAATGGACCAACTCACCATAGAAAGTGCAACCTCTGGCTATAGAATTGGGCCCTGCTCTGTAAGCTGTTTGATGCAGAGCACTTCTCTTGTTCGTCGTTCAGCTGTGACAGATGCTGCTCTATGAATTATTCGTAGCCAGTCACAACGATAGGTTTGGATTTGTGATGTATTTGTTCTGGATAAACTAGCCCAGATGACATTTCTGTTTAACCGGGGAAAGCTCCTGCCTTCCCTCCTTCCCCGCACCCCCCGGTTTGACTGAGAGATAAGAAACCCAGCCAGCAACTGACTCACCCTACTCTCCAACCAGTCCCTGGTTTCTAATACTAGTGATATTGATCAAATTTGATCTCTGGAGGTCATAGGTTAGCGCATTCATTAACCCACCCACCACTCACCTCTACCCCCCTTGTATCCATTTTCATCTATCGATATAGGACAAAGGAACATCAGAAAACACAATGGCAAATATTTTGTGTAGCCAAATCTGGACATTCTATTTCCATAGAGTCTTTGTATTCGGAGTTAGACCTCGTGCTTTCACTGTCCTGTAGCTTATTATGTGAGGTTAATCAAAAGTCCAGCTCATCAGACAGTGGAAGACGGCATACGTGTGGCTTCCAATACAGAGCGCTCCCAAAAGGTGCCGCTCCCAGTCCCAGCACTGCAGTCTGAAATGCAGCGTGCCTCCCTCTCCTCGTGGGTGACAATTTGAGGATTTGCTGCTGATGAGACTATAAAACAATGACAAACCCGCGCCGATTATATGATCTGCCCGAGATAACCCTAATCAATCTCGGCTCGCGCTCGGTGTGCACGCTGCAGTAATAAAGACACAGTAAATGGAGCTGCTCTGACAAATCAATGACCTTTTCATGTCAGTCTTCGCAGGGAGAGTCAGTAAAACATAGAAGGTGCAATTTGGGCCCCTAACGAAGGCTGCAGGGAGCGTGTGGAGAAAGGGAGTCACTTTACCATTTTAAAAAAAAGGGGCCAGATCCTCTGCAGGCGTAGATGACTTCAGTGGAGCTAGAGAAAGACAAAGTAAGTGAGGTTATATTCAGTGGGTCTATGGCAGTTTATACCGCTGGCCTGTATTTTATTACCCAGGGGGCTTATTTCTTCCTGTCTGAATTTCCAAGGCACTGTTCTCTTCCACTCATCTTGCTCACACAGTCTCTCCTGCACAAGGGGAAAATCATGTCCCTTCCACCTCCTCCTTCATTGTTTGGATCAATATAGTGCCTGGAAGCTTCAGCTGAGATCAGGGCTCTATTGTGCTAGGGGGTCTGTGCGTATAATAAGACAGTCTCTGTCCAGAAGTGCTTACGCCGGGGCTGTGGAAGGCCCTACCTGGTGCAGCTCCATGGAGGAGCAGGATTTCAGAAGCCCACAAAATGGATTGGTGCCTCCAGCCCCACACCATGTATAGCAGCAGGATTTGTGGGCAGGGCACGCCGGGGCTGTGGAAGGCCCTATCTGGTGCAGCTCCATGGAGGAGCAGGATTTCAGAAGCCCACAAAATGGATTGCTGCCTCCAGCCCCACAGCATGTATAGCAGCAGGGTTTGTGGGCAGGGCACAGGAGCAGAGTGGATGGAGCTAGTGCTGCATGGATCACTGGCCATTGTCTCCCCGAGTGACTGTGTAGTAGCAGCAGGGATGAATACAGTCCTGGAGAGGCAGCAGCAGTTATGGAGTGTGGCTCTGCTGCCATTCCAGATGGGGGACGTGGGGCAGGGCCCCTCCTCCCTGGCCCTAGTGGAACCATCCCCTGGACCACCTCGGTCTGCTTGGGCTTCCTGTGTGTGCGGGAATCCTTGTGGTGGAGGGCTCAGAATGGTCAGGCCCTCTCATTATCCATACCCAGCTCTTTACCTTCCAAACCTAAGTCCCCATTCTCCTTCCTCACATTTCTGCAGCTTCTGGGAGGAGGTTCTTGCAGGGCACCAAAGCCAGTCCTCCTCACCCACCCTTTCCCCAGGGACTTGCAGGCTCTCCTTCACAAATGGCTTCCCCCAGTTCCCTACAAGCTTGGGTGGAGTGAGCAGCCCTAGGCTCCTTCAGAATGCCTCTTAGCAACGAGCTGTGTCTGCATGCAGCATACGCACAAAAAGCGGGGTCACCAATTAAACTACTCACATGAGGCACAGGAAATATAACTCAGGACTTTGTGCTCCCAAAACACAGACCCCTGCCATTTGAGGTTACAGCATTCCTAGTAGCTGGCAGGTCTATAGTCCAGCGGTACTCTGAGTTTTCAGGTCACATGAAAACCTGGTCTGGTTGCCAGGGCCTACCTCCTCGTCTGCCTCCCCACAGGTTTTGCAGTTTCAAATGAAACCTGGCCAAAGCAGCCGAGTTTCTCTTGCTTTCAGACTGCGGAGCCACTGAACGTTATGTGAGCTTCCATCCAAAGCCTTAGCTTGACCCGGGCGTTCATGGACCTTTCAGACAAAGCTGGCCTGAGTTTGGGGCTTGCGTGGAATTCTGAAACGTGGCATCGTTTCAGTGCAAATGCTTTGCGCCATTGTCATCTGTAGGAGAGCTCTTATTTCCTTTGGGGTGACAAGACCACAGCCTTTACTTCAGGGCTGACTCCTTCCACCAACAGACAATGGCAGGCATACCACCCGAGACTCGTATATATTATAATCAGTTATTTTTTGTCAAGGTCCAAATTTCTTGGTCAGGGTACAGTCAAGGTTCAGACTCCAGAGAAACATTTTTCACACTGCAATAACAATAATGATCATAAGTAAATAAAAAGATTTTGCGGTCCATTCAAAAGCGTCTGGTGGTCCGGATTTGGCGCATGGTCGCCCTATTGTGTACCCATGTATTACATCATGGAGTAGTGCATTGGAATGTTTCCTGATTCACTGGAGCTGTCCTTACCCACTCAACATAATTTCACTCTAATTTAGCATCTGGGTGATATCATTCAGGAATTTATTTAGGTTGGGGGGGGCAGCATAAATATTTTGGAAGAAAAAATATTGAAGTAATAATTTTGCCTACGCACCTATGATCAATTTGCTAGATGCCATTGGAGCCGAATACAAAAAGTCTCTCTTTTGGGTGCATTGCAAATTAAATACAAAAAACCCATAATCCAAGCAACAGTTTTTTGTGAAGGCTTACACGCCTCACAGACATCCCAGGTGTGATGTTATTCCATAGAGTCCTTTGTTAGTTTGGATACAGAGAGGAAAGACTAGAGGAGAAAACAGCAGCGATGAAGTCATAAAGAGGTTCCTTGGCTGGTTCCTTGGTTATGGGGTTAGTCGGGGGCTTGGGAGACCCAGGTGCGGTTCCCAGCTCTGCTGCAGGCTTCCTGTGTGATCTTGGGTGAGTCAATTAGCATCTCTGTGCCTCAGTTTCCCACCCCCACCCCAGTCAATTCTCCTTTGTTAGTGATGTAGTTTTTACTTGGTTTCCCTAACGCAGCAGAGGGCACAAGATATCATGGATAAGCCAAGAGCAGAGATTCAGAGTAGGAAGCAATAAACTTAAAGCGAGAAGAGAGGTTTGGGCAAGAAATTAGTCAACGTTTGGGTTTTTTTTCAGAAGTGGCCACTGGCTTTGGTGCCGCAGGTTTTTGGGTGCCCAATCGGAGACATCCAGGGCTGATTGTCAGAAGACTGTGAGTGCTGCAGGTTCTTAGCATCTTTGAAAAGCAGACTGGAGGAGGGTCATGTTGAGCACTCGAAACTGAGACACCTGTAATTCATGTGTGCTTTTGCAAATTTTGACCTAGTGCATCTTCAGTAAATCAAGACATGAAGAAGAAAATTCTTTAGTTCCTTCAGTGCTGCTTGTAGCCTCTATCTAGCAAGCCTAATCTTTCCAATGCATGGTATTTCTAAGGCCCGTCATGCGGTGTCTAAGGGTTGATGCTGTATTTTCCTTCCCTTCCCCTCCTCTTCCCCCACGCCCCCAGCTCCATATATCTCCTCCTCTCTCTGCCTAGCAGAGTGTGCACTTTATAACTGCCCGGGAAGGCTGACAGGTAACCAATGAGATGCATATTAGCCTACCCCCTGGAGAGCAAGGACCCTCTTCCCCACTGCTTTACATGTTCAAGCCTATCTTCATTGTTGCTTGATTCTTCTCCGTGAACAGATGGGTCCATTGTCTGCACTATTTATCATCAACCTCTAAAGTGCAAGGCTGTGAACCAGCGATGGAGGAGCAAGGTTTGCTCTTTTGTTCCCTTCTAATTTCAATGTCAGTTTTGATGCCGATTGTCATTAAATGCATGTGTTTTGGATTTACTAGCTTTAAAAAAGAAAATGCAGAGGAGAGGTCTGAAAAAGACTCAGCTGCAGGGATAAAGCAAAAGGGTATGAACCGGGCAGTCAATTCAGGAGGGAGAAAAAAACCCACCCGTGACTAAATATTTTTATCATCGCTGCTAGGAATTGCAGTTCCAATGCAAGAAAGGTAATAAATCAATTCATGCCTCATTTCATTGATGGGACTTGGCCTTCAGCCTTATGACTAACACGCTGGAATCAATATAACACAATTCACGCACTGTAGTATCTCCGTGCACCTAAGGAGTATTAGACTGGCAGTTAATTTTGATGATTTAAAAAGGTGTCTCTCCCCCCCACCCCTCCGGTGTTCGTTCATTGTTATTGTTTTGTTTGTTCTGTAGCTTTTTAGTGAAGTGTTTCTCAGATTCAGGTACTTTGAATATTCTGTGTAGTCAGGGATTGTATAGAGGGCAGTGTAATGTCTATGGAGTGCAGCGGGGTAGCACAAGCTCACGTGGATTGCAAGGCTGCGTATGGCATGTTAGGGTTCCCATGTAGCTTGGTTTTGTTCGGAATCCAAATATTGGTGTGGACGTGTTGAATGGCTGAAAAACCTTTTGAATGAACTTAGGCCCAGCTTCCAGACTGCCCGGGGAAGGCGGATGTGTCAGCAAACTGCCAGCGAGCAGCTCATTTATTAAGGCAACCGTGAGGGCCTGGGAGCAGCGATGGCCGCAGCAGCATTTTGTGTCTGTATGGAAATGAGATGAGCCCAGAACAACCGTCCCGCACCAAACAGCAGTGGAGTTCGGGCGGGGGTGTGGCAGTTGAACACTCTCTGAACTGTGCACTTGTTGCATTTTTCAAACATGCCCCAGATCAGACGCCTGGATCTACATACTCTCCGGCTGTGGAGGAGGCTGGGGAAGGGGGTCAGAATCCAGATCTTGAAACTTGGAATCTCTGGTTAAGAAAATAGATAAGGAATTTCTTTCCCACCTGCCTGCTGCTGCTTGGTCGGTGTGCTTGTGTGACAGGGATGTTTTCTGCCTTACAAGGGGAGTGCTCCTTCTGACCGGTCAGAATTTTAGCAGAGCTCCGTCACGTTGCCAGGCTAACCCACGTCCTGTTGCAATCCTGAAGTTGTTCCCCTGTTTTGCCGATAGGCGAGGTTTTTACTGTTAGGCAAGCGGGGTTGGGGTAGAGGTGGGGCTGGAGTGGGAGTCAGGGCCAGCTCCAGGCACCAGCGCAGGAAGCAGGTGCTTGGGGCGGCCAATGGAAAGGGCCACCGAATCGCTGCTGAGGAATGAAGCAGCGCGGTAGAGCTGCCGCCGATCGCGGCTTTATCTTTTTTTATTTATTTTTTTTTTTTCTTCGCCGCTTGGGGCTACAAAAAGCTGGAGCCGGCCCTGGTGGGAGTGGGGAAATTCCTCAAAGATTGTTTAAGCAGAGTCATGGGAGATGCTACCCAGAAGGATACAAATGAGTCTGTAGATAGGCAAGTCTTTTTGCCATTAAAAAGAAAGCTGGCGCATTTTGCAGTCATCTGGTTTCTCTGCCAGGCCTTCGGAATCCGCCCGCGGTGCTCCGCGGAAGCGCACTTTATTTAATAAAGGTTGCCCTCAAATCTCTTCAGCCCCGGAACATGACAGTGGCTAAATCATCTGTTATTTCAGAAAGAACAAAGCTGTGCCTCAATGAGCAAAGCAAAGATAAAAGTCTGAAATTTGGGGGAAGGAAGAGCCGAACGATTTGAGGGCAAAAACATTCCCTTGGGTGAAATCAATAACTGTCAGCAAACCACTAGGAGTTGGAGAGTGAATAAACCTACAAATGCAGTAAATAGCAGTGGGATGCTTCCTGGGGCCAGTTATTTAGAAACAACATGTAGCGGTGGTCTGTGGAGACGCACAGTGTTTCAGATGTGCAACCTTATCTTGAATTCTGAAGTTCTCTCCCTCTCTTTCTCTCTCATACCTATCTTCTCTCTGTCACCATAGCATCCGAGCGCCTCACAAACAGTAATGGATTTAAGGTCACAGCACTCCTATCAGTGGGGGAGTGTTGTTATCCCCACTTTACATATGAGAAAACGGAGGCACAGAGAGATTAAGGGAAGTTGCACAGGCAGTCTGTGATAGATCAGAATCTGAACCCAGATCTCCTGACTCCTAGTTAAACAGAGGACCATCCTCCCTTCCTGGCGGCCTGATGTCTTACCCCGTCCTTCTCTGGCTGTATCCTCTATGAAGGTATGAACTTCTACACACACACACACAACACTGTTTTTCTCTTTACTTCTCTGAAGGTAATACTCAGTGTGTTGGTTGAAGCATCGGTTGTTCCCACTGAAACAATGTTACATGAATGTGTGTTTTTTTCATTAAAAGAACCACTTGTGACCACTGCTAATGATATTTTGCACTTGCCTAGCACCTTTCCGTTGAAGATCTTAAAGCGCCCTGCAAGCCTTGCTACCTACTTCTTGGGGGTTTTATGAGGCGTAGCTAATTATGATCCCGATTTTACAAGTGTTCCAGTTTGGCAGTCAGAGCCAAATTCAGCCCTGGTGTCAGCTGATGCCAGTCGTGCCAGCTGATGCCCAGGCTGAATTTAGTGTGCAGAGGTTAAACGACCCATTTTTGAAGTCATTTCAGCAAGTCAGAGGCAGAGCAGAGAACAGAAGTTCAGACTTTCATTCTCCTGGTCTAACTTTTAGGGCTGGTCTACACTGGGGGGGATCGATCTAAGATACGCAACTTCAGCTACGCTATTCGCGTAGCTGAAGTCGAAGTATCTTAGTTCAACTTACCTGGCCGTCCTCACAGCGGCAAGTCGACCGCTGCGTCTCCCCTGTCGACTCCGCTTACTCCTCCTGCTGAGGGTGGAGTATGGGCGTCGATCCCCGATAGATCGATTACTACTCGCCGATCCGGCGGGTAGTGTAGACATGGCCTTAGAAAACATTTGACTACGTTACACACCGATGTGTCCAGGCACGGGTTGTACAAGAGACACCGAGTGAGACATTTGGAGTGTGAGTGACAGATACACTCTTTCTCTCCATCTTTTACCGTGCATCATGGGTGGGGAAAGAAAGAAAGAAAGTCAAGATTAAGGGCAAAATCTTGGCTTCATTGAAGTCAATGGCAAAACTCGCAGTGATTTCACTGGGGCCAGGGTTTCACCCACAGAATAGACTGTTTGGACAGTAGAATAGAAGGGAGGCAAGTCCAAAGAGAATTTTGGGAAACCAGGGCAATTTTGTGTTGGATTTGAAGATGGACAGAGACATAAATAAAGATGGTAAGATGAGTGATATGCTTATGCTTCCTGGAGTGATGGGCTGAAGGGGGGACTGAACCTAGCTCTCTGCCCCGTACTCCCAAAGCTTGTTAGCAAGTGGGGATGTACCAGCAGTAACAAAGGGAATTGCAGTAGTATTGGGTTTAAATTCAGAGTGTCAGTCTTTCAGCAGAGGCAGGCTCAAGATAACGATGAATCCTGGCACGCTTTCCCAAGGTGGAGCCAAACATGCAGACATCATGGGTCGAAAAAGCCTTGAGTTGCCAGAGCTGACTTTGCATGTCTGTCTGTCTACTCCCAGCTAAGCTGCCTGCCTTTGCAGAGCGCTTGTCACTGTGGGGTCTGATGTGAAACCCCAGGACTGATGCCGTTCTAGTGACATTACACAGATGTATGCATTTAAGTACTGCGTATTCCGGCTGAATAACAACCATTCGTGTAGTTTAAAATGGCAACAGAATTTTTTGTCAGACACTTGCCTGGCATAATTTTTTCCCTCACTTTGGGTAATTTCTGAACACAGATGGGTTCTTTAATCAGGGATTGTGATGTGTTTTGAAGTAACCCTGAAAAGCAGTTGACAATCATAGGGACTAGCTACATCAACAGCTTCAATTGTCTGCCATCAAGGGGAGATGGACTTGGAGGGGAAAAAAATACCGAGGAGACATCCAATTGTTCGTATAAGTCGACAAGGCTCATTTAAAAACCCTTTCCCTTAAGCACTGTGGTGGCTCACTGTACTGGAAGATGAATGTACAGCGGTATCTCTGCTTGATGGACTGGGCTTTCATTTTCGTCAGCTGTCATTTGGGGTAGAAACTGTGGTCAGACTTAATGCCACTTTCCTCTGTCTCTTCATATAGTGCCTCCAAAATGATTGCACTACAGGGGGCTGGGGAGACAATCTGCAGAACGTTGTGGCATTACTAATGAATGAGCCTAATGACCAGATTCATGTACTCATCTGGCATATCCTGGTTCCCAACCTTTCGTCTGCTCTGTGGCTTTTAGACCAGGGGTGGGCAAACTACGGCCCGGGGCCGCATCCGGCCCTCCAGATGTTTAAATCCAGCCCTTGAGCTCCCACTGGGGAGCGGGGTCCAGGGATTGCCCCACTCCGGCACTCCAGCCGGGGAGCATGGTCAGGGGCTTGCCCCACTCCATGAAGTTCTCGGAAGCAGCAGCGTGTCCCCCCTCCGGCTCCTACATGTAGGGGCAGCCAGGGGGCTCTGCACGCTGCCCCCCTCAACAAGCACCTGCAGACAGGGCAGCGTGCAGAGCTGCCTAGCTGCGCCTCTGTGTAGGAGCCAGAGGGGGAACATGCCGCTGCTTCTGGGAGATGCCTGAGGTAAGCGCCGCTCAGAGCCTGCACCCCTGAGCCCCTCTAACGCCCCAACCCCTTGCCCCAGTCCTGATTCCCCCTCCCACTCTTCAAACCCCCCTGCCCCAGCTCAGAGCCCTCTCCCGCACCCTGAACTCCTCATTTGTGGCCCCACCTCAGAGCCCGCAACCCCAGCCTGATCCCACACTCCAACCCCCAATTTCATGAGCGGTCATGGCCCATCTACAATTTCCATACCCAGATGTGGCCCTCGGCCCAAAAAGTTTGCCCACCCCTGTTTTAGACTGTAAATTCTGAGCAGGAACCTGGTCACATGATCGGTGCCCCCATCCAGACTGGGGCCTTTGGCACTCCCATAATGCAGATGATAAATGTTTAGAATGACCGAGGTAGCAGCAGTAGGCGTTTGGTCCATTGTGTCTAAATCTGTCCAAGCTTTGTGGAAGCAACAATTTAGATGTGACCGGCTAGATTCAAACTCGTTGGCCCAGAGAAATACCAGCTGCAACTCCCTGGGCCAGTAAGACCTGCTGCATCCCAGTGAGGGTCACCTCAAAGAGGGCAGTCAGTGTTTCCGATGATGCCCTCGCTAGCACGGTTTTGCATCGGGATGACAGCACGGCTCCGTGGGAGCCCAGCTGCTGCAGACTGAAGTAGGCTTGTGCTCAAGCAGCCTATAACCAGCACCAGCCGGTGCTGCCCTCTTTGGGGTCTGTACTAGCCCCTGGCGGGCCTTTGTTCCACCTCCACGTCTCTTTCTAGACCGAGGTGGATACCGCACCCTGACTTGGTAGAAGCTGACGTAAACCAGAATGGAGTCTTCTTGTCCAACCTGTTTAAAGGCAGAGTAAAAGTGAAAGTTGAGTTATGCCCAGTTTTCCGCATTCATAGCCACGGGACGCAAGGGTGTGTGTGCAGCTCCCCCAGGTTTTATGCAGGGCCGCTGGCATCACGCCCAGGGCCCTGCTCCCCAGCCGCTGGCTCCACACATAAACTGGGCGTGCTTCCTACACCTATGCCCTGCTCCCAACCCTCTGCCTGCACTCCGCTCCCCAACCCTTCCCCTGGGGCCCGAGGCCCAGCCGCTGGCCCTGTGCCTGGGGCCCATGCCCAGAGCCCCTCTTCCGACCCAGTGCTCTGCTCCTGGGGCCCCAGCTACTGGCCCTGCTCCCCAGGCGCTAGTCCGGGGCCCCGTGTCTGGCCCCACCCCCCACTCTCAGGCCTTCTCTCCCGGGGCCCACGTCCACCCCCCCGACCCACTCCGCCCCCACCCCCCACCCCCGTTCCCAGGGCCCCACACCCAGCCCCATGGCCAGGGCTCTGCTCTTGGCCCTGCACGTGGGGTCCCAGATGCCGGCTCCTGCCAGGGCTCTGCTCCTGCCCCCACATACGCCCCCAGCTGGTGGCTCGGCCCCCTTACCCCTGTCTGGGTCCCCCCACTCCTGGAGACACAGCCCTGCTCCCAGCCTCAACTTGGGGGAGGGAGAAAGAAGACAGGATAAGGGTGCTGGCTTTCAGCACCCCCACTACTAAAAATGTTCCACCGCCACTGCTGAGCAGCCTCCCTTCCTGGTCTGTTGGAGGAATTTGACACCAAAATCCGCATTCAACTAAACTTTTTAAAGTCCTCCCTGCCCACTAGCTGAAATGGTCTTAGTACTTCCTGGTTAAGATCCTACTGTAGATCCACAAGAAGGCATCCTTCTGTGATATTGCAAAACTCGGTGTGCACTAGCAGTGTCGCAGAATGATGCATTCTGGGTTTATCCTCCGAGAACCTTTACGTACCAAGACCATTTTCCAGAGGAGGGTGTGTTCCTTATCTAAAAGGTTAACTGGAACTGATTTCTGTGCTGAATACATCCCCCAATTACTCCCCCCCGCGCGCGCACACACAGCCTGGATCATTCTGCTCTTAGTCCCTGATCCCGCAAAGCACTTACATACGTGCATGAGGATTATTCCCTCAGCTTTGGTAGAGCTACTCATGCTTAAAGTTACGTGTGTTTTAAGTGCTTTGCTAGAGCCGGGCCATAAATCTGGGTTTAGCTCAGAGTCAGTTTCCCTCTTTTATTTTGCAGTTCAACTTAAAGTAAATGATCCAGTCAGACCCTCTTAATGTCAACATCAATTTACCACCACAATTTTTATGCTAGCCAAGGTTTCTCAAGAAGCCCTCTGACCTCTGGCAAGCTGAGAACTCGATGAGCAAAGCAAGGGGCACTTTTGCTTTTAATAGTCTTCTGATGCTAAAAAGCTGAACTCTTGGTCCCACTCTGTCTGTCATGGGTTCACACAGTTGTTGCACAGACACATCATGCCAGTAAAGAGGAAATACACAAGTAGATAGTGTAGCTAATTGGAAACCGGTGTGGATCACATGCAGTGTTGAGCAAGACCTTTTCTCCTCTTGGGTATCTGTAAAGCACTATCCAGTGGTGTCATCTATACATTAATATTTCAGGACTCAGTCCTGGGGTTGGAGCAGCTGAGTAGGGTGTATTGCTAGTCTCCTACGGTGAACTAAGCTGGAGGGCACGGGATGTTCTGCATGCTGGCGGGACAACAGGAACGCTATACCCAGCATGCACCAGGAGACAATTGGCTGTGAGAGGCATAGGGCCGGCTCTAGCATTTTTGCCGCCCCAAGCACCAAAAAAAAAAAAATAGCCGCGATCGCGATCGGCGGCAGCTCTACCGCCGCTTCTTTCTTCGGCGGCAGGTCCTTCGCTCCGAGAGGGAGTGACAGCCCCGCTGCTGAATTGTCACCGAACGGCCAGACATGCCACCCCCCTCTTCATTGGCCGCCCCAGGCACCTGCTTGCTACGCTGGTGCCTGGAGCTGGCCCTGGAGAGGCACCATTTCATGGGAATTGTCAGATTGCACTTAAGCAGCAATTGCTTAAGCAGAACCAACTGCTTGTTGCCACACGTCCCCCTCATATGGCTACGGAGTCATGGATCGCAAAAGTCTACAGATTAGAAGTGGAAGTGAACGCAGAGGAGAGAAGATTGACTCAAGCGGCATTTTGAGTATTTAAACACCATTGAGGCTGTGTCAGGTTGCAAGTCTGGGACCTAGGTACTGTGCACGGGCCAGGGAGAAGTGTCTGGGGATATCAGCTCTTTGCCTATGAGGTTTGGCAGGAAGAAAGATTTTTCCATGTATGTATTTAAAATGACTGTTGTCACATGTGCCCTATTCGCCCATCTGATGGAACGAACTAGGTTAAGTCCACCACCTTAAAGGAGGCTAAAGGCCTGTCAGTCACAGATGTGCAAGGCTCCCCTTCCTCATCCTCCTTTTGATAGAAGCATGATGTGCTTAATCAGTCCTCTACTACTTTTTGTTCTTGCCTGTATTTTAATGTATCCATTCTTCCGGGTGGGGTAGGGGGAAGGAGCGGGAGAGAGCTTCGCACCTTCCAAAGTGCTGAGTTCGGGCTTCCACTCAGGGCCAGTTGTTTTGCTGCCCAAATGTTCCGAATGTGCCTGTTAAGCTAAAAGGGGGCGTTTGCAATAGAAGGAATGGTCTTAATTAACTCACCGACAGTGAATTTCCTGCTTGGGAAAACGACCCTTGGCCTTCCCATCTGCACATTGTTTGTAAAGGACTAAATTAACAGCCCTGAAAATTCAAGACATGCATAGGCAATGATGGGCTCCCCCAGATCTACCCCACTGAAGTGCTTCTACACTGTTCTGGAGGGGCCACGTGTTGGTTGGGGAGGGGAACAATCAATCTCCATAGCTCATTCAACTCTTGGCTTCTTCGCTGCGGCTTCAAACGTGGGGCAGTTACATCAGTTGAGGTGATGGTTTTGTATACCGGAAATACGTTCACCAGTTCGGCAAAGTACTTAAGTAGTTGCTTAAGAGCAACCCAATTCAGCTAATCGTGTGCTTTAATGCTTTAGATTTAAGCATTAAGTATTTTGCCAAATCATGGCCTAGGAGCTACCCTGGGACCGTGCTTACTACGGTTCCTTCCGCTTCCAGCATTAGGGAGAAAATAATCCCTATGTTGAGGTGATTCTTAGCAAAATTTTCTCTTCCAGACTGGCCAGAGGAGACGCTGGGAGAAGCAGTCACGGGCACTTACTTTGATATATAATAAGAGAATTTGAAATTTTGAGGTGTGATCAATAATGATTAATTGGGGAAGAGGATAAAGGCCTGAGGGAAAAAAAAACGAGACATTTTTAAAGTAACAAGAATGTGTTTATGGGGAGGGTTGGGGTGAGAAATCATTAATTGGCCTTTTTCTATTAAACTACCTTTGTTATCAAACCAGGCTTTAATTTCATCTCTAGCTGCCACAGAGCACTGTAGTCTAGAATAAAATAGCAGGGCTTCCCAATAGCAGTACTGTCAGTGGTTACCGAAATTTAGAATGCGAGGGAGGAGAGATTTGAGAGGATGCTGGTGAAAACCTACTGTGAAACGCACTATGGAAAGCTTCTGCAACGGTGGGGTTTTTCCCCTCTATAGTGCTGTAAAACATGAGCATAAAAGAAAACATGCATCAAACAAGCTCATTTTTCTCCAAGGACCATAACATCATTTAAGGCTTAATTCAGCTTGATGTTTTGCCTGTCCTCTATAAGCTGTACTGTTAAGGTTAAGTCTGTTACAGTACATTTCTGTGATTATACTAAACGCATTTGAGATCCAGTATCTCTTCCTTTATTTGTTTCCTGGTCAAGTAAATTTTTAACAGGCCTCTTTAGGCGAGCAGAATGTTACCGCAATTAAAACCTCTCCAAGCAACAGAAACACTGGCTCATGCAACTGTCACTCATTGTAAAGCAATGTGTGGCTTTCTTAAAATATTAACAATTAAGGGGGAAGCTTTGGCCAAACTCTGACATGTGCTTAGAGCAATTGAATAAAGGCAAAGCCAACTACTGGTCTTTAATCAGCTTGTGGCTAGTAAATAAAAAAGCTGAAGGGTTTTGTTTTCTCCTCCCTGCTTGTTTTACGAAGAAAAGTGGGCTTTTTCTTTTTTTTCATGTCGGTTCAAACCCATCAGCCCAGGGACTGTGAGGGAGAAAGGTAAGAATTTATCAGCAGGGACTCCAGTTTTCACGGCTGGTTTCTTATTTTATTTTTAATGTTTTTATTTATATAAATGATGACACAGTGGACCCAATCTACAGCTGATATAAATCAGTGTAGCTCTATTGAACTTCAGTTTACATTAGCAGAGGATAGTAGAATTAAACAGCATCAATTCCCTGGGTTTGAGCACAATGTCTGGTTGAACTGGGACAAAAAATAGCTGGCTGAAGCTCATTCCAAATCAGTAAGACAAGAGGAGTCCTGCTTAGATGCATTTCATCTGCCCCCACATGGTATCATGATTCCTTTCCCATGATTTCCTGTTCAAATATCCTGATTTCCTTCAGCGTTTTCCTCCCCCTATTGCAGGAGATCTTTGTCTCTTTCTGCCTTCTGTCCCCTATGTCCTCTATGAACACTGAGGCCAGGAGTGGAATTAATTTTACATATCTTGCTCTTCTGTCAATACTTCTGTCAGTAAATTACTTCTGCAATTTCTTTGAAACATCACCGTCTCCTTTCGCTGACCTTTTATTCCTTATGTGCTTGGAACTTTTTTACCTTAACAGCTTCTGCAATCTTCTTTTCCATCTCTGTCTTTGCTCTTATCATTTTTATACACTCGGCTATAATCTTCCCATTTATGTCTACATATGTTTGATAGGTTGTTTGTTTTTTTTCCTTAACCCTAGAGGGACAATTTTTGATTCTTTCTTATTCATATATAGCAGCTCTTGATACAGTATACACCTAGTGCCGAATGTTTCTAAGGCTACAGGGCACAATTAACTCTTGGGCATATTCATTTATTTTTAAACTGTTTTACTAGGGAATTTCCTCTCAGGTGAAACACTTAGTTTCCAACAACATCCCAGAGCCTGAAAAGAAAAAAAGCAAAGGGATGTGATCTAAAATCATCCATCTCACTCCAGTGCTTTCACTTTGCACTAATCTGGTGTGTCAGATCTGAGCATCTCAGAGTCCTTTGCAAATGTTAGTTAATGAAGCCTGTGATGTTGGCTGTTACTTTCATACACATTTTCCAGACACGGAGAGGTTAAATGACTTGCCAAGGCCATGCTGTGAGTCAGTGGCAGAGAGAGGAATGGGAACAAGGAGGCCTGAATCCGAAACCTCTTTCCTAACTATTAGGCCCCATTTCCCATCGTTTATGGCAGAAATGTTGGAAATGGTAACGTACATTTGTACACTCTCCACACTAGCAATGTTTAACTTTCAGAACAGGAATTTCTCTCTAAGCACTTTCTATTTTCCCACTAAAGCTTTCTTTTCTATTATTTTAGCCCATTTATCTCCGTAATTATATACTAAATTGATAGCTTTCTGATAAATTCGTAAGTAGGTAGGTGTATTTGATTTTACCTAACATTTTCTCTCACTTTTGCGTTTCTTCCAACAATAGCTCAGTTGATGGCATTTTAAAGAAAAAAATAAATGATTGAATCTTAATTAAATTCTGTTTTTTTAAAAGGAGATTTAGTTTCTTGGGTAATTGTCCACCTTTGTATCCATCATCTTCACAGCTATTCCAATATTAACGCCATTCCTTTTTCCTTCTTCCATCTTTTACATGTTGTACGTTCCATTTGTCTGGGTAACTCCGGTATTCCATTCAAACTTATTCATCATGTATTTATTGGATTTTTGCCATCATCTTTTCTTCCCACTGAGTTCCTCTTTCCTATCTGATAGTCTGATCTGTTTGATCAGCTTCTGATTCTAACTTCCCCCTGGGGGCCATTCCACTGGTGTAAACTTGTGTAACTTCAGAGAAATCGGTGTTCAGTGAAATCAGTACTCAGCACTAGTTGAGTATCTAACCTATAATTGCTCTGGCTGTCAATGGGCTTAGACCCATTGTCTACTCTCAGATTCTTCTTTATTTCCCACAACTTCTTCACAATCTTTGCGTCCTCCCTTTGTCTTGAGTAATGTTCTCATCTCCTCTGAAAGTCTTCAGTAAATGTTGAGGTGTTACCATATTGTTAGAGACATTCTGGTTATGGCTGTACAAAAGGATATGTGGAATTAAATAAAACTTAGAATGGTAAATTGTGTTCAGACTTTAATACCCTAAACACCCTCTCTTGGTGTAGTAGATAATTCTTTAGATCTTCAAGATAAGTAGGCTTGGAAGGATTAGCTTTTTATCAGTAAATGTCAATTTCACTCATCACACACAAACAATGAAAGAACATTTCCATTGATTAATCATAGAAATTTAAAGATAGGCCAAGTAAGAAAAATGCTGCTTAAGAACTTAATAGAGTTTGACTTAAGGGTATTTAATGTGTATATTTTGACATGTGGTGTCAATAATTTGTGTTTTAACAGTTATAAAGCTTTAACTTTTGAATCTCAACCTCTACTGTCATTAAATAATTATCTGACACCTCCCTCCCCAATAATTAACCACAACTGTGGCGATTTAAATAGATAAAGATAGAAAAAAAGTGCTTAAAAATAAAACTGAGATCCATCAAAATTATTTAAAAAGTAAAAATCAAATTCTGCCAAGCCTGAAGATAACCCAGAGGAGGCCACTAAGGAAATCAACTCAAATCCAGTGTTGGCAAAACCACTGATGATTAGTCATTGGAAAGGTGCCTTGGAAGGTAGTGAGGAAGGGGGTAGATGCATTGGCTTGGACAGCTATTTATAAAAAACAGATGTACACATTATGAAACACAAGAGATAAATCTGAACACATATGGCAGCATTTTCATGGTTATTTAGAATCACAGTCATCCACGAATGATTAATCGAGTCCTTCCCAAAACAGGAATGCACAGTCTCTTGTAAAGCATAAGACATTTTTGTTTGGTCTTTCCCCTCCTTCTCTTCTTGGATGAAGGCGTGCAGGTACTATAGTTATGCCCTCCAACACCAGATACAGAAGACTCAGTAAGACTACACATCCCCAGAATACTGGACATTCCGGTACTTTCTGGAACAGCGTGACCCCGCCCACGCCAGCATGACCCTGCTCCTGTCAGCGTGACTGCATGGAGGATGCTGTTTGTAAGAGTGCGTCGCCTTGCCCCCACTAGTGTGACCTCACTCTTCAAAATGGCTTTCTCCATCCATCATACTGAGGAAAACCACGTCTGGCTTCGTCTTAGTACGAGATGGACAACAACCCTTAGAAAAAGAGAACGGTTTTGCCTAAAACTAGAGGAATTGCCTGCCTAGTTGGTAAATGGAAGGAAGAGCTGTGGAGACACTGATAGTTACACTACAGAATGTAAATAGTAATGATAGGATTCATTTTGTGCTTATTCTTCTCAAACATCAGTTTTGAAAGAGTGAAAATGCGTCATGGGACCTGGAGCAGCTTGTGTAGCTGCCTGGGACTGGCCCATTGGTATCGTTTGTTTCTGCAGCAGCCCTGCTTGAGTGTAAGCATCTGTGAAGTGCCATTTCTCGCAAACCAGAACATTGTAGTGAAATGACCTGCTCTGTGAAGGCCCAAGCCACAGGCTGAAATGAAGCATACAAAGCAAAGCTTTGTTCAGCCAAGTTCCAGAATAATGAGTATCAGACAAGGCTTCCTTCAGACTTCACTTAAAGGGAATAGCAGGTCTTCCTCTCTGTCTCTCCTATATTTGGGCAGTATGGGGTTACCATTCTCTCCCTGCCAGAACCTATGTAGGGGTCCTTCACCTCATTGCAATCACTGAGCTATCTTCATGAAGAGCCCTCTCCTGCTCCTCCAATTCCTTTCCTAGCAGAGCCAAAATAATGGAGTGTCTTTATACAGAATACATGATTATACATGATAGATGTAAAATTCCTCTACTGTGTCAGGACCTTCCAAAACTATCCCTTGAGGAAACTACAAAGCATCCCTGCAATTAAATTTAAATTCCTTTATTGGGTACAGAAACATGAAGGTTTTCTTAAGTAGGACCAGCTATAAAGAATGTATTGTGGGTAATGACAGGACTTCAGTGTCCAGTGCAGTTGTGATGATGTACATATATGGCTATCATCCATATCTTTGGTTTGTTTGTTTTTTCTTATCTGGGCACTCTTGTTCATTTGCTTTCAAAAAATGCATCCAATCAACTGTTTGTGCTAGTGAAAAGTTTAAAGGTGGGTGAATCTCAAATGGTTTGGCTTCTCAGTTTGCATAAGCATCCAATAGTTTAGATGCTTATCTGAACCCTGGGCCAAGTTCATCCTCTATGTAACTCCATGAAGCCAATGGAGTTAGGCCTTGTCTACATGAGAAAGTTATACCAGTGATACTGATTTAGTTATACAGGTATAATTACACCAGTATACTGCCCTCCGCCCCTGGTGTGGACACACTTATTCCAATATAAGAGAGGCTTTTTCGTGTGTGTTTTAGTTTAAACCTGTTCTTAAGCAGGATAACAAGCTTCAACTTCCAGCTGTTGTACTGAATTACCTATATAACAGGACAGCTGCATCCATACTGCGAGATGTAACGATATAACTATATCAGTAAAAAAAAAAATCTCATCCCTAATTGAAATAGTTGTCAGTACAAAATGTGTCTGCAGACCAGGACTTGGGAGCACATGCTCCTTTGCAAGTGAATTAGATTTGCACTCCGATGTCACTTAAGCATTTTTTAAAATCTTGCCCTCTATCTGTAAGGGAGCACGTTGTGTATCCAAAGCAAATCCATTGTACGATTGTAAACCGGTGGGCGAGGGAATGAGGCTGCTTTGTGAAATGATTGCTGTTCCTCTCTTCTGCACAGAAGTGGCTATTATGTGGTGTGTTGCTTGTATAAATCCAGAACAGGTGTTGGTGAGGATAGACTAACTCTGATAAGTAGCTGGCCCTGTTCATGCTGCGGCTGACAAATGGCTGTTGTAGGACGTTGGGAGATTTCACAAGTGGTCTGTGGTGCTGCATGGTAGAAAAAAGATCATGAGGCTCAACAGGTTTTTTGATACCGATGAACCTAGGGAAGCCAAAATTCTGAACAGGCCTCAATTCAGCAAAGCACGTGTTAAGTCTCTTTTGAAATCAATGGGAATTAAGCGTGTACTTAATTGTCAAAGGATTAAAAAGGAGTTAGGCCCTCAACTTCCATTGAACGGCAATGTGAGCTGGACTCTTAACTCCCACAGACCTCTACGTGCTTTGCTGCACAAGAATGGATTTAACCACATGCTTAAGTGCTTTGCTGAATTGGTGCCTTGGTGCCCAGATCTTGCTGAATGACCATCCCAGGCTGGTTAGTGGTAGCATTCATCACTTAACTGCCACAGGGGGGCCACATTGTTAACTGGCATATATTGGCATAGCTCCACTGAAGTCAACAGATCTATGCTGATTTGCAACAGCTGAGAACATACTGGCCCAGTATGTCTAAACTTCATGGAGTTTGTTCATCTTATTATAAGGTCACCTATGTTAATAGATGGAGAACTGCGTGAGAGAGAACATTTGAAGTTCCCTGCTGTGCCACCATACATTGCTCAGTTAGGACTGTTGGCCATGTGCTTAGCCCTGGTATAAGAAAAACAGAATGCCTTCTCATAACTGATTTCTACTCCCCAGTAAATCTAGTGCTCACTGGATCTCTAGTCCACATCCAGATGACAATATCCCCTTGAAGTTTGGGTAAGTTATGGCTTCAAGTTTTCATTTCAGTAACACGGACCATGGTGAGTAAGAGAATAGGAGCAACTTGATGAGGTCTTTCAACCACAACTATGAAATCACAGACTCTTAATTACTTTGCAACAGTTCTTTTCTCGTCCTTAGTCGGTTCCCTTTGTGTATGGCTGAATTGTGAAGTGTTTATCGATGCTAATGATGCGGTCCTCCAGAGGCCCATTGACTCAACAGGACTGAAAGTGAAATTGTTAAGAAATTAATTTAGGCTGTGGTGATACATCAAAAAGGAGAAGTAAACAGAACACCAGCCCGGTCTCTGCTTTAACTAGCATGGCAGCTTGCTGGGACGTGAACGGAAAGACCAGGGTAATGATAAGAATCCATGGACATTTATCTATCTTAATAAAAGTAATAAACCCTTATTAGCAAATATATATTTAGAAGACATATCAGTTTCTAAAAGGCAAACCCTAGAGACAGCAACATTCCGAGGGTACCTGGACTGATGGCTCCAGACAGGAGTCAATTTAGAAGTATGGAATGAAAGTTAATTTTACGTCATGCTAAATTCTTCACCAGTGAAAATGGATGAAACACCAATGAAGTAAATGGAGCTGTTCCTGTTCACACCAGCAGAGAATCTGGCCCAGTATTTTTTCCCTTCCTCCCAACCCGCTGTTCAAGTACTACTGCCAGATGATGGAAAAAAATTGTTGTGTGTAATCTGTGGGCTAAAGCAGAGTTGTAAGTTAAAAATACCTGCTTATGGATACTTTACTACAGCCTTTCATTAGGTTATAAATATATTCATTCTCCAGTTCCCATAAATCTGGGCTTTCTTTTTAATCTCCTTAGGATATTGTGGGGAAAGGACTCTAATTTCATAGACCACACACTTAAGACAATAACTCATGAAACCTATTAGATTCTCATATAAAAGACTTTAGTGGAACCGATTAGAGAGAGGGCTGACGGGAGGCGGAGGACTGCTAGAAAGGCTTTCGAGCAAAGGCCGTTATGTAACTTAGAACCCTGACTAAGCCCCTACTTGCTTGAAAAGCAGCTTCTAGATGATGAGACTGAAAGGAAATAAAATACTGACAAAGAGAAAACAGTGAGGGGAGAAAGCAGGGCTCAGATTCTCCATTCCTCCACTTGGCGTAGGAGTGTGGGGATGGGAGGGGACAAACATAGCTTTATCCCACCTTGGCATTTCTCATATTCTTGAGCCCTCCAGGGAACTGCTCAGCTCCCACCATAAGTCAGAGAAGCGTCAGGGCTGCTCTAATTTATCCTCAGGCTGCATCAGGTCCCTCTAGGTCGTCCACCAGCCAATAATAGCGGCAATGCAGCATGGTTTGGCCATGTCCCTGAAGCTCCGAGCTGTAAGGGCGTCTGGTGTTGAGTCATTCCAGCAGCTTTAAGCTGTCTGGGGAACCCCCTTACGCCAGGGGTATTTCCCCAAGGCCATTTCCACACAGTTTACAACCCATTTCTCCTGCCAGAATGCCATAAAGGGGCTGTAGGGTAACAAAGAAACAGGCCACAGATCTGCTGGGCCTCATAATATACTGGTAGTTGGTTTATAGTCCTCCCTATTGTAATTAATTTGGTGAGCACTTTGTATATCCTGTAGAGCAAAGTGTGACCCAAAGCATCACTATTAGCTAGTTTATTTTGCAGTGGAAACAGTAGAAAATGGAGAATTCCTGCCGTTAAGGACTCGAGTTTCCTCTGGCAATTTGCATTACAAAGCATTGTTTGTATTGATTAGAATAGAGGCAATTTAGGGACCCCTATTGCTTTCAGTGGAAGTTGTCTGCATAAGGAGGATGGGATCAGAGGGGAAGAACATTGCCGTGTATAAACACTGCGTAGACAGGTGAATGCGCTACAGGAGTCACCTGGCCTCCTTTCAGTCTGAAATATTTCTTGCACTGGGAGGTCTAGCAGAAGCTGCCAGGAAGCACATCGCTGGTTTGCTGTCTCCACATCAGCATTGCATCCAGCACACGTGTCCTGTCCTCTTGGAATGAGTCTTTAAACACCCTGCCCAGCCCCATAGGTGTGGATCCAGAGCTGTCCCCCACTCACCAGTCAGATGAGTTGCTCCACACGTCGGGGGTTCTGATCTATACTTTTTTAATGTCTATTATTTCTAGATATGCCACTAATTTGAGTCCCAGAGTCACCTACATCCCGCACAAATTCAGTGTCCCTTCCCTGCTTCCATTGTTTAATGATTTACATCCAGGATAAAGAATGATGAATGAGATGGGAGATATTTACACTAAAGAAAGGAATTTCACAACATAGAAATTTCCCACATGGAGATAGATATAGATATATAAATATTTATCATTCTTTGCCACACATAACGACCTACATGTGGATCTTGGTGGGTTAACACGTAAGGTTTGAGCCCACCAAGCAATTCCTGGTTCTTAGCCTCTGTGACTTTTGTTTTTTTGCCAGATGAAGGGTTTGCCACGTGAGTGGGAGTATTCCCTTGTTAAATGAATTAACTATAATTTCATTAGTATGAGATTTAAGATTTTGGAACGCTTATAAAATTCAGATGTTTGATCAGCGAGGCTATGAGGTCTTCCCCTTTTGATGTGTGTTTTTTTTTTTTAATTGATCTGCGTGATTCTGTTTCAGAGGGGAAAAGGAAGCAGCTAAATGGTTTGGTTCTTGATCCATTAACAAGTCTGATATTGTTACTGACACCTTGCTTAACGTCCCCCTTTAAAACATGACTTTTCTGCAATGGCCCTTTGAGAGCAATTGAGAGGTTCGATGTAGACAAAAGCAAGCCTTGATAAAGGCCGACGTTTCTCATCCAGTTGATGCGCCTGGGCAGGATTGCAGTCTGAAAGTGCCAGAGAACAAAATAAAATGCAACTTTGTGTCACTTCTGAACCTGAGTTGGTGCCTAATAACCACCCCTCCCTCTTTGCACCTTTGTGTGCATGTGTGGAATTAAAATGGCACACTTTTTAGCAGCAAATAGAACAGTCATCCTGCCATTTGTCTGACCACTGATGTGATGCTAAAAGGGCTCATGGAAAAAGCAACAGAGACTTTCTGATTTATTCCCCCCTTCCCCCCAGCAATTTTAAGCCATTATAGGCAAACTATAGCCTTCAAGGCCTTATGCATTATTACGTGTAAGGGAAATCAGTGGGAGACGGCTATAACGATTTGTGGCATGACTTGGAAGTGCTCGAAGGGAAGCCAAGGGCCTGATGCGTGCATTTTTGTGTAGCTGTATGCTAGAAATCACTACTGATTACTTTGGAAGAACTGCTGACTCACAGATGTAACATAATCACCTACAGTGCCATGCAGTGGTTAAGATGCCAGTGTTTGATTTTCACAGTTGGCGGGGTGAAAGAGAGCAATCAAGTTGGGCTTTTACTAAAAGGGCATATTTGATCAGAGTTCTGAAGATAAACAGCCTAAAATAGATAGTGGTGATAATGCGAGATGGTAAACAGCACTTCCCCCAGGACAATGCATGTGTTAGGGAGCTGTTGGTAGCAAAGCCAAGAGTGATTATCTCTCTGAGAAACGGGAAAATTATCACTGCTCTTCCAAAACTCTAATTGACGGTTGTTAATAGTCATCATCAAACCAAAAGGAGGCTTCCTCTGAGTGACTTCACCGCATGGCAAGAGGCTCTGTCCTTGTGACATGCAGCTTAGCAGACAACCGGCCTGCAAACGTTAATGGTTGGTGGGACTGAGGTACTGGGCTGATAATAGGGTCTGGAGCCTTTGAATATTGCTGAGCTGTCTCTCACTGCAAATCCATGGAAACTCGAATATAGCACAGAAAATATGGAATGTATTAACAATAATAATGTACGCATTCACATATAGGCCAAAATCTTTGGCATAACTCTTGATACGTTGTAACATTCCATGTTGAATTCTTATGAATTCTCTAAACCAGTGGTTCTCAAACAGCGGTATGCGGACCCCTGGGGGTATGCAGAGGTCTTCCAGGGGGTCCATCAACTCATCTAGATATTAGCCTCATTTTACAACAGGCTACATAAAAAGCACCAGCGAAGTCAGTACAAACTAAAATTTCATACAGACAGCGACCTGTTTATACACTGAAATATAAGTACAATATTTATATTCCAATTGATTTATTTTATAATTGTATAGTAAAAATGAGAAAGTCAGCAATTTTTCAGTAACTGTGTGCCGTGACATTTTTGTATTTTTATGTCTGATTTTCTAAGCAAGTGGTTTTTAAGTGAGGTGAAACTTGACGGCACACAAGACAAATCCGATTCCTGCAAGGGGTACAGTAGTCTGGAAAGATTGAGAGCCACTGCCCTAAACTATTATCTACCCACCTTTGGTTTGCTTTCTGTAAGGCCTTATTTTCTCTGTAATTCTATTTTGGCTTCTAAAGCTTTTATAATAGGTCTCTAGTCTGTACTTTAGCTAAGGAATAGCAATCCAAAGAAGAGTGAGAAATTTAATAGAGGGAATTGATTAATCAGAATTACTTAACCAAGATGTGTTTTATCACATCTCTTCCTCTCAATACCAAGAGATGGTCTCCCATCAAAATTCTGATTCTGACCATTCCAGAATTTTTGAGGAGCTTTGGCATCTTGTCCTGAATCCCTGAGTTCTTTGGCAGGTTTGAAATCTGTGACCAAATTCTGCAGGCTGGATTCATTTCTACAATAACTGGAACCAAGCCAGTGACAAAGATGTGAATTATTTTACTCCTGGCCTTTCCAAGGTGAGCTTAACTGCTCTTTACTTCTGTCTCAAACTCCCCCCAAACACACTTGAGTGCATTCTGTGCCAAGTTTATGGCAAAAGCCACGCAGGTTTATCCTTTCACAAGTGCCAAAAAGGAGATTTTTTTTTTTTTAACTCTAACCACTTGTGAGCGAAAGATCACTGAATTTGTCCTGAAGTTTGGAACGCAGCCCAAGAGGAGACGTTTTTATTTTATTAACAACTGGCAGCCTGCAAGCACAAAATGTCTGGGTAATTGTGATCCTGCGTGTTAAGCTCGTGATCATAGGGAAAATTGCTTTATAGTTTGCTTCATGGTTCTCAGTTTCATGAGCTGCTTGTTGTTCACGAAGGGTATGTCTTCATTGCAATCCGAGGTGTGATTGCAGCATGGGTAGGCATATCTACACTAGCTTTTCCTGCTCTAGCAGGGCTAAAAGGGTGGTGCGGTCTTCATTGTGAGCTGTACAAGCCCACCCGGGGACCCCGGTATTTACTTGCATCACTAGCCCGTGCTGAGGCACACTTCACCGCATCCACTCTGCTATTTCTAGCCCTGCAATCGTGGGTATATACATACCCGAGCTGTGTTCACACCTTGGATTGCAGTGTAAAGACATATCCAAAAAGAGAGGCGAACCATGGAGAGTAAAGTGATATTGCACTAACGAACGTGCAGCTTTCCATGGTGTAAGGAAAGGGGTTGAAATACACTGCAAATCATTTCATTTTCTTCTTTGGGTGGGGAGAAATCTATTTGATGCCTTGGTCCTGATTATCTGTAAGACTAGCCCTGTTGATTGGGTCATTTCAAACTGGACTAGACAAAACACTGGGGAATACACTATAGTAGAGAATCCTGCATCACTAAAGGATGGACTAAATTATTGAATAGTCTGTCTGGTCTGTTACACCTTCACCATGATATCCAAGCATTTCCTGTTGTAACTTACTTGTTATCCTTGGCATTTTCAGCTTTTCATGTGTCCAGATTTCCCAATTTATTTGCATTACAAATTTTCACTAAAGTACTTGTTAAATCATTGCCAATTTAAAAAAAATCATGGCTGCCTGAAGTTTTCTTGCCTTCTGTTGTTACAAGAAACACCTAAGATCATTATAATTGAGAGAGAGTGGAGGAAAAACAGCATTTCCTTTGTGCATTTGACAGCACTTTGTATGTAGTCAGTATGCGTGTTTGAGCAGTGTGTAGTCAGTTTCTCCTAGGTGGCAGGTGTAGCACCTGACTCTATTTTAAACTCGCCGTTGAAATTGACTAGCTTTCCGCTTTGCCATGGCCCTTCAGTGTAAAATGCAATGTGGGTGTATCCCTTAACTTTTCGATGAGCTCACAATAATGTAAGGGCTGTCTTCTGCTTTCACTTGTACCAGTGTTAATCAGCAGGCGTTCCACTCAAGTCAGTGGAGTAACACCAAAGTAAAGTAAATCAGAATCAGGCCCTACATTTGTAGCCGTCAGCCTGAGGGTTGAATGTATTAATTCCAAAAGGTGAAAGAGACACAGTCAATACTTTGGGCCAGATTCTCTTCCCCGCTGCACTCCTTTGGGGCTGCTCTTGCAGTGCAAAGGGAGCTGAGATCACCTGCAAGTCCCCAGTTCGGAAGGCCCCCCATGTAGGGGAGTCCCCGGCAGGCATAGAGCCAGTGTAGCTGGCACAGAGATGTGTTAGCTGTGGGACTGGAGGGTGGCTGGAGCATGCTGTGGTTTCACCTGCCTCCCGTTGCTGTATGGTCCCTTGGCGAGTATAGTTCTCCTGAGACTGCTCTAGCTTGTGCTGGGTCTAGCACAGAGAATCAGAGCCATGGCTGGCTGTTGGTTCTCAACTTCTCTTTTCCACTCTCCCGGGCTGCCCTGGGTGGTTGCACTGGGGACAGGAGCCAGCCTTTAAAAGCCCCTGTCCCGCTCTCCTTGAGGTCCCCATAGTGGGGCCGGCAAGCAAAGGCAATAGAGCAGCAAATTACTCACTCCTCCCTGCCCCGCAATGCGGCAGGCAGCCAGCGGGGGAGCTGTTGAACAGCTACGTGAGGGAAGAGGCAGGAGCTGCTCAGAGTTCTGCCCACTCACACCAGAGCTGCTCCTTGGAGACCAAGGGTTGGACAACCCTGTCCTAAACGATCTCCTGGCTTAGCTGAATGCCATGGGTTCCGCTACATCCCGCTCAGTGACTTCCCTTTCAAACCGCTAATCAGCCCTGTGAGTCGAAGTGTGCAGAGGCTCAATGGCACCTAACAAGGAAAAGAAAATCGTTCTGAGATGTCCAGAGTTAGTGGTAGCCAGGCCGTATAAATGATGTCAGGCTAAGCCTGTGGTTTGCCATAAGCTGTTTATTTTCTGCTGAAGGAACTTATAATAACATTGGCCTAACTGAGAACAAAGCACAAAATCTTGTGGCCGGCAATTCCGTGGTACCAATGTACAATTTTTTTTTTTTTTAAATGCTACCATGTTCTTGGTTGTTCATTGTGTTGTGGTAACGCCTCGGAAACCCCAGTCTTGGAGCATGACGCCATTCTACAAAGTCCTGTACAAACATGGCCAACATTTCTCTGTCTCCAAAAGCTTTCTCGAGGGCTGGCCCAGGCTGTGTAGTAATATTGTCATATACCATAATGCTTTGCACCTTCATTTTGTAGTATAGTAATGATTTATTTAATGAGGATTAAAGACAGGGTATTGGAGCCTGAGTTAGAAATTGGGAGTAGATGAGTTTTTAATCTTGTCTCTGACACTAACTCCCTCTGTGGTCTTGGTTAAATCACTTAGCTTGCCCGGTTCAGTTTCTGCATCTGTAAGGTGGGGAGAGTAATTACTGCACAAATTGCAGGAGTTCATATTTTTAAGTGCTCTGAAGTTGTAAAATACTATGTACAGTAGATGATTATTAATTATTAACTCCGTGCGAGATGAAATCTCCTTTTAATGCTCTACTCCATGGCTTTAGCATAACTACATGGTGCTTGTTTCTTGGAACTGTCCCATTTCTGATACCATGCGTCCTTTGCTCTAAAAAAGGCATAGAGACAACAGTCCAATTTCTGCCTCTGCTACTTCCACTGAAGTCATTTACTTGTAATACTGTTCTTCTGGGTGGATCACTAGCATCAGGGGTCGAACCAGAGACAGGCAAAGTGACACTGAGAATAGAGCACCAGTCTGAGACTCAGAAGGTTCTGTTTCCAGCTCTACCGTTGTGCTGCTGGGTGACCTTGGGCAAGTCACTTCACTGCTCCGTGCCTCAGTTTCCCTATCTGTAAAATGGGGATAACGACACTGACCTTCTTTGTAAAGCTCTTTGAGATCTGGTAGCTATATAAGATCTGGATATTATTATTATTTATTATTTACATCTTCCCAGCTTCCATTTATTTTTCTAGAGTTGCATCCATCACTGCAGTACCTAAGATTCTTAGAAATTTATTGCATTTTCTTTAATGGTATCATGAAATTCAAGTTCAGTTGCTGTTGGCTAAAGTGCTAAGGATGGGTAGAGAGTAGCAAGTAAATATGCCAGTCATTATATGAAAAATATCACCGATATTTCACTAGCTTCACCAGAGTGACTCTGTTGCTTGTGGGGATTACATGAACTTTTCCAGACTAATGTCAGTGACTCAAAGTGGACCTGCCAGTTAGGGATGAAACCCTGCTCTCAGCTCTGCACCTCGGCCCAGTTGCTCTGCCCTTCCTACATGGAACTGCTCCTTGCATGCAAGGCAAGTGGAGTAGGAGAGTGGTGGTCAGCTGCGTGGATCTGAGAGTGAGGATTTTCCCCTCGGTCGGGAATCACTAGGTTAAGGGGATTGCGAGGAATCTCTGAGTCTCATGGGATGCACATCACAAACGCATTATTCTTGTGTGGCAAAGAGACCAGGACTGTCTGGACACACCGTTGTAACGTGTATCAAATGACAAGACTGGCATGTCAGAATGTAGTGAGGAAGAGAGGCTTTGTGCTGTGTGTGTGTGTGTGTGTGTGTGTGTGTGTGTGTGTGTGTGTGTGTGTGTGTTGCTTTAAACATCAGTAGGAAAAAAAAATAATCTTGTTAGATCAGGATGTCAGTGATGTTTCCTTGGAGGATTGGTGAGAAAATGTTTGGAATATGGGCTTTGAAAGTGGTTATGATTAGTCTTGCTTCACAGTGGCTTTGTGCTAACCTCCCTCTCCCAAAACAAAATGTTTCATCTAGCGCTGATATGAAACTGATTGAAGTATTAAAAGGGAGATCTTTAAAATGCCACCGACACTCTGCGGTAACTTCACTGCTTGTGAGAACGTCCTCAGTGGCAGGGGAAAGTAGCCTCGTTTCTGGATGTTCTTATGGTGTAACCAAACCAGTAAGCAGGACGAGGCCTATACCCATTGTTATTTTGGATCATCCCAGTCCAGGATGTGGTCTCTGACTCTGGATTCTTCATACCAAGGAGGAAAGCCTCCCTTACGTAAACCCCCCTGTACACTGACTGTAGAAAAGCACAGTGAATTGTTATTATTGCATTATTTACAGAGACAGCCTTGACATTTTTAGACTGACATTCTTAAAAGGGTATAGGGGGATTAGGAACCCAGCCACCATTGGCTTAAAATGTGGGTTGGGTACCTAACTCCCCTAGGCTCCTTTGAAAATCCCCGTCCTTATATATTAGGATATTTTACAGTAATGGTCCTAGAGGCAGTAGCAATATGTAGAGTTTTGGACTGTCACTTTAGAATCTGTACCGCGACTATGTTCATCTCTCTCTCTCTCTCTTTCTGTCTAATTTCTACAAAAGACTGCAAACAAATGCGGATGCAGCTGAGCAGGGAGTGATAAAGATTTTTTTTTTCTAAATTGATCTCTTAATTTTCAAAGTATTTTGTATAATTGGAGATTGTGTTCTTGGGGGAGCGGAAAATCCAGCTGGGAGCTCCAGGTTGGAAACAGAGACCTGAAAAATGTGCTCTTAGAACCAGAGACGCAAGGTGGGGGAGGTCATATCTTTTATTGGACCAACTTCTGTTGGTGAGAGAGAGAAGCTTTTGAGCTCACACCGAGCTTTTCTTTGGGTCCTGACAGAAGACGGTCCAATAAAAAGATGTTAACTCACCCACCTTGTCTCTTTAATATCCTGGGACCAACATAGCTACAACAACACTTCTTATAACCAGGGCATTCTTGTAGTGGGAGTTAAATTCCTGGAAGCTTGTGCAGGGTCTGCTCTCTTCTCCCCCTTTGATTGTAACTCCCAATGAGGAGGTGATGTATAGTAGTTGAAGCAAGAGACTGGGAATTAGGACTCTTGGCATCTGTATGTGTTTTACCATTGAGTAACCTGAAGCAAATTGATTAATCTCTATGTGTCTCATTTTACTCATTTATAAACAGGGGCGCTAATACGTCTATCTTGGGTTGTTGATAGCCTTAATTAATAAAAAAAGGTCACTCTGGTAGTGTAAGGTATCACTACTCCATTGACAATAATTCTGGGACTCACGTGCATTATCGTCAATAGGAGTTGTGTATCTGTTATTAAGCACCCATAATGTCTTGGAAGTGAGTAAAGACATACTTGTACTTGGTTAAAAAAAACCCACACAATAAATACCAGACAACAATATCTTTCCATATTTAAAGTGATCCTCCCCTCCTGTGGATAAACACAACGGGCTGAAGTTTGCTCTGGAACATCAAAATATCCTCCTTGAAAAGCCATTTAAACTATTTTCTCTGCTCCATAACTGTCTACGGGAAAAGGCGGCCTGATTGATTCATTCAAGCACTCGTTAATTACTGTTGTAGGGAAGAAAATCTCAAACCATCTCCCCTCTAATCTCTGTAAAGACGGCCTGCCATCGTGTAGCTGCGTCTCGGGTCAAAGGCCATCCATCTGTGATCTAGGGAAAGCACAAGTCTGGAAGCCTGTTGTCAGGCGTAGCTAAATGAACTTGTAATGAATATTCTTATCTGAAAGTTTTGTCAGATCAGGTTGCCTAAACTGCAGATAAGTGGCTGACTCTGCTTAGAACACATGTAGGGTTAACCCTGGCTAACATTAGGCGCGACATAACCTGTTGTGTGCCAGCCCTTGCTGAGAACAGTCTGCTGTTTGTTCTCAGCAGGGGTTAATTTGTGGACGGCCACTAATCAATCCTATATTTTTTTTTCTTTTAATCCTGACTCCCAGTGCCCTGCTCTAATCAGAAGACTATATGACCTTCATGTTTATAATTGCAAAACTAGGTTTGTCCAAGTGGTGCTCAATTGTAATGCTTGTCCTGGGTAAACCTGCCTCCAGTACAAAAGTGACCTGATGGGAATTTCTGAAGTGATGTGAGACCCACAGAGTTCTCTTCTTCATGTCAATGCCCAGAACGCTGTTTGGTCTCATACCAGCAATTTCATAGAAGCCTTGCTGTCTGAGCCCTCAGCACAGGTGGAAGGGATAAGCTCTGCTTGTGAATGGAGGGAGTTTGTTCCTGTATCAAAGAAATCACGTCCAGGTAAATCTTAATGGAATGCTTTGCTCCTGGCTTAGTGGCAGGAGGTTGGTGCTTGGTGATCAATTAGAATCACAGATTTTGAGAGAGAGAGAGAGAGAGCAAGCTTTCAAATATGTCCAGTGCTGCCCTCCACCAACCATCTATTACAGAAGCCTAGAAAGTTCCTCTTGGTGTTTCCGTACGAGAGATGGTGTGTTTTATTCTATCATTCACAATAAACATAAGCACCGAGGAAATGCTTAATCCCAAATAGCAACGCCCCTGAGAAGAAAAGCCTGAGGATTTTTCTCACGTGTGGGGAGAAAGGCAATGAGCTACATACGGGGGATTTGCCTAATGGTTGGTGGTTCAGTGCTCGCTTTGCATTTATTCTCAGGCAAAAGGGTTTGGAGTGGAACTGTAAGTGTAGCGACTCCTCCACATTCTCCCACAGGGTCATTTTGTAAACTAGCTTCACAATGTTAGACGAAAAGCCATCTAGCTGGTCATTGATCAAAGGGAAAGGCCGAGTGCTTTGCTTGCTTATTCGAGGGGGTGTTTGATTTTGAAATCTCCGTTGGCATTGGGAGAATCGCGCAAAGCGTGTTATTGTGTGTCTCGGGTCCTGGAAACATTTGGCAAGGTCGGGTGTGGGGAGGGGTTGTGACACTGACAAAGGGAAAGGAGTGATCATTTACTACTTAGATTGTCAGCTTGGGCAGGGACTTTCTTTTTGTTCTGGGTTTGTACAGCGCCTAGCACAATGGGGCTGATCCTGGACTGGGGCCCCAAAGTGCTACCGCAAAACAAATCCATAATAATACCATTGCTACTGTCCAAATACACAATATATGGGGCAAAACCTCTAGTGAGGCCTGGGGTGCAGCACTCTGTCCCCTTGGTAGGGCCGACATTACAGTGGAACATGTGTCTCGCTGACAAAGGTCTGCTGATCTCTCCTCTGACAGCATGGCCGGCCACGAAGGGGTGAATGCCCACAGCGATGCATCACCGGCTGGCCCTTGTACATTCCAGCCCTATTATTTGTATTGCTTAAGTTCCATTCCCTTTCTTTATGCTACTAAAATAGCCCTCCTCTTCCTGCTCCTTTTTGCATTTCCTCTCCCCCCGCTTCCCCCCCCCCACTTTAAATTGGCTCCTCATTAAAAAGCGGAGTCTCCTGGCTCCTCCCTGGCTTCACAGGGGGGTGGAACAAGGGACTGGAGCAGAGATGGAGAGAGATCGGCGAAGAGTGCTGAGGAAAGAGGGAGGCAGGGTATGGAGGAGAGGAAGAGGGAATGCCTGAGAAGGGCAGAGGGCCACCCCTCTGCGCTCATCTGCGTGGCTCTTTCCTAATGTCCTCTCTCTCCCCTCCCCTTGTGGGTTTTTTTCTATCCCCTTTTCAGGCCTGAAGCAGGTGATATTTTAGGGACCCCCTGCTGCTTTTGTCTGGCTAAATATCAGCCGTTCTAAGCCTTCTGGGGTTCGCTGAGACCGAATGGTTCTGCTGCACTCTAATTCTAAGCTGTTGTGTTCTGACTTGCTGGCTATTGAAGGAGGAGGAATCCTAGAACCAGGTTGGAAGGGACCTCAGGAGGTCATCTAGTCCAACCCTCTGCTCAAAGCAGGACCAGTCCCCAACTAGATCATCCCAGCCAGGGCTTTGTCAAGCCAGGCCTTAAAAACCTCTAAGGAAGGAGACAGTGGCCTGGTGGTGGTGGGGGAGACTTTCCACATTGTATCACAGTATAACTCTTCCCCCCCTCCCCCCCCCCCCCCCACACTCCAATCCCGACTTCCAGTGGGAACCTATAACATTGGGTTGCCCTGCTGCTCAGGCTGCCTCCATGGGCACAAACAAGTCTGAGCATCTTGTGGCTAATCTGCTGTTCCTCCCCCTCGCCCCTTGATGTCCCATCTCTAGTCATTTTCACACGTCCGGAGTGGGGCGCCACCAGAGACTTGACCAGGCAACACCTAGTCTTACTGAGTAACATTAGCGACGCAGTCTGCTCCTCTGTCCATTTCAACAGAAGGGAGCTGAAATTGCCCATCCAAGACTAGGGGAGGCCATGGCAATTGCTGACTGTTGAGCATTTTTATATTGAGGTAAATTTGCTCAATACCTAGGATGAGAGACGGGTCCTTATCGCAAAGAGCTTTTAACCTCACGTAGATAAGACACAATTAGGGTGACCAGATGTCCTGATTTTATAAGGACAGTCCCGATTTTTGGGTCTTTTTCTTATATAGACTCCTATTACCCCCCCATCCCCTGTCCCGATTTTTTACATTTGCTGTCTGGTCACCCTAGACACAACACCGCAACCTGTAGGCAAGTGGCGTGTGGAGGGATCACTGGTAAAGCGTGGAGAAAAGTTCATGGGAGAAATGAGGTTTCAGGAGGGAGGAGGAGAGAGGGGTTGGATGGAGAAAAAGTCATTATTTATTACTTGCATTGTGGTCGCACCGCGGAGCCACAGCCCTGGACCGGGATCCGATTGTACAGGGTGGTGAGATGTTGAATGAGAGATGAGCTGCACTGAAGCCCTCTTCTCTGTCTTCAGGAGCTCTATGGGGATTCAGCGGGAGGACTGGAAGAGCTGACTGTTTCGATCCCTACACACACCGCGCAGAGCATGTTACAAGGCTGTGGTTGAAGGCCTGTCCTCACTGCAGGGACAGCTGAGTCAGGGGCTTGGATAGGGCATGACTGTTCAGTTTCAGTTTGTTTTGCAGGTGGGAAGTGTCCTAGTCTGTAGGCACATCTCATCATTAAGGTCCCAGACAGACTGTGATCAGGAATCAGGTTGGAACCAGCCCATCTGTATTATGACCAGCTCATCTAGCTATTGGTCTACATGGCCCTCCTTACTGTTGTATCTGAACACCTTGCAAACAATCATTAATTTACCCTCCGAACTCTCCAGTGAGAAAGGGACGTACTATTGTCCCCATTGTACAGGTGGGGAACCGAGGCACGGAGAGATCAAGTGACTTGCCTTACGTCACACAGGATGTCTGTGGCAGACCTGAAGATAGAACCTTAACTTCTAGCCACAGGGCCATGTTCCCGCCCCCGACTCCACTGTGTTTGCAGTATAGACAGGTCCTGTTACAGAGTCAGAAATTGTTTCAAGGCCTCGGATACCTGGAGCCTTGCTCCAGTTTAAAATTTTTAAAAGGCAGTAAAGAAAAGCCAGGGTGAAGGGAGACACTAGATAAGAGAAATAAGAAAAAGAGGAGTTTTAAACTGAGCTTCATGTTCAGAGGGATTTGGGGGCTGGGCTGTGGACGCTGTTGGTATGCTGGCTTTTTACCAGTTTGATCACTTGAGTGAAGGGATGTAAGTGTTTTGTGGGATTCTTGCGGGCAAAGGCTGGTTCCCAGACCCCAGTGTTTTACTGCCAATGCCAAGTGCAGTTAAATAGTAACTTTAATACAAGGGGGCTATTTTTTTCTTTAGGTTTAAAAATGTGATTCTTGAGTTTACGGCCTCAAGTGATCAGACCAGGGTTTCTTCATGGTAATGTATCTCTATCAATTTATTTCTCATTAAAAATTTTACACTGCAGTAAAAGTCAACAGTAAGAAAACAATGGAACTTTATAACCTGTTAAATCAGGCCACCAGTTTTATATAAAGCAGCCTCGGGATATTATCAGGATTTTAAATGAAACCAAATCAATCTCATGTGGTTTTTTCCCTCTGTGACTGCATATGCTAAATACAAAAAGGGGGGAGGGGAGAATCATTGGCTTTGAATGTCTGTTACTAGAGAGTTTTTGGCAAGGGGAAGCCTAATTGATCTTCTCTACATATGAACAGCTTCTCTGGGCTTCTGCATTAATGGTGCTTTCTCCTCCTGCCCCTGCAAAGTAAAAGATTTCAGTTTGTTATCTTGAGGGAGCCTGTTGTGAAATGTCTTTTTTACCCTTTAATTAAAGCAGGGTCACATTAGGGATTGTTAGGTTGCAGCACAGGAGAAGAAGATTGTAACCCATTGATCTGTTATGAGGCTGGGTAGACTATTCATTATTACATAAGAACATAAGAATAGCCATATTGGGTCAGACCGAAGGTCCATGTAGCCCAGTATCCTGTCTTCTGACAGTGGCCAATGCTAGGTTCCCCAGAGGGAATGAACAGAACAGGGAATCATCAAGTGATCCATCCCCTGTCACCCAGTTTCTGGCAAACAGAGTCTAGGAACACCATCCCGGCTAATAGCCATTGATGGACCTATCCTCCATGAACTTACCTAGTTCTTTTTTGAACCCTGTTATAGTCTTGACCTTCACAGCATCCTCTGGCAAGGAGTTCCACAGGTTGACTGTGCATTGTGTGAAAAAATACTTCCTTTTACTTGTTTTAAATCTGTTGCCTATTAATTTCATTCAGGGACCCCTATCTCTTGTGTTATGAGAAGGAGTAAATAACACTTCCTTATTTACTTTCTCCACACCAGTCATGATTTTATAAACCTCTATCATATCCCTGCTTAGTCATCTCTTTTCCAATCTGAAATGTCCCAGTTTTATTAATCTCGCCTCATATGGCAGCCATTCCATACCCCTAATAATTTTCGTTGCCCTTTTCTGAACCTTTTCCGATTCCAATATATCTTTTTTGAGATGGGGCGACCACATCTGCACGCAGTATTCAGGTTGTGGGTGTACCATGGATTTATACAGAGGCAATATGAGCTTTTCGGTCTTATTATCTATCCCTTTCTTAATGATTCCCAGCATGGTTCGCTTTTTTGACTGCCGCTGCACATTGAGTGGATGTTTTCAGAGCACTATCCACAATGACTCCAAGATCTCTCTTGAGTGGTAACAACTATTATTTGTAAGATGTAAAATCCCTCCAATTCTTCCAAGGGTGGGTGGGGGGGGGGGCATGAGTATTAACAGGAACTCAGTGGTGTTCAGTGGAACTGATCCTGTAAGGCAGGAGGTAAACTGCAGAACAGCTGCAATACCAAGGGTTCAGGAATGTCCACAGAACGTTACAGACACACACAGGAGGGTGAGGCGCAAGAGCTGGTGTCAGTCAGCGCAGTGTCATTGACTTCAGGGTCTACTCTATGCTGATTTACAACGCCTATCCTGCAAGGTGCCGACCCACGCTCCATTGAAGTCTGTGTCTCTCTGCATGGGTGCAAGGATCCACCCAGGCGGGTATGTTTGCAGAACTGAGTCCCTCCATTAAAATCGGAATGTTGTGGCTTAAGCCCATCTCCGCTCATTATGCCAGAAAGTCGCATGTTTGAGAGATGCCCAGGCATATTAGCACAAAAGGGTGGGTGGGAATGAAAAGCCATTTCTAAGGGATGAAACTAAAAAACCCAAACAAACCACGAACCAGGGCCGCCCAGAGGAATCAGGGGGCCTGGGGCAAAGCAATTTCAGGGGAGTGGACATAAAAAAAGGCGCCATCCGCTGCAACGCTTGTACTCACCAGGTGACGCTCCGAGTCTTCGGGGGCAGTTCGGCGGCGGGTCCTTCACTCGCTCCGGGTCTTCGGCAGCACTGAAGGACTCGCCTCTGAAGTGCCGCTGAAGACCCGGAGCGCCGCTGGGTGAGTAAAAATCCCAGGGAAGGGATTCTCGGCCAGGGCTCACGGGGCCTCTGTGGGGCCCGGGGTCTGGGGCAAATTGCCCCACTTGCCCCCCCGCCCCCGGGCGGCCCTGGTACGAACGAATACCAATTGAAAGGCGTTGCTCAGCCTTCTGTAGTGGTTTCGTGCAGCACCATTGCAGACGTTAACTTTGGCAAGAAGGTGACGTGTTAAATTGAGGTCTTGTCTCCAGACTGGACTAGCCCTGACTCAGTCATTGGTGGTTAGCAACCAGCGTCGCTGTCTCCGTGCTCCCCCCTAGAGAACATGCATGTGTTTGCCCTGAGATCATGAAGGTGTGTTTACCCATGTTATGAGGGTGGAAGACCAACAAATTCCAAAGCGTGTTTCCCAAACAATGCCACTGCACAGTTGGCCATCACATGGTCACCGAAAGCTTCAGGGGTGCAATAAATTTGCCAGTGCTGAACATAAACTGAATATCCAGACAGACCTAGCTAGAGATGGATCCGGGTGGTACTCGGTCTGCAAGGAGGTTACGTCCCCATGGGATTTGCCAAGCTGCTGCTGCCACCCTTTGGCCCCCACCCCGCCCCTCACGGTAATCTAGTTAAACTGCAATCGGTACTACCTTTGGCTTGCCCTTGTCCGCACTTCAGAGTCAGCAGCACCAGTGCAGCTACACCGATGGCTGAGGTGGGGCTAGTCCAGCGTGGAGGCAAGGCTCAAAATGAGAGAGACTCTGGAGAAGCCAGAGCAGCTGCAGTGAAGCACGGATAGTCAATAGGCAGACCGTGGGCCAAATCCGGACCGCCAGCCACTTTTGAATGGACCTCGAAATCTTGATTTACTTCTTATTATCCTTATTGTTCGTTTATTTTTATTATTTTCTCTGGAGTCTGGATCTTGACTGTACCTTGACCGAGAAATTTGGACCTTGGAAAAAAATAATTGACGGCCCTCCACTAAAGAGTCGTATCATCGGGTCAGTGCGGAAAACGGTCATGATATTTCTTAGGTGGCTCATTGATTTGGCTGAGTAGGACTCTGTTCATCTGGGGCCAGGGAAAGATTCTCCAGATGTAAATGCAGAGGGAGTGGGGGAGGTGGGAGGATCAATTTCCACTGTCCAAATTTGATTTATTGCCATTAGAAGAAGAAATTCTTTATCTCCTTCTCCCTCTCTCTCTCTCTGAAGGAATTGCTTTCCTGTTTTTATAGAGTCGCTCTTTAATAACAGCCCTGTTTGTCCGAACCCTGATATTTTGATAACCTTTAGAATTCAGAGGACATTCGCCCCCTATTTTAACTGCGAGAGTTCCCTTTGGATTAAGTAATTAAGGGTTTTTGTTGTTTTTTTTTTAAAGCTAGAAGGTTACGAAAACGGTGTGTCTGCAGAGTGATTTCGCCAGACCAGAACTGAGCACACCAAGGCCCTGAATGTTGAGTTTGAACACAGAGGGGAAATAAGAAGAGAGTCATTCCGGATGACGCTAGCTGCTGCAGCTCACAGCCATCCCAAAAGCATCTCTGCAGCCATATGTACGCGTGATGTGTGGTGACATTTTTGCAATTAATGCGTTGTATGGGGCCCTTTCAGACTGGCGAGGCAATTTAGCACACAATGTTGAGATGAATCACTCTTCCTGTGGAGGTGTGTGTATGATGATGCTGCCAAAGCGATCTTGAAATGGCAAAGGAAGAGAAGCAGCAATCTGCGGGGCATATGGGTTGATATTTTCTCCCTTCGTCTGAGGGATGCTGGGATGGGAGAGTAGGTTCATGTTTCATGGTTTTAAGGCACAGGGACACGTTCAGAGGTGATGTAAGTGCAACGTTGGCTAGTGGTTGTAAGGGAGTCTAATATGACGTGGTATGTGTCATGGGGATGAAGGGAGGTGTAAATTGAAGTGTGAGGTGGCCAAATTTAATTTACACCTTCTTACATTCTCACGTTACACCCCTCTGGTCTGAGATGGTGTAAGTTACACTGTCTTCGATCACACACACTTACCAACATGTAACTTGCATCACCCCTGAATTTGGCCCATGGAGAGATTAGCATTTCGTAAGTGAAGTGATCTAATTCAGCAGACTGCCCTTCAGTCTCTCTGTCCCAGTGCACAGTGTCCCCAACCACTCTGCATTCAACATGCTCCCAATAACTTGTCTTGTGTAACACCCAGGTCACTATCAAGTTCTAGGGTTTGGGGTCCCCTACAGTGTTTCCATTTGATCTTTGCTCATCTTCTGTAGTGTCTGCTACATTGGAGAGAGACTTGTGGTTGAAATGAATGGAGGGGCTGTATCTAAATCCCTTTGAAAATCTCAACCCATGTCTTTGTATTTTCCCGTGTGTCTTGTACAGCACCAAGCACACAATTGACCTTTAACAAATAATACAAATTTTTAGACAGCTGCATTGAATTAATTAATGCCAGCACTAAAATAATCACATCGATCCAACCAGCTCGGAATCCTTTCCAAACATATGTTAAATTTTCTGACCTTTGAACTCGGGAAATTGTGTAAATATGGGAACTACAGCAGAGACCAAAGTAAATCTGAAGTGTTCTCACTCAAGCTTCCTGTGGTAGATATGGGGGAAGATGGTGCAAATCCTTATTCCTGTGAGTAGCCCCTGTTCATCTGAACTGTCCCTTCGCAGTCGATATGAAGCACCTTTGAAGTCAATGACGCTGTTCTTTGTGAGTTGGGTCTACTCCAGGGGTGGCCAACCTGTGCCTCTGGAGCCGCATGCGGCTCTTCAGAAGTTAATATGCGGCTTCTTGTCTAGGCGCCAACTCTGGGGCTGGAGCTACAGGCGTCAACTTTCCAAAGTGCCCAGGGGTGGCGAGTTATATGGGCCCATGGTGTCCATGCTCCAGGAATATTCAGGGCCTGGGGGCCCGGCTCTACCAATGTTTGGGGCTGGGTCTCTCCCCGGGCCCCGCCAGCCTCCCCGAGAGCATCTCCCGGCCCTGCCTGCCGCCCCTGGGCAATTTAAAAGGGCCCCCGGGCCCCCAGCCGCTGCCGCCACCGCCAGCAGTGCAGCGGGGCTAAGGCGGCTTCTCGCGCTGCGCCACTCCTGGAACCGGTCCGAACCGGCCCTATGGCCCCTGGGGGGTGTGTGCGTCTCTGCATGCTGCCCCTGCCCCGAGTGCCAACTCCGCAGCTCCCATTGGCCAGGAACTGTGGCCAATGGGAGCTGTGGAGGCAGTGCCTGTGGGCAGCGGTGCACGGAGACCTCCCAGACCCCCTGTCTAGGAGCTGCCGCCCGAGGTAAGCGCCGCATCCCTCACCCACTCCTGCACCCCAATCCCCTGCCCCAGCCCAGACCGTGCACCCAGCACACAAACTCCCAGAGCCTTAGGCAGGTGGCGGGGGGCGCGGGATTTGGACCCATTCTGGGCACCCCCAAAACTTATACAAACCTGTCGCCCCTGAATGTGCCGGGGGTGCTCACTGCTCAACCCCTGGCTCTGCCACAGGCCCAGCTCCCACTCCACCCCCTCCTGCCCCCTCCCCTGAGCCTGCCGTGCCCTCGCTCCTCTCCCCTCCCCTGCCCCCAAGCCTCCTGCATGCCAGGAAACGGCTGATTGGGAGGTGCGGGGAGGGAGGGGGAGGCGCTGATCCCGGGCGGGAGGCACGGGGAGCAGGGGGGAACTGATAGGGGGCTGCTGACTTATTACTGTGGCTCTTTGGCAATGTACATTGGTAAATTCTGGCTCCTTCTCCCGCTCAGGTTGGCCGCCCCGGTCTACTCTCATAAATGTAGTATTGCAAGTAGGTGCACAATCAATCAGGGCTCAAGGGGCTTACATACATTTTCAAGATCTCGGCTAGCTCTGCATTAGCAAATATATGTTAAGTCTTCACAGTTTGCTTGCTCTTGCATTCCTTCAGTAGCACATTGTCATAAACGTATTGCCTTGGCTTGCAAGGAGTTTATCACAGATTCAAGATGAATGTGCAGAAAAAGAATCTGATTGTAATTACTGTGGCTCTGTTCTGCGTTTTGGAAAGTCCATCCTCCTGAAATGACAAAAGGGCATTAAATAAAGGAATAGCACGGTCCCAGGTAGCATGAGGAGAATCTGTTGATTGCCAGAAGGAGCGCATAGAGGCGTTGACTCTGAAAGGAGCCTAAAAAAAATTAATGGCATGGGAGTTTTCCTAGTCTGATTTTTCTAATTGTAAGGAAAAGCTCTAGTTGTACCTGATTTCATTTCTTCTCAGCCTGCCTTTGTCTCACAACAATGCGGGACTGGGTTAATTTGAGATCTGATTGGAGTATTGACAGGCCTGACTCAGGTTTGCAATTCTGCACAAGGATATGACATGGAAAGGCAGAAGAATGCAAATGAGCAGTCCCAGTCAAGCTGTTGGACCACATTCAGACCTGGTGTAAGCAATGCTGAGTCAGGGGTATTGACCCTCTAACATCAGATCTGAATTTGCCCCTTACACAGGAACGAAAATAAATAAGTAGAGAAACCAGTGCAGAGGAACAATGGAGAACGAATGACATGTTAGAGTATAAGTATATAACAAGGCCAAGTGTGAGCCCCACCAGTCATGGAGGACCGGTGGCTTCCTGCTTTGGAGCAGGAATCTTTGCGGGGGGTGCTCATCTTCTCACTTGTTCACACAGATAAACATCTAGGGCAAAAACATCTAGGGCAAGCCCGGTGAGCCCGTCAGCTGACCCAGGCCAGCTGCAGCCATGTCACAGGTCTTTGATTCCAGATGTACTCTCGAGCCCTTTTGAAAATGGCGTCCCTCTTATCTTTCAAAAATTGCATCTCTGAGTAAAGCAATTACATGCAAAGGACAGCGCTGTTCTGAAGTCAGCGCTATCCTCTGGGCTGTGTGCTGAGAGTGCTATTGCTGGGGCACACGGGACCTGTTGCTTTGTCAGCACTCCCGCTGGGCACACAGCCAACCCCTCCCACCCCCAGTGTCCTGGATCACCTTGACTCTTCCCACTTGGCGACAGGGTCTTCAAGGAGTTCAACCACCATCTTGAAGGATGAAATAGAAGGGTCCCTTCAGAGCTGCTGAAATCCTACGTGGCTGTCTCGTGAACCCCATTTTCCTCCCTCCCACAGTAGCAGTAAATGTCCTGGTTTGCTTCTTGCAATGTCTGTCTAAATAATTAGGAGCGGCATCCGGCTATTAAACCCTTTCACCCACAAACATGTCGGGGAGGTGACATCAAACTCCAGTGCTTTTCCATGGTCATTCTTGCCCCTTGATGTTTGACCGTACGCACTGCAACTGGAAGATGCCTCTTGGGGTTTTCCCCCGCAGAAAGTTCATTCACTTCTTCAAAAATCATTATTATAATGAAAATAACCCATTGGTGGCCTTTGGTGATGTGCTCACAACTCCTATCGATTTGAGGGCGATCGGCACATGTGCATAGAAAAAAAGGAAGAATTTCATCCTGGATCAGTTGGCTGGAAGAGAACAATGTGCACATTTAGACTAACAAATTTATTAGAGCATAAGCTTTCGTGGACTACAGCCCACTTCTTCGGATGCATATAGAATGGAACATATAATGAGGAGATATATATACACACATACAGAGAGCATAAACAGGTGGGAGTTGTCTTACCAACTCTGAGAGGCCAATTAATTAACTCAATTAGCCAATCAAAGGCCAATTAAGACAACTCCCACCTGTTTATGCTCTCTGTATGTGTGTATATATATCTCCTCAATATATGTTCCATTCTATATGCGTCCGAAGAAGTGGGCTGTAGTCCACGAAAGCTTATGCTCTCATAAATTTGTTAGTCTCTAAGGTGCCACAAGTACTCCTGTTCTTCTTTTTGCGGATACAGACTAACACGGCTGTTACTCTGAAATGTGCACATTTGTATCTTTTCTGTAAGGTAATCCTCATTTTCCTCCTCGCAGGATTGCCACATGGCATAAAGAGGGCAGGGGCCTATTGAGTGTTCCTGGAGTTCTGCATTTGCAGGGCTAGTGTGTGTCAGAAAGGAGCCATCATTTTTATATCTTCTTATTGATCAGATCAATGAAGTAGCACGTGTCCACAAGCATGTGCAGTGGATCCGCAGGAGTCAGAACATCAATGTAGAATCAGTATCATACATAGGAAACAACATGACGAGGACAGAAAATTGGGCACAACTAATCAGTTGGACCTTTAGTGAACAGTGGCTGCACATTCAAACCAAGGGTACTGTTCATCTGGAAGCTAATGAGCCAGATCATCAGCTTGTGTAAATCAGCATTACTCCATTGAGCTCAACACAGCTGTGTAGATTTTTCAGCTGAGGATCTGGCCCGGTGTTACATATTTTTTTTCCCACACAATGGATTCCATGCCAAGCTTTCCCCTTCCTCTTTGGGGGTGTAAATCTTCCAGAGGGAGAATTAGGACCCTGTTAAATATGTGTGTGATTATATTATTATAGAAACCTAAACAAATGGCCTTTCAGCAGGTAGAAACTGGATTAGGTCAGTGAGTGCCCTATCCTGCAAAGTGTTGTGCGTTGTGATATTGCCTTAGAAGCAATGACTGAAAGCCTGATTCAGGAAAGCTCTTTAGCAAGTACTAAAACTGCGTTGAAGTTAAAGGACTGGGGGGAGGGATAGCTCATTGAGCATTGGCCTGCTAAACCTAGGGTTGTGAGTTCAATCCTTGAAGAGGCCACTTAGGGATCTGGGGCAAAATCAGTACTTGGTCCTGCTTGTGAAGGTAAGGGGCTGGACTTGATGAGTATCTGGGGGTGGTCCCTTCCAGTTCTATGAGATAGGTATATCTCCATGTAACTTAAGCATTTGCCTCAGTGCTTTCCTGAATTGGGACCCGAGTGTTTGAATGATTTGTGCTCAGTCCTGCTAAGCGCCTCCTGAGAGATGTGTCAATCCCTCAGTTCTCATGGTCTTGAAGACACATTGAGGGTTCTCATCCCTTCTCCAAGGACGCTCGCTACTCTACAGAAAAGGGCTTGAAGACAAGTGGAATCAGTGACTGAGTGCAGTACACGAGGACGTTCTCAGCTGGTACAGGATATGGGAAAGGCACACAGGTGTGGCATGTAGGGGTAGAAATCGTTTACTCCTAAGAGCCAGACTGGGAACCCTTTATTCTGAGCAGATGAGATTCTGTGCTGCGCCTTAAAGGGCTACAGCACAAAACTTGCAGCCTAGGGGAAGGGGGGCTAAGGCATCTGCAAACCACATTCCCAAGCTGCCCAAATTCTGCAGCGCTATATGTGCTTGCGGCTTTTCTTCTCAGTTACTGCATCAGGGGGATTCTCTTATTGCTCATGTGGTCTTCCGATGGCCAAGTTCATCCCGAGTATCTGGGGGTGGTTGTTGTTGATCCCTGTGTGTCTCCAGGAGACACATAACACCTACCAGTTGTAATCGGTACACATTTTGGCTATACGGTCACTAAAATATAACAATCTCCTAGGTGACCTGTTTGGATCTGACCTAAGTCCGTAATGACAGAAAGCAGTTACCATTGGAGGACTCTGTAAAATGAGTTGATTTTTCGTGCTGTTTTGAAATATCTGATCAGGGAAAAGAGTACAGATTCGTGTTCTCTCTGCAAGGTGAGACTTTCTTACCTTGCATTCCGTTCATAGCCCCCTCTCGCTGGGTGCGTGTTTCGTTGTGGAATTGTGAGCCATGTGTTTCTGATTCAGCACCGCTAACCTTGGCCCTCAACATTGTATTCTGCAGCTCTCTGCTAAAGTCATCAACTTACAGAGTCAATAGAGATGTCAAGCCAGTAAATCGAATGGAAGAAATACTATTTGAAGGAGAAAATTAGCTGGGTTCTCTATATAGGTATTTATGGCACAAGGCTAGAATAGGCTTCGCAGTCATCTAGGTACAGAAATCATTTTCCGAACTCTGAGATGAAACGGTGTCGATCGTTAATCTTCTTGCATGTTATTTTGGTTAACAAAGATCCAACTTTTCCTGATGACTTCTCAAATGCTTCGTGACAACGGTGCCGTGCTCTCCCAGTAGCTTAATGCAAACGTTTAGTTATTCATATGCCGTAGACTTCACAGATCAGATTTGTGTCCAACTTCACTCCATCCAGCATAATATTTGTAGCCTGCCTGCCTGCAGGAGAAAATAGCAGTACTGAAGTGAACAGATATTTTCCCCCCTGGAGTCAAACACTATGGTGCTGCTCCTCGGGTAGAATAAATGGGCATACTTTACTGACTTCAGCGGAGCGATGCCCGTTTCCACCAGCTGAGAACCAATAGCATTGACTGAGGTCAGGAGGAGCCGTGGGGGCTCAGCACCTCTAGAAATCAGGTCTGATGGCATTTTTCTGGAGGGGACTGATTTGAATTGTGGTGAATGTGGAGTGATGTTTTAATACTCTAGAATTACTCAAGCAGGTCAGCGGCCAAACGAACAAATGCAGAAGCACAACTGGACTAATTCTTTTGTTGTAATAAGTGAACTGAGGTGAAGTCACAGTTTTAGGGTCACTGCGCCTGTATTCCTCCCTCCCTCCCCGTGGTCCCTTGAAGGCATCCACTTGAAGTTTCTGGCCCCCAGCCATCACCTCTCTTAGGTGGAGACCTGCGTCTCTCACTCCTGACCAGAGTTTTAAGGCTGCAGGGCTCCTATGCTGTGATATCCCCAACAGGCCAGTGCCTGTGCTTTGCTATCCCCCGAGGGCTATGAACAGTGCATTCCCAGCAGTTACAAGTTACGACACCGCTTTTTCTAATAAGCACGTTTATTCTTAAGGTAAAAGCATCACAGAGAAAACATACAAAATACAATAGAAGTTCCTATATGTATCCTAAAAGCTTATCCACATCACCCACCATATTTATGGGCCTTTCCAATTCCCAATGGGCAACAGTTGGGGCCCCCCATGAGCAGAATGTCCTGTCTGTTTGCTGGATCAGAAGGAAGATCCTCATTCAGTTTAAATGCAGCCTTTTTATATCAAAAGCCTTTTCTTTATCTGTTGGTCTCTGAAAATCCTAGTCTGAACCAGTACCCAGCGGGTGGCACCTCTCTGGAGGTGTTTACAAACTAAGGGCTTGTCTGCACTACGTGCCTGGATCGGCAGGTAGAAATCGATCTCTCAGGGATCGATTTATCGCGTCTCGTTGGGACGTGATAATCGATCCCCGAATTGACGCGCATACTCCACCAGCCCAGGTAGGAGTGAGCGCCGTCGACGGTTGATTTGCCGCTGTCCTCACAGCGGGGTAAATCGGATCAGATACGTTGAATTCAGCTACGCTGTTCCCGTAGCTGAATTTGCGTATCTGAAATCGATCCCCCCCGTAGAGTAGACGTAGCCTAAGTGATTTGGTGCGTGGAGGAGCTGTAGTGATCCTCCCCTCTGGAGTTACAGGCAACCCCTGGCCCACAGTGATACACAAACCATTCCTAAACTTATCTGATGCAGATGTGATTAGTACTAATTATACATTAGCACATGTATCGGTGCCTTAAAAGGGAAGGGCGAATATTTATGCTTGATACAATTAAACCATGTGTCTGCCATGTAAAATGTGCATTATGCGAAGGGGAAGAATTTCATTTATGATGTAGCATTGCCACTCCTTAAGGGATATAAGACTGCCAGTAATAATGACAAAGTGCTTGATTAGTCCTATATGTCCTGATTTGTCTTTCACTAAGCACCTTGCTCTGTAAGAGCCTCATTCCATGGAAATAAGGCATATTATTTATGTCGATACCTCCCCTAGTTAGAGAGTGTCTGATTCTTGGAACGTTTTCTCCACCAGAGATGCAAAGGCTGCATAATAACAATAAATGAGATTTAAAGCAGATGGAGAAAATTCAGTCTATACTGAAATCACTTAGTGCCAAAATTAGCCTGACTCCCGTGTTAGTTACTTCGATAGCGTTTATTTACTAGTGTGATTTTCTAGTACCTAGATTCTGCTCCCCATCAACAATCCATCTATTTAATTCCTTGTCCACAGATGCTATAGTAAGTGTTTAAAACAACCCGAGTCCCATACAAAGCAGCGTAAGGATCGGCGTGCTCATTTCCTTTGTAAAGAAATAAAGCAAAATGTGCATCCTGCAAAGTGGCTGGTATTTTCAGAGGCGCCTCTAGGAGTTAGTCACCCAAATCCCATTGAAGATCTTAGTTTCTTTTGAAAATCCCGGCTCATGTGTTTACCAGCATTCTGCCCCTGTGTGTAGGGGTTTGTGGATGAAAATGAGATTTGCATGCTTTATCTATGGGCTTGCTTCCTATAGTCTGTGGTGAGAACTCCGATAGTTTGTGTGCTTGTATTGTGCCATCCATCTGTAGATCCCAGGGCACTTTACAAATAAGTCTGTCAACCCTCTGCAGATAAATATGGTCCCATTTTATGATTGGGGAGACTGAGGCACACAGAGGTTAAGTCACATGCCCCAGGACAAAGAGGCAGCAATTGGTAGGGCCAGGGATAGAACCTAGATCTCAGTTGTTTCATTCATCTATCAGTCTGTCTTTTCTCCCCGTCTGTGTAGAGAACAATAGCAGACTTGACACGCTAGAATGAATGACTTCGACAACCATATCCATATGTAGTAGATTGGAGAACCAGAGCAGACCGACAGTGTTTAATCCCAGAGGGTAAGCTAGCAATGACACGAACACTGGCTTTTATTTTGCTTGAGACTTGATTTAGCTGATACAGAAAGCTTGGTAACTCTGTTTCCCTTCTTTAAAAACCCAAGCTGACTTACTTAGCATCTAGTCTCTGAATGCTTAACAAGAAAAAAAACCTGTCTTCCCATAGTAGCATCAGTGAATTCCCTCAAGGATACAGTTCTCCAAGGAGCAGTCGTTACACAAGCAGCGCAGCTAGCTAGCTCGAGAAGTTAGGGCTTCATAATTCAACATTAATTTATATCTTCTCAGGGTAAGTTATGGCTGTCACTAGAGATCAAGTGACATCTGACGCTTTGTAAATTTAAGGTGAGGATGCCAAAAGAAGCACTAGCTACAGGATACATAACTACAGGGAGTTCTGCATTCCCTTCAGAACTGCAAATCAGGTGAACGTCGGCTTCACTGAACTAGACAGACAGCGCAGAAAGATGTTTAATAATTGATGGCTAAGGATCAGTCCAAGGTACATTTTTGACAGATTACAGCCATTTTATGAGTGAAGCGTCTGAGATTTTTAATAGAGCTGCCATGAAAGGCAAATACAAATCAGAGATATGACCCTGCAAAGAATGAACATGAATTTTAATTTCTGATCATTGTTATCTAGTAGCTGAAGAGATCAACATACTTAAATAAACTTCAACAAAGTGAGTATAATGCTAATGTTGTTTTAACTCCCCAAAGCATAAAGTTTTTAATGTCTCCTATGCAGTGGGCCAAATTCTGATCTTATGCTAGTATAAAGCTAGGATACTTCAATGGATTGTAGATGATTTATAGTGTAACTTAGATCAGAATCTTGATACAAATTGCGTAACCTAATATTATTGTTTCACATAACATGTTAGATCCTCTATTGGAGGAGAATATATGCTGCAATGCAGAAGCCCATTGGAACGAACTCTTATGAAAAAGTCCCGTGGAATAGAATTTAATAGGGATGAAACCAACTGAGTTCCACAGAAATTATACAGGACTCTACAGGAATTATACTAAAAATCTATAGAATTTAATAGAGAACAAATACTTTCTCTAGGATTTCCAAACCTTATGTAGAGAATTATAATCTTGCTATAGAATTGTGTAAATTGGCCCATTCCATAGGAAGATTATAATTCTGTATTAAATGTGTAGGATCTTTCCATGGGGTAGATAAAACCGGAGTATAATGGCTCCCTACCTTGTTGAGATTAAGATCAGGTCTTTATGATGTTGTAACATTAATTATTGCTAAGGAAGAAAGCTGAATTGCAATTTTGTTGTGTGCATGGAAAGCGCCTGATGGAATAGTCCTACAGAGGATAATAGAAAAAAGCAACCCCTTTTATTTTGCCTTGTGAACTATTCTGTAGAACGGAATAGAAAATTATACCCTTGCAAAACATCTTTCTCTGACCTTGAGAAATGCAATCTTGCCTGGCCTCATGTCCATTCAGAATGCTGCTGCAAAGGTCATTTTCCTACCCCGTTGCTTTCATCACGTCACCCTTCTCCTTGAATCCCACCACTGGTCTCCCTTCTCTGTGGTATCAAACGGAAGTCCTCCACTACCCACTTGTTAAATCTTGAGCCCAAAACCTTCGTGCTTTCTCCCATGCTGCCCATCACACTTGAGAGGTGCTTCCCGTAAACATCCGCAAAGCACCTTCAAATCACTCCTCAAAACTCTCCTGTGTGTGACGCCTACAAAACACTTGACAATGGTTAAGCTGCTGACGCGCTGAGACCTCTTCCTGTTAGGCTGACCAATATTATCTCATCTGTCCATATCTAACTGTCGTCTCTCGTCATATACTGGGTTTGTAAGTCACTTGGGGCAGGGATTGTCTTTTAGCACTCTGCTAGTGCAACTCCTCGCAGAATGGGGTCCCAGTCTATGACTACGGCTCCTTGGAGCTATGGTAATAGATATAAATAATAATAATCGCACCCTGCTACAATATTCTACAAGGTGGTGAAAAAAATACCTGCACAAAGTCTCATTCTCTATTGAATTCTATAGGGTTTTTGGAGTGATTTCTCTAGAACCCTGCTATTACAGCTCTACTAGATATGGTAGGCTTTTTCCGTAAGGATTGTTTTCCTGTTGCTGACTGACTTGTTCTAAACTACTCTACAAACGGCTTCGTGAAAGGGAGAGTTGCCTTCCAGAGTGTGTCCCAATGCAAAGTTAATTACTATGCAGCCTCAACCATATTCAGAGTCCTGTTCATAGCAAGGGGTCGCCTCTTGCCGCTATCAAGCCAAATTGTTGCTGTTGTCTGTCAAAATGGCACGAGATCTCCTTCCCCACCCAGACACCTGGCAAAGGAGTAAGTTCTGGGTTGCTGTCTGCTAACATGTCTCTGAGTGCCAACCACCCTAAGAGATGGGGAGGTAAGAAGGGCCTGGATAGGAAATGTACGCTTCAGGCCACTAAAGGGTGTAGTAGCAGCAATGCTTCCTTTGAAGGCAGTGCGACTTGCACAGGCCCTTGGCTGTGGCCTGCCTTTACATTGTTCATGTTGTAGCAAAGTGTGCCAGAATAACACTGCTCAGGAGGCCAGCATTTTCAATAGAGTATTTGACTTGGTGGCTTACTGCAGCCGTGAAGCTGACTGGTTGACTGAATGTTATCTAAAGAAGCAGCATTCCGTTTTTTCCCCCTCAACAGGAATTTTTTCTAGATTTTAGCTGTGAATTTGACACTATTGAAAAGATGCCAGATTGAGAGATCTGAGATGCTTAATTTATCTCCAGAACAAGGACAGCACGGGGAGAGCTGGTGCAGAGTCCCATCTAGCTATCCCAATAGGCTTCACCCCATTTCTGCAGGGATCACACCAAAGTGTCCATGACCTTTTCAGCCCGTGTCCCCTCCACTTAGATAGCCAGCCAGGGCACTCATTAGCATCAGCTCTGGAAGTGTCAAGGCTTTTTGACGTAGGCACCCACCCACCGGGACCTGGATTAACACTGCCCTCTTCCCCAGTTGCCAAGAAACTCTGTGATCCATCCACATTCAATTCTGAAGAAGTCAGTTTCTCATGAACATAATTTAACAGCACAATGTCACTAATGAGGCTTTCACTGAATATGTGATTCGGTATTTGCCTGCTCTAATTAATGTGATATTCTAAACATGTTCTTAAGCTCCAGAAAACTCATAATCAGTGAACTTCAATGCTTTCGGAAGCCAAAATGAAAACAAAAATCATATTTCCTATATTGATTTTTCTTGTAGATGTTTCAAGCAAAACATGGGGGCAAAGATCTCTCAAAACTAATTATAAAAAAACTCCCAGTGCTTTAAATTTCCTTCCAATATCGTGGTTTGTGTCTAAGAGAGCAGATTTTCCTTTAGTACCACACTTCCCCCCCCCCCTTTTTTTTTTATGTCCCAAGGATGTATTCAAGCAGCGTGCATGCATTTACAGCATTGCAATAAGTCAGCTGAAGACAGATTTCTGTTGCAGACCTTGTGGGAATAGACTGAGTAAGTAGGTATTTCTTATTTGTAAGGCAAAGCAAAAAAAAAAAATGTGGTAGGTGAGGAAATAATAGCTTCGGTAGATTTTGTTCATAGATTTGTTGGGTTTGCCAAAGGGCGGGGGGGGGCAGGGAAAGAAGCAGCAACCAGCTCTAATACCATATTTTTCAGCAAACAGTGTCGGCCCCAGTGATTCCACAAACTTGACATAAACATGGTATCATCCAAGCACAATCGCGTTCTTTCATGTACAGCTGAAACTCAGGATGCTATCTGGCACTCCCATGGGAAGATCTGAGTTATTATGCTCTCGCTCTCTTCTGGCAGCTCGTTCAATTACTTCTTAAAGGTGTGGTTCTGCAGATGCTGTTTGAAAAAGGAAGATGGCTCTGTGCCTCTTTGGCCTGGGGCTTCCGGGGACTGGGTTGGATTCCAAGGTGTTCGATAAAACCTTTACTGGATAGGTCTTTTTTTATGCTGTACTAGCTAATGTGGAAACGACCTGGAGCTGCAGGGAACTTAAGGTGAAAGGAGCCTAGAATGTTCTTCTCAACATGGAAGTCTTGGTTGCAGTCTGCAAGGTTTCATTGCCCTGGTGTATCGGCCGGCTACTAGTTGTGCCATTTAAAATATCCCGTTGCCTCTGAAATAGCCCAGAGCATTTCTCCAGCAGGAGGGGACCGGATTGCTGCCTGCCTACCTTATTGGATAGGCAGTGCTAAGGAGTGGAATTCTGTCTGGCTGCAAATGCTGACAGATCAATCTAAGTTGGAGATGATATAGACTCCTTTTCTTCACTGCCATTGGGAGTTTTCTCTAGGCTTCATCTGATTTTCCCAAGAACTGTGAAAAGCCTGATACGGCCTTATTCCTCCTGAGAGCTGGCAGTGAGGCTATTATTATTTTATTTTTATTGTGGTAGTTCCTAGAGGAATTTCTGCAAGGTGTTGTACTAATGTATAGAATGAGAAGACGATCGCTGACCCAAGAAGTTTACGTTCCAAGGAGCTCTAAGCCTGCAGAACAGTTTCCCCCAATGCACATTTGGGGTTGCAATCCTGAGAGGTGACTTCGGTGGGAGCTGTAAGAACTCATTGCCTTTTCAGAATTTGGCTCTTGGTTTGCGCTCATGGCTCATGGGAGTATAAATGTTTCACTTCATACCATGTGGTTCTCCATAGAAACATAGATTCATAGAGTGAAGACCAGAAGGGATCGCTATGATCATCGAATCTGACCTCCTACGTAACACAGGCCATAGAACGTCCCCAAAACAATTCCTGCGGCTGTGCACCAGCTGGGGTGAGTAACTGCATTGGGCGAGATTCATACTAGTTGGAAACACATTAAAAACAATATTTGAAACAGTAGAGTCACAGTAACAAAAAAATAAGAGCAAAGAAATGAGGCATTTAGATGCTGCAGCAGCAGGTGCAGTAGACATTAAATTAAATGTTAACCTCCGAATTTAAAAGCTATAATCAATTCACACAGGCATCCGACCTCCTCGCAATATTGAGCAAACATCACGCAGGTCTTGAGGGCAACTTTGTTTCTGATCTGCCAGGTTGATGACTATTGATTTATTTATTCCACTCTATGTTAATTTTCTTTGGACAATAACGTGCTGTACGGCTGGCTAATAGGTTGTTCCTTTTGTGATGTTTGTCTTTTAGCGTCATGGGATCAGAATCCATCTAGATTAAGATGCCTCATCGCAGAGGGTGGTTCTGCTCTCCCTTTTGAACAGTTTCTTTGTTTATTCTGCCTCTAGACACATAGACAGCAAACTGTCTGAAACCAGACATCTGTTAAATATTGTATGTGACAAATACTTGCAGAAGCCTAATTCCAGTGGGAGTCAACTTTAGTGGGAGAAGGCGCAGACCTTACTAGGATTAGGAGTATCGATGTGTTTTATGATGTAATTAGAGCGGACCAAATTAATCATGGGAAATAAAATTATCCAGTGATTTTTTTACTCTTTGTGAGTCAGTCTCATCCCATTCAGGTTTCTGCAGATGGATTTGTTCTTCATCGGTATTGGCTGAATAGCGTAAGCCAATATTTTGTCAGCCTATGGACACTGTCTACTTACCGTATTTGCTCTTTCTGGCATGTGATTAGTTTCATGGGTTTGTTTTTGTTCCCTGATTGGAGGAATGACAATTTTTAAGTAGGAAAATAGTGGATATTGAATAATAAATAGCAAATGCTTTCATCTGCTCGTAAATATCCTTGTTTTCTTAAGAATACAGCCATTAATCAAAATACAGTGGTAGAATATTTACACTGGCATGAAATTGTCCCTTCTATTTGTAGGTGGAATAGGTGTAAAGCAGACATCATAAATCATGATGTAATTTCAAGTGGAGACTATATAGACCTGCTGCAACATCACCTGAATATAAAGCAACTGTATTGTCTAGTCCATAGTTATAACGGTGAATGTGACCTCATGGCAGAGCCCTTTAGTACCCTACGTGTGTTCTTTAATCAATTGGGCATAGAAGAGAGTTGTTTTTAAAATCTGTGGAGTATCTCATTCTAGTCCCGAGTTGTGCTGGGATGAATTATTTACTTGTTAATCCAAAAATTCTTCAGTAGTATCTCTCCCCCAGTCCAAGTCTTCAGTGACGGGAATTTAAGTTTCCTTTTTCAGTTTGAACGTGACGAGTGTTTTTAGTGGTGTTTATTAAAGAGAGCCAAGTTTGCCCCTAGCAACATGGACAGATAAACAGAGGGCCTTTTGACCTGCTCTTATTGCTTCCTTCTCTCATAGCGTCTAAACAGAATTGACTAAATTCCCATTGCGTTGGCAGTGGGGAAAACAGATTAACCTGCCATCCCCGATTCAGAATTCCCAGGTCGTCTGTGCTGCACTTAAATTTGCTGTAATATGCTAGTATGTGATGGTCTGATATGTGGATTATACTCCTCCGTGTCTGTGAGTACTTCTCGGTGCTTCTGTAAACTGCCATTTACAGAGGCCTGAAACGCATAGTTATGCTTTTTTTGTAGGAATTCAAATCCCCTGGTTTGATGCTGAAGTCATCCAGAAATTCTAGCTGCTTGATTTGGTATTACACAGAGCAGACTGTCAACCCATGGATCAGACTTGCTCATTCCCAAGAGCACCCTGGACTCACTCCTTGCCCAGATGGAATTCTCACTGAAGCCAGTAGAATTTTGGCCTGACCAAGAACCTCAGAATTTGGTCTGTAGATCTTGGCGTTGGTTTAACCTGAAAAGGGAATCCTAAAACCATAGGGTTAGAAGAGACCGCAAGGGTCATCTCGTCTAACCCCCTCCCAAGATGCAGGATTTGTTGTGGCTAAACCATCCAAGGCAGATGGCTCCAGCCTCCTTTTGAAAACTTCTAGTGAAGGAACTTCCACAACCTCTCTAGGTGTCTGTTGCATTGTCCTACTGGTCTTACAGTTAGGAACCTTTTTCCTGAGATTTAATCTAAATCTGCTCTGCTGTAGTTTGAACCCACTGCCTCTTGTCCTGCCCTCTGTGGCAAGAGAGAACAACTTTTCTCCATCTTTTTTTACAGCAGCCTTTCAAATATTGAAGACTATTATATTCCTCCCCCACCCCTTAATTTCCTCTTTTCCAATCTAAACATACCCAGTTCCTTCAGCCTTTGTTCACATGGCTTGCATTCCATCCCTTTGATCATCTTTGTCGCTCGCCTCTGGATCCTTTCCAGTTTCTTGACATCCTTTCTCTCCATCAGTGACTAAACTTGGCCTAACCAGCACCAAGTAGAGTGGTACTCTCACCTCTTGTGACTTGCATGCTGTGCCTCTGTTAATGCAATCTAAAATTGCATTTGCTTTTTTTTGCAACAGCATCTTATTGCTATGGGGATTGCTGAATGGGGATTACAATAGGCAGGGAGGAAGGATAATCTGTGGCTAAAGCCCTCGGGAGTTCTGTTTTCCTAGCTCTGCCACTGACTTTCTGTGTGACCTTAGGCAAGTCTCTGTGCCTCATTGTAAAATGGGGTAATAATTCTTACTTACTCTGACAGGGGTGTTGGGGAGGATTAATGATCATGAGACCCTGGGTTACTACGGTGATGGGTGTGGTATACATACCTGGACGGAGTGTCGGTTTAGAAAATACCAAGGGCAGAGGGAAGTGACCAAAGGTGGTCTTGCTGGTGGGCACTAAGAAATAACATAACAGGGGGCACTTCATTGGCTTGATTTTCCACAGTTCACGGATGTACCACTAGTCCCTCATCTTGCAGTAGGCTCCACTAGTGCAGACACCTGTGACCAGGCAGAACTCAATGGACTTGGATGTGGGGAATCCACACTATGAGATGCAACTGCAGCATTGGGGCTATGGGGAGACTTATACTAGCTTTTTCTGTGCTCCAGTAGCCCCCTTAGAATTACCCCTTTGATCAGGAAGGCAGTGGGGATAAAGAAATGATCTCATCATTCCTTTATCTTTGCTATAAACTAAACGAACCAATTTTCCTTGTTTCTTCTTTTCAAAAGATGGCGTTGCTACCTGCTCCCACTCTAGCTAGTCTACTGCCTCACATTCTGTGTGTAGCAGGCAATGCTCTGCTTTCTCTCTGGATAAAGAGCTGCCTTTAACTGGATCCCTGTCCTGATTGTTCTTGCCCTCCGTTTTCTGCAAGTTGCTGGGGAGTGTTAAGCTGTGGGGCAAAGATGAGAGGGAAATGTGTTTTTATTATCACTTGGATATAGCAGGCATGCAGAAATTAACACTGATTAAAGTGTATTTGACATGATACTAACCAAACCTGTAAAGGCATGCCCTTTCCTCACTTCCTCTGTTATCAGAGAGATTCACAGGAGAATTATTAAGATTCTAGCCGCAGTACAGCTGACAACGAATGCGTTATTGACAAGCCTTGCATACTCCTGCTCTACATCAGCAAATTACATTGGTTTAACTTAACTCTGGTTTTATACCCATATAGTTAAACTGGTGCAAACTCTTATTTTGCTTTGTGTGGCTTATTTCAGTTTCACTTAAACCTATTCCCAGTCAAAGTAAGCTAAACTGAAAAAGCCACTCTGATACCAAAATAAGACTGGCTACAGAGCTTTCTGCCCTGGTTTACCTGTATTGGTTCAAAAGCTGATTCACATTATACCAATGTAACTTTGCAGTATAAACAAGCCCTTCGTTAGGTAAAGGTGAGAGGAAAGATAGTCATGGGGTTAAGGCACAGCCTGTGGGTTCTAGTCCTGTATGTGCCTTAGACTTGCTGTGTGATCTTGGATGAAAATGTTCAAAAATGGCTTCTGATTTGATGTGTTTCAGTATTTGAGCCACCCGCTTGCGACACATAGGGCCTGATTTTCAGAGATGATGGATGTCCTCAGCTTGCATTGCCTTTAGCTGGAGTTGTAGGGGGCTCAGCTTCTCTGAAAGCCAAACCTCAAGTTGCACACCCTGAAACTACTAGCCCCGTTTCAAGGTGTTGACCCGAATCTCTCCCTGCCTCCGTGTCCGTCTCTGTATCATGGGGTTGGTAATACCGCAGCTTGCAATAAGTGTCATTCTGTGGAAAATGGGGAGACATCTGCTTTTTGGATTCAGTGTCTGGCACCTTCATTGAGCGCTGGGGACATTTCACTGTGTCAAGCTCTGCAAGGGGATTTTGTGCATGTGGCGTGTGCCGCACCCTGCTGGGTATATACAGCACACAGACTAGCCTCAAGGAAAATCACCGTGAATTCCTGATTTCGGAGCGCTAGCCGTGTTAGTCTGTATCAGCAAAAAGCACGAGGAGTGCTTGTGGCACCTTAGAGACTAACAAATTCAAACTCTGGCTCAGCCCCGTATGCTCATTTAATAGAGACCAAGTTCCTCCCCACCTCTTTCTGACAGGTTTATTAAGACACACATTTAGAAAAATCAATATGTGCTTTGTCCGTTTTCTTTGTGCAGAGCTCTGTTCCTGCAGCACTGCGCACACTTGGAGAGTGCAGGGAGGTTTCCAAGACGTGCCTTTCTGGAGAGAGGGGGGCAGGTGAAGTAGCTGCCAACAGCCCCCGATCTACATGGGGCTAGAGTTAGTGTGGCATGTAGGTCTTCGGCACTGAATTGCAAGGAGCATAGAGCTACCCCTGGGTGGGCAAACGTTTTGGCCCGAGAGCCACATCGGGGTATGGAAATTGTACGGCAGGCCATGAATGCTCACAAAATTGGGGGTTAGGATGCGGTAGGGGGGTGAGGGCTCTGGCTGGGGGTGCAGGCTCTGAGTTCAGGGTGCAGGAGGGGGCTCCGGGTTGGTGTGCAGGGGGGTGAGGGCTCTGGGGATGGGCTGGGGATGAGGGGTTTGGAGTGTAGGAGGGGGCTCCAGGCTGGGACCGAGGGGTTCGGAGGGGGAAAGGGGGATCAGGGCTAGGGCAGGAGCTACGAGGGAGGGGTGTGCAGGCTCTGGGGTGGGGCTCGGGATGAGGGTCTTGGGGTACAAGAAGGGGCTCTGGGCTGGGATTGAGGGGTTCAGAGGATGGGAGGGGGATCAGGGCTGTGGCAGGTGACTGAGGCGTGGGAGGGATCAGGGGTGCAGGCTCCGGGCAGCGCTTACCGCAAGCAGCTCCCGGAAGCATGTCCCCCCTCCAGCTCCGAGGTGCGGCCAGGTGGCTCTGCGCACTGCCCCGTCTGCAGGTGCTACCCCTGCAGCTCCCATTGGCTGGGAACCGCGGCCAATGGAAGCTGCTTGGGTGATGCCTGCAGACAGGATAACATGCAGAGCCACCTGGCCATGGCTCTGCATACTACATAGGAGCCGGAGTGGGGGGGTCCATGACGGCCGCTTCCCAGGAGCCGCACGGTGCGGGGCAAGTCCCAACCCCGCTACCTGGCTGGAGCTGAGGGCTGGATTAAATGGTCTGACGGGCTGGATGTGTCCCACAGGCCGTAGTTTGCCCAGCCCTGGAATACGCCGTCACAGGTCTTCCTCCCCCTTATGTCCGCAAAAAGATTTGAAGTCTATGAAAGTGCAAGTAGCTGTAGTCTACTGCGATACCGTAGTGTTTGGTGAGGGCATTTTTGAAAACTGCATGGTTTGTTCATCTCTCTGGAAAAACTTTGGAATCCCCCACCCCCTCCAAAAGCAGAGTGTTTCCTTAATGTGCATTTATTTTCAGACCCATCCTTGAAAGTCTCCCTTCCTCACACCTTCAGCTTGATCAAAGATAACGTCAGGCTCCTGCAAACCGTCGCAAAGGGGAGCAACAGAATCTTGGGGCTGCAGATATTGCAGGCAAGTTGCAAGGCTGCGAGTGCCTGATCGTAGAGAAAGTGAGTGGGGAAATCTAATTGGAATGTTCCAAATCACGAGCGCAGCGGCTGAGATAATTGTAATTGAGGAACTGTTTTTAACTGAACTTGGAAGATTAAGTAAAGAGGGCAAAGGCTTAACTAGAAATTAAATGAGGGACTAGATGGCTGAGAGGATTGGTAATGGGATATGGACCCTTCCCGCTGTAGGTCATCAGTTCAAAGCTGGCTCTGGATGTTAATCACTTAAAGTCATTACAGTCTGAAAGTTGTTTGGGGCGCGCTCTCTCTCTGACAAGACATTCTGATGTACAGGTGTGTGTCCTATAACTCACTGATACAAGGGACCCCTTCTCCTCCACATGTGTCCATGATAGGACTCAAGGAAAAGCAACCAGTGGCTATCAAGAGTACATTGCAATACTAAACTGTCTCACCCATAGAGATGGCTTTGTTGGGTCAGGATGGGGCGGCCAGTATTTTGGGGGATTGGGTGCTTTAGCTCATGGTTTGCCTGCTCCGTGAACAGAGAACGTAAGTCAGCAGGGTGGTCATTTCATGTGAGTGGGGATGGAAATTCTAAACAAGCAGTAAATAAAATACAAATTCAGAAGCAAGAGGACCTGTGCACAGTGCACGTGTACTCCGTAAAGTGACAGTGGTAAAATGGCTCCTTTTTATTCAGCAGATCTGTTCCCTGCGAGTCACACCTCCACATGTTAGGAGCATAAATGAGTCTTTACTACCTTTTGCTTCTGCTAGCCGTGTAGGGCCAACCCAGCTAAGAGAGCAGGAGCTGGGTTCTAGTCCATCCCATGCATCGTCCGCAGAAACGTTCACTTCAGTTCCAGAGACAAGGTGGGTGAGGGAATATCATTTATTGGACCAACTTCTGTTGGTGAGAGAGAGAAACTTTTGAGCTTCCATGGAGCTGCTGCTTCTTCTGTGTCTGAGGGTATCTCTGTAGTGCAATCGCGGGGAGTAATCTAGCTAGTTTAGGTACTAGAGCAGTGATGCTGCTGTACAAACCTGCCCAGAACCCTGGGTCATTCCTGGAGGAGTTACCCTGCTCTGAAGCCCACACTGCCACAGATTCAGTAGCCAAGCTAGCTGAAGAAGAGCTCTGTGTAAGCTCGAAAGGTGGTCTCTCACCTACAGAAGTTGGTCCAATAAGAGAGATTCTCATCCACCTTATCGCTCTATGTCCTGGGACCAACACAACTACAACACTGCATATGTTTAAATTCCAGGCAGTCAGAGCTGTACATCCACCCAAAGCAACGGGGTTGCAAAAGTGGACCTAATTTGGCTTAGAAGACCCTTTTTTCTGGTGATAATGAGAGAGAGGAAAAAATCCAGCTTGACTGTCAGATCTGTGGGTAAATTTGCAGGGCTTGCATGTAGGAACCTACCCCTTTCCTCAGCTTTTTACTTGTAAACGGAGTACATTTGATATGAAAATCATAGAGAAAATACATATAGAACCCACAACAATGCCTCTTCTCAGAGCAGGACTGCATTTGAAAGGAAAATAAAATAAGCCATTGGCTGAAAATGGCTCGGGATTTAAGACCACTGTTGCCACTTCAGGGAAGCAGGGATGAGTTAACTAGATTCAGAGTCTGGAGAGGAAGAAAGGGGAAACTGAAGGAAATTCCTAGAGCTGGTGGTTATTTTCCAAGAAGATTAATGTTGAGCACATGCTGTCATTTTTCACCATCAGGGGCTAAAGCCATGCTGCTGTTACCTAACTGCATGAATAAAAGATGTCTCCAGACACAGTAGACACCTGAAATCCTAGCTGCAGATCCCTGATTTAAATACCGTAACTCCTGGGTCTGGCGAGATTTTCTTTGATGTTGTTAGTATTATGACAACCCTGACTAGCGCCACTAGTGACCATTTCCTGTCTGTCTACCTGTGTATCGATCATAGCATAATATCCAAGGCCACGTCTATACGTTCCGATGCAGCTGCGTCTCTGCAGCTCGTCTGGTGACGATGTTCTATGCCGACGGGAGAGAGCTCTCCGTAGTCATAATAAAAGCACATCTGCGAGCGGCAGAAGCCATGTCAATGGGAGATGCTCTCCCACCGACATAGCACTGTGCACGCGAGCATTTTATCGGGGTAACTTCTGTCACTCCGGGCGGTGGTTTTTTCACACCCCTGAGTGACATAAGTTATGCTGACATAGGCCGTCATGTAAAAGTAACCTTATGTTGTGTTTCTTTTCTCTACTACTAAAAAACATTGGGTGTTGAACCTTGGGTACAAAAGGGCTAGGTTTCTCGCAGAGGTAATGGGTAAGTACATTTTAAGACCAGATTGTGAGCCTCCTACATTGGTGAGCTCTTACTCAGAGCAGTCTCACTGAAATAAGTAGCTTAACTGCAAAATTCGTCTGCGTTTGAGATGTCCAGACAAGTCACCGAACCTGAATGTTTAGAATGACCCTAATGGTGAATGAAAATTCGAAACAGTGATAGCATGTTACACACCTGCCTGGAATATCTCTGCCATGCTGTTGTCGTATCATTGTCATCATGTTAGCCACGTCTCTGCTGTTCTTCACCGCAGCAGAATGCGGCGGCTGCGAATCGAGAAAGATGTAGCCAGTATGTTGAGAAGCCTTGTGGCTGCAGTTTGCCTGATGTGCCAGTACGTGAAGACAGCACTCGAAAGTCGAAATGGTCTGGAAAGGGCATGGGAAATATCCAAGGGACAAAGCGTAAGAAAAGCCTATTCCCCAAAAGCTGCTCCCGGCCTGTCTCTGAGCCCTCTTCTCTTCCCTCCTGGCGTGCCTTTGCACCCTTTCACCTGATCACATGCCAGCCGTGGCAGGAAATTGTTATTACTTGGTGAGGGCAGTTAAATGGGTCCCTAGGTGTATGTCTACACAGCCCGTGGGGGTGAGCCTCCCAGCCTGGAGTGTCAGATTCAGGGTAGCAGGGCTCACACTAGTGCTCTAAAATTCTGTGTAGACGTACCCTAGGAGTCGCAGGATGTGCGTGACTCGGCCCGGCTTCCGGATTGATGGTGTGTAAGCGTGTTGCATCAATGTGCCCATGGGCATGTGGACATTCTGGAGGTATCAGTCCTCCCAGCACATGCTTTATTATCTCATCCCATTTCAGCTCATTCCCCTCTGTTTTATCCCCACCAGCCTGGTTATGCTCCTGAGAGAGGCAGACGTTGCTTTTAGCAGAGGTACTGACTTGCATCTGGATCATTTGAAGTCATACACCTCTTTGAACTCCCCTTGTTACATTAATCTGCTTACACACCCTTTTTGTGCAGATTATTAAGGTTTCATTACGTGGGAACCAGAGATTCCTATAAGAGAGCTTTTCCGCTGATTTGAGAAGCGGTTATTTCCAGTGGCATTGCCTGACAGCCCACTGCAAGCTTCCTGGAACAGACATGTACATTCCTGGAACAGCCTGCGCTCGTCTCCTTTAAGATTTAAATGTCAGATCCCGCTTGGCCTCTCTCGTGCAACACAACTTTCCCCGCTGCAGCACAATAGCTTACTTCAGGATGCACAGTGGCTTTGATTCATCTGGTGGTGGATAAAACAGCCTCTCCAAATATGTTTGGCAACCTAATGAACCAAGAAGAACATATTGTGCTTGTTAGCACGGACGCAGTTTCTAAAGAATGTGTAAGCTGCTGTGTTGGGGAGGAATTTCCTTCCCTTTCATAGGAGATGGGTCCAAGCTGCAAAGTCCAATTCTGGACCCAAATGTTTCCTAAGGTGTTTTGGATCTAGAGTTTTAGTTCAGGACTTTAATACTTGAATAGGAAAAATTACAATAAAGATACCATGAGGCCCTGATTCAACCAAGCACTTAAGCGTGTGTGTAAATCCATCTCTGTTCAACAAAGAGCTTAAACACATGCTTAGATCCCATTGACTTCAACGTTAAGCCCATGCTTAAGGTCAAAGTCATACTTACATGGTGTGCTGAGTGCAGGTGGATTAAGCATGTGCTTTTGTGAATCATGGCCTAATGCAAAGTATTGCTCCCTTCACTCCAATGAGAAGAATTTGGCCAAGTATTTTATCTATGTTTTGGTGAAGGTGTAATGGGCAGCACAGTATGGGGAGGAGGTGACCACCCCTCTGTGGAGGAAGAAGTGGTTCTGGAATATTTAGAAAAGCTGGACGAGCACAAGTCCATGGGGCCGGATGCACTGCATCCGAGGGTGCTAAAGGAGTTGGCGGATGTGATTGCGGAGCCATTGACCATTATCTTTGAAAACTCATGGCGATAGGGGGAGGTCCCGGATGACTGGAAAAAGGCTAATGTAGTGCCCGTCTTTTAAAAAGGGGAAAAGGATGATCCGGGGAACTACAGGCCAGTGAGCTTCACCTCAGTCCCTGGAAAAGTCATGGAGCAGGTCCTCAAGGAATCAATTTTGAAGCATTTTGAGGAGAGGAAAGTGATCAGGAACAGTCAGCATGGATTCACCCAGGGCAAGTCATGCCTGACTAACCTAATTGCCTTCTATGAGGAGATAACTGGCTCTGTGGATGAGGGGAAAGCAGTGGATGTGTTATGCCTTGACTTTAGCAAAGCTTTTGATACGGTCTCCCACAGTATTCTTGCCAGCAAGTTAAAGAAGTATGGGCTGGATGAATGGACTATAAGGTGGATAGAAAGCTGGCTAGATCATCAGGCTCAACGGGTAGTGATCAATGGCTCCATGTCTAGTTGGCAGCCAGTATCAAACGGAGTGCCCCAAGCGTCAGTCCTGGGGCCAGTTTTGTTCAATATCTTCATTAATGATCTGGAGGATGGAGTGGACTGCACTCTCAGCAAGTTTGCAGATGACACTAAACTGGGAGGAGTGGTAGATATGCTGTAGGGTAGGGATAGGATACAGAGGGACCTAGACAAATTAGAGGATTGGGCCAAAATAAATCTGATGAGGTTCAACAAGGACAAGTGCAGAGTCCTGCATTTAGGATTGAAGAATCCCATGCACCGCTACAGACTAGGGACCAAGTGACTAGGCAGCAGTTCTGCAGAAAAGGACCTAGGAGTTACAGTGCACGAGAAGCTGGATATGAGTTGACAGTGTGCCCTTGTTGCCAAGAAGGCTAACGGCATTTTGGGCTGTATAAGTATGAGCATTGCCAGCAGATCGAGGAACGTGATCATTCCCCTCTATTTGGCATTGGTGAGGCCTCATCTGGAGTACTGTGTCCAGTTTTGAGGCCCAAACTACAAGAAGGATGTGGAAAAATTGGGAAGAGTCCAGCGGAGGGCAACAAAAATGATTAGGGGGCTGGAGCACATGATTTATGAAGAGAGGCTGAAGGAACTGATATTATTTAATCTGCAGAAGAGAAGAATGAGGGGGGGATTTGATAGCTGCTTTCAACTACCTGAAAGGGGGTTCCAAAGAGGATGGATCTAGACTGTTATCAGTGGTACCAGATGACAGAACAAGGAGTAATGGTCTCAAGTTGCAGTGGGGTAGGCCCTGTCCTCGCGCTGTGTCAGGACTGGGTGCAGCCTCACTGCTGAGTCTGTGTCTCAGGGGGAGCTGCACAGTGATCTCCCACCTCTGTGAAGCCAGTGGACTGTGCTCCCCAATGCCATGCTGAAGCCTCCATATTTATTTGACAAATAAAATTTGCATAATTTTAAAATACTGTGCACAGAATTTTTAATTTTTTGGCAGAGAATGCCCTCTGGAGTAAAACTATCTTCTCCCATAAGTGATATTGATAGCTTGGACTGGCTGATAACTGGCATGTGGCAGAGAATACCCTTCTACCAAGAGCACCTAATTTCTTACTCTTTTTATTTGAAAAGGTACAGCAGACTTGACTGCCTTTAGGTCTTTGCAGGGCCACTTACTGCTACCAATGAACCTGCATAGGGCTGGACTAACCAGAAGCTCTGAGGCAGTTGGTATAACTTTTTCACTAGGAGGATGGTGGAACACTGGAATGGGTTACCTAGGGAGGTGATGGAATCTCCTTCCTTAGAAGTTTTTAAGATCAGGCTTGACAAAGCCCTGGCTGGGATGATTTAGTTGGGGATTGCTCCTGCATTGAGCAGGGGGTTCGACTAGATGACCTCCTGAGGTCTCTTCCAACCCTGATATTTTATATTCTATGATAATGGGTTCATCTTTCATCGAATCAGTTTGCCTTTCCTTAGGCTAAACATTCTCGGCTCATCACCCTGCCAACTAAACAGCCCTGTTAATCTTGGAGACGTGACATGGAGGAGTTAAACCTCTAAATGAAGGGGGCTAAGAGATATTACAAGTAAAGCTGTTTTCTAGTAAAGCCTTCTTCTCTATCTTCCAACCAAACTGAGGGCTTAATCCAGCGAGATCCTGGACTCCCTGGGTCCCATTACTTCCTGGGATCAGGCCCATATCGCCCTTCTGTACATGAAGTCTCCTGTAATACTAATGGCCAAAATCTTTCTTTGCATGTACACAGTTTCCATGGAGATTGGTGCACCTAGGCTTGTCTGAGACCAGATTTAGGCCCTCAGGAATTTCCGCAAGCAGAAAAGACTGAAGAGTGCGAGGAGCATTGAGCTGTCAAGGCATTAATATTATTTAACGTTTATATTGAATTAGCAACCACAGGCCCCAATCGGGTTGAGGACCCCATTGTGCTAGGGGCTGCACAGACATAGAAGACAAGGCCCTGATCCCAGAGACCTTATACCTACAACCACTGATTCAGGGGAGTAAGTTTAATCACATGCCTGTACAAGGTTGACCAGGTTTTGGACCAGAACACCCCCTCAAAAAAGAATCCTGACCGCTCCAGTCACCACCACTGTCTGGGCCGTTGAATGCCGGTTCGCTGGTTGCCAGGGGGGCTCCACGTGCTGCCCTGCCCCCCGCCGGCGCAGCTCCCATTGGCTGGGTCAGGGTAGGGGAAGAACCAGCGTCACTCGCGAGCACTCAGCGAGATGCCATCCCCCCCCGTCATTGCATCCCTTCCCCATCCCGTCCTGCCCCCCACACCTACCCATCCCAGCTCCGTAGCCCTTACAGTGCTCTCCTACCCATCCTCTCCACCTCCCAGAGCCTCCACCCCCGTCCCTCACCCCCCACACGCCTGCACCCCATTCACCTCCATACACTGCTGCACTCCCTCCCATTGTGTCCCTATACGCCCCGTGCCCCCACATCCTCATGCACCCATAGCTTCTGCATCCCCCTGCATCCCCATCCACCCCACATACCCCCTCCTGTCTCCTTCCCTGCCCCCTCTCACTCCGACCCTGCTCTCATCCTTGGCCTCTTTCCCTCGCCATCCTCTCTCCTCCACCCCCACCCCATCTTTTCCCCTCCAGCCCACCCTCCTCCCTTCCCGGCTGGGTGGCTCTGTGTAGGCAAGTGTGTGCGTGCATGCATGCACTGTATGTGTGTAAGAGGCTGTGTGTCTTTGTGTAGGGAGGTGCGTGTATTGCCGCCTGTGTGTATACCTGTGCGAATAAAATTTGCAGCCTAACTCTTTGACTTTTATTCCTTTTGCTGGCTTGCGCACACAAAAATTGATGACCTAAAATGTGGGTATTCATTTCATAACAAGTTGTTAAAAGAGACGGGAACGCTAAAAGAAAAGGATTATTTCTTAAGAAGTGAATGTTATTGACTAGTAAGTGCAGAAGAGCCGATGGATCATACATTTCTCCCCACCTTTGTCTAGCTACATTATAAACCCTTTGTTGCAGACTCTCTCTTTTTATGTGTATGTGCAGCACCTTCCACCCTGGAGCCCTGATATTAGTTGGGCCTCTAGGCACCAAACAACAATTGTAATAATAAAGAATGTGGAAGTACATGTGTTAGTGCATGCTAGATGTGTACACATGAATATACGTGTGTATCTGCATGTAGATGTGGGAGTCAGTTTCTACAGATTTATTTATATAGGTTTCTGTGGTTGTGCTCTCTGGATTTGTATTTGGACTTCGGGAGTGGGCCTTTAATGGATCCATTGCAGCTGTGATAATGTGTGGTCCTAATTCCACACATAAAATTACAATAACTTTAGAGAACAAAAAACATGGAGCTGGTTACGAAAAATGGGAGGAGGAGAGGGAAAGAATCACAAAAACCTTTGTGAAATTTCATTTTTTTTTAAATTACCCTTTTTGACTATTTTGCTGCCAGCTCTAGCGTCCTATAACAAATAAAACCTGAACTTAGTTTAATACATCTGTCAAAACAATAAATATGCCTGTTTGGGCCTTGCAGTGAAAATGAGCATGTGAGAGAGAGTGGGTGAGAGCAAGCGACGGAGAGAGGGGATGGAGTGAGCGGGGGCGGGGCCTCAGGCAGGGGGCGGGGCAAGGGTATTCAGTTTTCTGGAATTAGAAAGTTAGCAACCCTAGCCTATACCTGGAACTACTGATGGGCCCAATCTGGGTTCCATTGACCTCCCATTAGAATCAGGATTTAGCTTTAAAGTTTCTGGTTTTAGGCTCGGGGCCTAAGAAGGCAAATGACAACATACAAAGCGTTCAGGGAGAGGGAGGCAGTGAAATATACATTTTAATGATCACTTGCAAAGATTTTAATTTTTTAATAAGGCATTGTTGCCTGATCACACTCATCATTTTGGACATCCATGTACAACATGGCTTAACTTTCAAATGGAATGATTTAAATGTAAAAATAAACTAAGCAAATTGTATCAAAGCATCTATTAGATGATGATTTATCAGAGATGAATAGTACCAGAAACCTCTCGAAAGCTGACGTTTTGTAGAAAGTGCAGCTTCTGGGCTGCATCATGATTTGAATTGTAGAGGACCCACTGGTGCCGTTAAAGAGATTGGAAATAAACTGACCATTGAATATCACCACGAAGAGATGTGGCCATTATCTCCTAGGCTATCAAACTAATCCAGTCAAGTGGCTGTGAGTAAACGAAGCTCCTCGTGAGGTGAGACATGTTATAATTAACAAAGGGGTAAAATACCTAAAGGAATAGCTGTTTCAGAAATATTTGTTAATCTACTTTGGAATAGCTCAGAAGGTAATTTTTTCCCCACTTTTTAAGAAATAATACATTTATTTTAGAGTTCCCGTCTCTTTTAAAAACTTGTTATGAAGTGAATACACACACATTTTATGTCATCAATTTGTGCATAGGCCAGCAAAAGGAATAAAAGTCAGAGTTAGGCATGAGCGTGTCTCTGTTCTTATTGGTGATCCCATGGGACTCCACATATGAGCAAAGTTACACTTGTGCTTAAGTTGCCACCGGTGGTACTCCGCCCTCTGGCAAGGTGTTCGGCACCACATTGGTGGAAATGCTGCAGTTTGGAACGCATGTAAAATATAGGCGTTGGCAACTTGTGTTCATGAAGATGCCATGGGACTGGGCAGGAACAGGGGTGGTAGCCCCGGTGTTGTGGCTGCATTGGAGTTAAAGAATCATCTCCATTCTGTGATGGCACCTGATCGCGTCTGTGTCAGACGTGCTGTGGGTAATATCACATTCCCCTGTTCCTGGACCTACGTCCTGCCCTCTGCGTTGTCACCACCCAGTTTGGAAAACCAGCTGTGATCCTTTTCCCAAGGACCGTGAACACTACGGATTGGAGGGCATGATCGAGTCCTCGGCCTTTCACAATTAATCTTCTGCTGTCAGCTGCTAAGCAAAACTGTTCCCTCTCTCTCTCAGATGTCAGTGCCGTTTGATCATATCAAACCAGTGATGTGCAATTAAAGTGACAGTGGGTCATTGACTGGCATTGGGTATCAGTCAGACTCTGTGAAGAAGTTGGCATGTCAGTCAGTATGAAACCACGGACGTTTTTGTTGACATTTAATTATATTCTTTTCCCATCAGCTGTCGTGGCAACTCCTTGACAGGATAGCGAATTACACTCTGAGCCAATCAGGCATTACACTCGCCTCTCTCCCTAAGCTTCCCACCGCAGGGCAGTTGTAAGGCGGGGTAAGTGAGCCCGCCAGGAGGGGTCACTTGAACGCTTACTGGAGTCAATGTGTATTTTCTGTGTCTCTCTCAGATTATTCCCTTCTCTTCCCCGTCCTCTCCATAGGCAATTTTAGGGCCTCATCAAAGCACACTGAAGTCAATGAGAGGCTTCCCAGGCTTTGGATCCTGCTTACTGATTTGATGCAGCTATAGTATAGCAATTATCTATTCTAGAACCTTCCATGTTGTTGTGGTGCAACAAGTCTGTCTGTCTAAATACCTGTCGGCCTGTCTGTTGATCTATCTACCTGTCTGTCTCTCTCTACTCCTTCCTACCGACCTAACTGTATGTCTGTTTGCCTCCCTCCGTGCATTTAATTTAACAACGCTTCTATCCACCATCTTCAACACAACAGCACTTCCAATTGCAAATGCTTTTGTGACAGAATGTACCCCTGTGTCCACACCCTACGCACTACTATAATAATCTTTGTACAATGTATGCCTTGTGAGGTATCCTTTGAAAATTTAAAATTTTCTGGTGGTGGTTGTCCTGGTAAAATGTGTGGCAAGCTTGTATTTGAAATTCTATGATTACACTGTGTGGTGTCGTTAACACATGTTGCAAACTGAGGTTGGCAAACAAGTCTGTCTCAAACAAAGGAACGTGTGCTCTGTTTAATTTGCATTTAAGCATCATCAAGCAGGAAGGGAAAGAAAGAAAGCTCAAATAGGTGAGGAAAAAGCAGTCTTCCCCATAGACTTTTTGTGTCCTTGTACCCAGCTGGAAATGTTTTTGAAGTGGGGGACTGAAACTATAAAAAGGAAGGAAAAGCATGCACACACACACACACACACCCCACCCATCATATTGAGGGCACCTGAAGTGACAAAGGAAGCATTTGTTGAATTCTGGGAGAAGGGGTCCATACCTAAGAAGTTCGATCAGTAAGATTGCTGAAAGCCTAGGGTGAGATAATTTTGCTTTTAATTTAACATAGTTTCAGTTACGCACCAGTTGCGTTTTATCTTATTTTTCTTGTAGCTGTTTCTGACTTTTATGCCTCATTACTTGTTCCCACTTAAAATCTATCTCTTTGCAGTTAATAAACTTGATTTATTGTTTTATCTAATCCAGTGTGTTTAAACTGAAGTGTTAGGGAAACTCCATTTGGGGTGGCAAGTGGTGTGCATATTACTTCTATTAAAGGAAGAGTGGACTCTTATATAAACTTGTATTGTCCAGGAGAGGGCTAGACAGGTCAGGACATACATTTCTGGGGGAAGATCTAAAACTGGGGGTGTGTTGGGGTCACCCTGCAATATAACCCAGGCTGGTAAGAGCCAAGGTGTAGCTGGCGGGCTGCAGCACACATAGCTGGGAGGGACTTGCTGGAGGCTGTTTGTGAGTAGTCCAGGGCTCAGGCTACAGCAGCAAAGCAGTGTAAAGGGTACCCCAGGTTAGAGGGCAGGGATGACACAGCTACTCCTTAGTCTGGATTGTCAGACCTGGTAGGTCACAGCTTCCATTTGAAATTCATTGGGTTTTGCATAGGCGCCAACTTTCCCCGGCACCGGTGGGTGCTCGCACCCACCACATCCTTGCCCCGCCCCAACTCCACTCTTTCCCTGCCCCCATTCCAACCCCTTCCCCAAATCCCTGCCCCGCCTCTTCCCAGAGCACGCCGAATTCCCCCTCCTCCCTCCCAGCACTTGCCACGGCGCAAGCACTGGGAGCTGGAGGGAAGGAGCGGGCCCTCGGTGGGCTCAGGGGAGGAGCAGAGCGGAGCCGGAGATGAGCTGGGGGGGGGCGGGGCGGGGAGCTGCTGCACCCACCAATTTTTCCCAATGTTGCTGCAGCCCCGGAGCACCCATGGAGTCGGTGCCTATGGGGTTTTGCCTAATACAGGCAGGTGAGACATAGTCTGCAAAATCATACCTCATGCTGTGGCGCTGCCCTTTACTCGTTTTTCCCCCGGCCTACCTTTCTGCTCGACTGAACTCACTCATTTCCTGCTGTTTTGCGGCCTAGCTGGGGAGAATGAGATAGTGTCTAATTACCCCTTAAAAGTCTGCAGGATGCCACTGTTGACTGACAAATAAATCCAGTTCCAAATATTAGAGCAATAGAAGAAGTTCTAGAAATCACACTGCAATTAAATTAGGAGAATCAGACAAACAAACTTGGCATTTATCTCCCTTTTGTGTGCATGTGAGTTTGGGTAACTGTATACATCTTAAAACAGATGGTGGATCCCTCACTTTGGTACCTGAGACTGCTGTGCATTCTTGGTTGTTGGCTGGTTTTGTTTTATTTTTTTATGATAGTATCATTCTCTGAATCAGACAAGTGACAATGAGGGAGAACAATCATTTATTGTTGGCAGCATCGTCTGTGTGTTCCGCTGAGATGCCTTGAGATTTAATCGCTTCTAGCCAGTACGCTTCTGTCTCCGAGGTACCGGGTGCCAGCTGTTGCTGGGAGCGTGTGTGCAGAGTAAATATGACACATAGTTTATGCTCTCTTGTGTAATTCCCTTTGGGTAATGTATCTCATTCCAACCACATATGTTTTACCAAGGTTTATGCTTTTGCTGCAGTACTGGAATGCTTCAGTTTGGGGAGAGGTTTTTTTTATGGGTGCTGTCTTGTTTAGATTGGGGGTAGATTGTTTATCTCCTTGCAAAGGCATTGCATCGCACCTCTAATGTTACACTAGCTTTGAAATCACCTGACTTAAGTTTTGCTCGGAAATGTCTTAAATCGGAACGATGCACAGGGCTGAATCTGGCCTATTATGTAGAGACTGTAGCTCAGAATTTTACATCAGGCCTTAACTGAAGTGCTGGAAAGATGTCTGGTAGGCTCATATGCATTAGAAATAAACATCCTACTAGATGGTTAAGTCGGTTCTCCTGTGAGGGCACAGTAGATTCCTCAAGATTAGATAGATTGCAGTCAGCTTAGACCCGATACTAAACTCAGAACCAAATCCTACTTGCTGTACTCATGCAAGTAATCCCATTGACTAGAGTGGGATTACTTATCTGAGTGAAGTGAACAGGGTATGGCCCTGGATTTATCTTCTACGTGCATGTATAATACAGAAAATATTGAATATATAATGAAGCGAGGAGTGAAAATAAGCATCAGCTCCAACTAGCTATTAGGTGGATGCAATACTACACAACTGAATTGTTCAGAAGATGGGGTTGGGGAAAATCATCAGTTTCCAATTTGGGGAAGTCTCTGGCATCCATTTTTCAACCCAGTAGCCTGCGTTTGCTCGGAGTGTGTTATGAACACTGTATATTGCTCAATATAAAAAGACCGTAATTATTAAAATTGTGTGTATAGGAGAATTTAGCCTCTCATTTGAGGTGTCCTAATGACACTTCAACAACTGGTAGGGAAGATAATAGGGTTTATGGTAATTACATAGCCAGTCAAATACGGTACATGAATGATTCAGCTTCAGGCTTGAAGCAAGAGTGATTCCCGGTGTTTTTGTTAGCACACAGCTGCTTCATTTAAAATATTTTGGCAGAAATTGCCAAGCAGCCCGGCTAGGCTGGTGTTAGTTAGGGAAGCTTAACCGCTTCATGCCCAGGTCTTTCCTGGCTGCGCATCTCCATTACCTAATTCAAGCATCCTAGGAGCAATTAAAATATGTTTGTTGGCCTTATTCGGATGGAGGTTTCCCCACCCGCTCTGGGGTTAGTGCAGTATTCCGTTCTGGACATGTATTTTTTTAATTTGTTTGTAATGTTCGTGGTTCTGAAGTTACCGGGCCTTTCATCAATATTGAGAGGTGTAAGTCATTAGGGTTAGATCATGGGATGATGCCTCTGTCCTGTGTAGGGTTCAGTTCCAGGACTCTGATGTCCTTGGAGGAGATGGGCAAAATCTATGCGGGGACTGCTCGGTGCACACAATCTGCTCTATGCGATAGAATGGAGCAAATTACTCCCCTGTGCTCTAGCCCTGCTCCCCTACTTGATGTAGGAGGGGGATGGGGTGATGTCCTCACCTCCTCTTTGCCCCCTTTTTGGGCCACTGGCTCCCTGGGGTGGGCAGGAGTGAGCTGTCAACCCTCCACTGAGCACAGGGACGGCTGTTGTTGGAGGCCCATACTGAGCTGTGCGAGGGTGCGGATGCTTCTTGCACCACAACTGAGCAAAGGCCATCACCATCTGGCCCTCCGTGCTCATCCGGGGGAGGATGCTAGAGAAGTGCAAAGCGTCCTTCACTTTAACAAATGCAGTTTAGGCCCGCGGACAGGCGCTTGGGGGTGTTCAGCTGCTGGGATTGCGTGCTGGAGTTGTTCAGTAGAATAGCGAAGGACCTCACGCCCTGTCGGGCGTATGTCGGTGCTATCCAGATAACGAGTAATTTAATCCCAGCCCGAACATCTGCACATACCATTGGCCATCAAATTACCCCAGCCCCATTTTAAAGCCAGACACAGTATAGGACTTGGTGACTTCCTTTGCCGACTGATGTTACGACATACGTTGCTATCATGGGGATGGGCCCTTTGAACAGTTACTCTCCGTGGTGGGGCCGCGTGGAGTGGGAAAAGGCTTGGCTGTAAATACAAAGCGTATACCCCACTTAACTTGCACGAATAGCTCTGGATTTCACCACAGCTAGTGAGTCCATGTCAGTCCCTGGTCTGGCTTTGTGACGGGATGGCAAAATATATGGGGTGTGATTTAGGATTTCCTTATCTTTTGTTCTAAACTCCACATTCTAATGAAATTGGGAGACTTCGGGGACCACCAATTAGCCTCTCTTGACACAGTTTTTCCTTATACATTTTAGTCTGTGGTGTCAGGTCGTGACACTGTATTGAGCTTTCCTCCCCCAGCTTCCCCTCCCCAAACGACACTTTCCTCGTGTTATTAATGTTCCGCCCTCTGAGCTCTGCCCTCTTGGTCTCTATTGTTTACTTGCATAGCTCTATAGCTGAGTTCCTCAGGAATTCCCAGCCAGAGGCCAAGATGAGGGGTTTGGAAAGGTGGAGGCAGGGGGCAGTTTTGCAATTTGTGTTAATTAAAAGTTATGGATTATTTAATGGGTCTGCAGGTGGCTAAAGAAAATCTGCATGAGAATATAACAGGATGGGAAAGAGAACAGATAACTTGGTCTCTTCTATACCTTTTAATACTCTATTCCCTGCAAGATGTGGCATTTAATTGCTTCTTTCTTGACCTCCGCATCTGTGCTTCAACAATCTTTGCCTGGCAGGCTATTCCAACTAGTTATTTCTGTGCAGTTGTGCAAGCAAGTGGTTTTCAAGTTCTGTTTTCTTTCGCTAGCTTTTCTGTTCATTTACTCTGCCATCCTAAACTTCGCCATCAGCATTTTTACTGCAGCTGGTGACTTGAGTGAGCAGGGTGCTGTCAAGCTTGGTTGGCCCACAATTTAAACCATATTTTTGCAAAAAAGTGTAGTGGAGCAAAAAGATAAGCCAGTATTTTTTTTTTTTTGGTTCAAACTTGGGTGCATAAAGTTAGACACTTAAGTCCATATTTAGGCACTGAAAGAAGTGGCCTGATTTTCCATGGCGCTGAGAACTCACGGCTGCCACTGAAGTCCATGGGATGTGTGTGTTCAGCAGCTCTGAAAATGAGAGTGCTGATTTCGGTGAATAATTTAGACTACTAGTTTTTCGAATGTTGGTCATAGTTTTTTATCCTATGCTGTTCTCCCCTCATGCAACTGCAACCAACCCATGTTTGCTGACAACCCTACGCAAGAACCAGCATGTAAGATGGGAATGCTGTTAATTGACTCCTCTGCAAGGGGCGGTGTTAGACACTTTCATTTGGTTTAAGCTCCTTGAAATCCACGCGTAGAAAACGAAGTGCAAAGTAATATCGTGCAGGCGGCTGCCTGTCCGCTGGACATGTGGGCCCAGCTCTGGTTGGCGGTGAACAGTGGTTGAAATTCCAGCCATTTGGGGAAAGCGTTGCAGCTCAGCTCTTACGCACTCAAATTTATTATTATTGCTGTTACCGTAGCACTTAGGGCTTGTCTACACTGCCGCGCGGGGTCGATCTAAGTACGTCGAGTTGCATATCTTAGATCTACTTACAGCGGTGTCTTCCCTGCGGTAAGTCGACAGCTGACACTCTCCCATCGACTCCGCTTGTGTTTCTCGTTCTGGTGGAGTACTGGAGTCGACGGGAGAGTGCTCAGCAGTTGATTTATCGCGTCTATACTAGACACGATAAATCGACCCCTGCTGGATCGATGGCTGCCCACTGATCCGGCGGGTAATGTAGACAAGCCCTTAGAGCAGGGGTCGGCAATGTTTGGCACGCGGCTCGCCAGGGTAGGCACCTTGGCGGGCCGGGCCAGTTTATTTACCTGCTGACGCGGCAGGTTCAGCCGATCGCGGCCCCCACTCGCCGCGGTTCGCCATCCCGGGCCAATGGGGGCGGTGGGTAGCCGCGGCCAGCACATCCCTCGCCCACGCCGCTTCCCTCTGCCCCCATTGGCCCAGGACGGCGAACCGCGGCCAGTGGGGGCCGCGATCGGCCGAACCTGCCGCGTCAGCAGGTAAATAATCTGGCCTGGCCCGCCAGGGTGCTTACCCTGGCGAGCCGCATGCCAAACGTTGCCAACCCCTGCCTTAGAGACTGCAACAGAGATCAGTGCCCCACTGGGCTAGGTGCTGTACAAACATGTAGCAAGAACAGGCTCTGCCCCAAAGAGCTTACAGTCTAAATAGACAAGAGCGACAAAGAACGGGAGGGGAAACTGAAGCACTGAGTTGAGGGGTAAAATTTTCAAAAGCTCTGTAGGAACTTAGAAGTGCAAGTCTGCTTAAAAGCTAATGGTACTTAAGTTCTTAAGTCCCTTAGATGCTTTTGAAAATGATATCCAAAATGACTTGTCCAAGGTCGCACAGCAGGTCAGCGAGAGAGCCAGGGACCAGCCCCAGGAACTTATCCACAATACCCCCCAGCAGCTCCTCTGTGTCATGAGCCATGGAGAAGAATATCTCAAACACCCTGGGGCAGGCATCACGTCTTTCTGCTCCGATGGCCCCTGAGACAGCAGTGGAAAGAGGTTCCCTCTTGTGACTTGCAGATGTTTTATGCTTCCAGTAAGAGTAATCAACACAAGAGCTGATTTGTTTGGCGAACAGGATTTTGTGAGCATTGCTCATTGTTGTGGGAACTGTGGGTGCATCTGTATATTGGAAATGATGACCCTGGATTTGTTTATTACTCGGTTTCCAAGATGTTTGCCAGTTTTCCAGTAGGTTTCCCCATAGCTTTTCCTAAAAACTGTCATGAGCCAACTGTAGCCGTATCAGTCTTTCATGTCCGGGTGGGACAGATTCCAAAGCTTTGCATTTAATTAAGAAAGGCATAAACTAATGACATTCCTAATGGGCAGATATTTTGTTTGGCTTTGTTTCTACCCTGGCAGGTTCCCTAATTTACTATTATGCAAGTATTGATATTTTTTCCTGCATAGTTTATTATACTGCTTGATAAAGATCTTAATCCAACAGGCCCTTTAGCTTCCTGGGTCAGTGTCAGCTTGGTTCTGAATAGTAAGGGCCAGATCCTCAGCTGGTGAAAAGTGACTTCAGTGGACCTGTGCCAGTTTATACCCACGGAGAATGTTGCCCAAAGTGTTTATTTCCACATTTTCAGATGCTTGTTCAGCGTCAGCAATACCCTGTATAGGCCTTCAGAAGTGTGTATGTATTTTGTGGGCATCAGGCTGATCCCTCCTGTATATTTTATTTTTTTGGTTTGCATACCACAATAATAAACCTCTACTAGCACCGAGGATCTGCATAAAAATCTTTTCAAACTCTTTTCTGCAACTGGAAGGGCTAGCAACTTGCTTTGATTTTGTTTTTTTTGTGTGTGGTTTTTTTTTTAAATGAAATGATTCTCTGCAGCATCGGATGTGTATCACTTGCAGGTTTAAACTCATGCAAATGGTGGATTCTCTGCAACTTGAAGTCTTTAAATCATGCTTTGAGAACTTCAGCAACCCAGCCAGAGGCTATGGGACTGGGTGGTGAGGTTCCGTGGCCTGCAATGTGCAAGAAGTCAGACTAGATGATCATGATGGTCCCTTCTGGCCTTAGAGTCTGAGTCTAATCACATGACTCAGAGTTGGAGCTGTTTTTTAAAAAAGCCCACCAAGTATTCTGAGACTTGCAATAAAGTCATGAGAGTTGGCACCACTGTAACACATATTGCTGAGGCTCAAGATGCGGGAAAGACATGCCATCCTTTTTCTAACGGGCAATATCGGGGAGAAAGGGGGCTAAGAAGACACTGAATGTAAGAAATGGGGGAGAAGTAAGTAGAAGCTCAAAAACTAGAAGGCAAATGAAAAGAAGCGAGTTTTCGTCTTTTATACTCACGATTCTTAAGTCAATCTCATTATTTTGGGGGCCAGATTCCTGGTTTTGGAATGCTTGGGGGGGCATTGGAGCTGGTTGGACATGTTCCACTGGAACCTTTTTCCCCCCCCCCCCCCTGGAAAATTGGGTTTTTGACTAATTGCACATTTTCACAGAAAGCGCCACTTGCCTCAAAAAAAAAAATGCAGCTTTTTGTTAGAAAACCAAAAATTGTTCGCTGTTGGCTTTTGGTTTTTTGATGACTAGACAAACTTTTTGGCTGAAAATTTAGACAAAATAAAAAATGGAGGGTTTCATCAACATTTGCCACTGGGTGAAAAAAATGTTGGCAACACAGTGTTTTAAAGTATATTTTACTTATTATATGTCACATCAGAGTCTTCCGAAATACATTGAGTTGCATTATTTCTCTGTACCTTTAGAAAAAGCCAGATATGCTTATTAAATCCTTACTTTTGTGCCACTTTTTCAAATAGATTTTCCTACAGGTTCATAGGGCACAGGTTAGTGCTAGCTAATGCAATCTGGAATTAGTCAGCAGCACTGGAGTTTGCGTGTAGGAAAATAAGATGTTCATTTCTTAGATGTGCCGATTGTGAGAGTGAAAGGGAGTGTGTATCACACTTCGAATCACATTGCAGTCCTATCACCTGCTCTGATAGGATTATCCAGCTGTTATAGAAACTTCGTAATGTAATGACAGAGGCGCACGGCATTGTAGAACTGATAATACCAGAAGATTATGGTGCCGGATTAGTGTTTGTCTGTTGTTAACAATAAATTGGGAAAGTACAAATGATGCACTGAGGTGCAAACTGTTACATTACTGTCCTCTAGAGGTGGGTTCAAGCTACAGAATTTGGATTGGATCGGCACTGCAAAGCACTCGAATGGACCTGGATCTAAACAATGGGTAAACAAGGATCCAAAGTGAATGTTACAAGCCAAGTCCATGTCTAGTTTGTATATTAGCTGCCCCCTTCCAAAAAAAACTGCATTGAATGAATATCCTTAGTGCGTATCTTCAAAAAAAATTGTCTTCAGTTCCCTGCATATAGATAACCAAAGATACACCTGTTCTGTTCTCCTCATTGCTCGTGTTCATATAAATTAAGCCCTGCCCATTACAGTGAAAGGGATTCTGTGTAGGACGTACTACAGGAATAATATGTCCCATTCTCATGACACATACATTCCATGCTTCCTCAGTGAGGTTCTTTAGTTTTGTCCTGATAGTTTTCTTTCACCTGCTTCTCCTGGCAGGCCTGATTCTCTTCTCATTTACACAGGCGAAAAGCAGAAGTGACCTCACTGAAGTCAATGGAGTTAACCAGGTGTGAAATCAGTGCAAGGAGAATCTGGCCCTTTGAGCCTCATTCCAGTTCTCCACCTGTGCTACCTCTTGCCTGCAATGTGGTGGTCATAATACAGCACATTCCATCCAGGGATCTTAAAGCACATTGCAAAAGAGGGTTAGTATGATCTGTTTTAGAGATACGAGAACAGAGCGATGACATGCCTAACGTCGTAAGACTGTCAGGCATAGAATCCAGACCTTTTGCCTCCCAGTTCCATGCGTCATCCGCATTGCCTTCCTAGTACGGCAGAAGAAGGCTAGTCCAGTGGTTAGAGCACAAGGCTGGGATTCAGGAGACCAACATTCAACACCCTGCTGTGCCAAAGACTTCGTGTGTGACCTTAGGCAAGTCACTTAGGCCCAGATTTTGAAAGGTATTTAGGTGTTGCTGCACCTACCTGATTTAGGGGCCTAATGTCATTTTCAAAACAGATTAGGAGCATATTTCCCATTGACTGTTAATGGGATTTAGGCTCCTAAATGCCTAAATCCCTTTTGAAGATGAGATTTAGGCTTCTAAGTCAGTAGATGTTGCAACGCTGAGCGCAGCAGTGCCTGAATACTTTTGAAAATGTGGGCCTTAGCCTCTCTGCTTTTCATATGTAAAAGAGGAACAAAAAGACTGCCCAACCTCACTGGTGTGTAATGAGCATAAATACATTAACAGATTGTGAGGAGCTCAGATGCTAAACTAAAGGTAGCCATATAAGTCCCTAAGCAACAGCAACAATTATAGGATTATACATCATGTAATGTATCTGCCCTATTATCTGTAGATCCCCTCTTCCCATCCTTCACATCTCCATCATTACCTTATGGCAAATTTGCAGCCGTTAGAACCAAAGCCTGTTATTTTCCCTGCATGATGTTTTGATCTGTCTCCCTCGGTCCCCCCGCTGCGATGTCTAGTAGGAAACCAGGAGAAATTGGCTGTTGTGTGTTAGGCTAGATACTAGTTCTCTGACCCTGTTTTCAGATCCCTCAGCTCTTTATTTTTAATGACACTCATCAGCACCTAGATGACCAGAACAGGCTTTCAGCAGGAACACCACCGATCTTGTCAACTGGTACCATCCCTCCCCACTCCCATGTCTGCTTGTAAAAAGACTTCTATAGAATTCTAAAGAGCTTTTGTGCAGAGCCTCCTGCATGTAATCTGTCTAATCATATTATTCTTATTGGCTGTTCAAGATTTAAGGATTCCCTTTGAGTCTTAAATGGGTCTGGAAGATTAGAAACAGTAATTGCAAATTTCTGCCCACGTGTCTTTCTTTGCAGAGGTGAGTTGTTCCTATTATTGTTGTTGTTATGCCAGTTGAAATCATTAGGTTTGTTGGAAGTTTCCAAACTCCAAATGAAGCTAATCACATGTTACAAAAACCATTGGCAAAAATCATTTGGGTTTTTCTTCTTCCCTAGTTGTGCTGCTATAATCATTCGGGCTGCGCGTGTCAGCGACCCAGTGCTAGCCGCTCTAAAGATGTGAGAAAAGGTGAGAGGTTCAACTGGTCATTTTAAACTAATCCTAAATAGGCAACAGCTTTCTTGATTCATTGCATGAAAGTATCTGAGGCCTGGTCTACACTAGAAAATTAGGTCGGATTAACTACGCCACTCAAGGGTGTGAAAAAGCCACACCCCTGAGCAGTGTAGTTAAACCGACCAAAGTCCCCATGGAGACAGTGCTAGGTCAATGGAAGAACATTTTTCTGTCGCCTTAGCCACCGCCTCTCGAGGAGGTGGATCACCCCTTCCATCTGCGTAGGTAGTGTCTACACTAGGAGGGTGGTGAAGCACTGGAATGGGTTACCTAGGGAGGTGGTGGAATCTTCATCCTTAGAGGTTTTTAAGGCCAGGCTTGACAAAGCCTTGGCTGGGATGATTTAGTTGGTGTTGGTCCTGCTTTGAGCAGGGGCTTGGACTAGATGACCTCCTGAGGTCTCTTCCAACCCTGATATTCTATGATTCTATGATACACTGAAGCACTCCAGTGGTGTATCTGCAGCCTCTCAGCTGTCCTGCTGTAGCCTTTTAAATGTAGACAATCCCAGACGCTGTGCTATGGAGATTGCACCAGCATTACAGTATGTTGCTGTAGCTATGCTGACATAACCCTGTCGTATACACTCAACCTATGCATGGCAGCACGTAAGGGCTGGGAGCTTTTGGGTTAGGGTTGCCAACTTTCGAATTGTACAAAATCGAATGCCCTTGCTTCCAGCCCCACCCCCTCTCCCTCAAGGCCCTGCCCTGCCCCTTCTCTGAGGCCCCGTCCCCACTCACTCAAGCCCCCCTCCCTCTGTCACTTGCTCTTCCCCACCCTCACTCACTTTCACTGGGATGGGGCAGGGGTTTGGGGTGCAGGAGGGGGTGCGGACTCCCGGGTGGGGCCAGAAATGAGGGGTTCAGGGTGCGGGAGGGGGCTCTGGGCTGGTGCAGGGAGTTGGGGTGTGGGAGGAGGTGCGGGCTTCAGCTGGGGATGTGGGCTCTGGGGTGGGGCTGGGGATGAGGGGTTTGGGGTGCAAGAGGGGGCTCTGGGCTGGGACCAAGAGGTTTGGAGTGCGGGAGGGGGCTCGGGGCTGGAGCAGAGGGTTGAGGTGCGGGGATGGGGGGTGTGGGCTCCAGGAGGGAGTTTGGGTAAGGGAGGGGGCTCAGGGCTCGGGTAGGGGGTTGGGGTGCAGGAGGGGGCTCAGGGCTGGGGTAGGGGGTTGGAGTGCTGGAGGGGGTGCAGGGGGTGGGCTATGGGAGGGAGTTAGGGTGCAGGAGGGGTTCTGACCTGGGGCAGGGGTTCAGGGTGTGGGTTCCGGCCGGCAGCGCTTACCTCAGGCGGCTCCCAGTCCGCGGCGCAGTAGGGTTAAGGCAGGCTCCCTGCCTGTCCTGGCTCTGCGCGGCTCCCAGAAGTGGCCAGCATGTCCAGCCCCTAGGTGGAGACATGGCCAGGCAGGTCTCCATGGTGCATACTGCCTGTGCTGCGGCCAATGGGAGCTGCGGAGGCAGGGAGTCTGTCTTAGCCCCGCCAACTGGACTTTTAAGGGCCCTGTCAGCGATGCTGACCAGAGTCCCTTTTTGACCGGTGTTCCAGTCAAAAACTGGACACCTGGCAACTCTATTTTGGGTACAGAAATCCTTTCAGTGTGTGTGTGTGTGTGTGTGTGTGTGTGTGTGTGTGTGTGTGTGTGTGTGTGTGTGCGCGTGGGGGAGGGAGGTATTCCAAGGAATAGGATGCATTGGGGCAGCATTGCTTAGCCTAGGCATTTTCCATGGCTGGCCTGGAGGGTAATTTAGTTGAGCTACTTTCTTTCCCCAAGCCCATGAACGTTATTCTCCTTTGTCCTTTTCCTAAGTGGCATTTCCTCTTCCCCCCCCCCCCCCCCCCCACACACTTGCACCCTTACTTTTAATTTTTTACTGAACGCCAGCAGTGCTGTGCAAGTCAGTAACCACACACGGTCCCTGCCCCAGGGTGCTCAGTCTAGTTTAAGTGCAGACAGAACAGTGCGGACATCTGGGGTGCAATAGACCAGTGGTTCTCAACCTTTTTCTTTCTGAGGCCCCCCAACGTGCTATAAAAACTCCACGGCCCATGTGGTGCACAGCAACTGTTTTTCTGCTTCTAAAAGCCAGGATCGACATCAGGGGTAGCAGGCAGGGCAATTGCCTGGGTCCCCATGCCCCAGTAGGTTCCCACAAAGCTAAGTTACTCAGGCTTTGGCCTCAGCCCTGAGTGGCAGGACTCGGGGCCCTGGGCTTCAGCCCCATGCAGTGGGAGCTTCAGCTTTCTGCCCTGGGCCCCAGCAAGTCTAATGCTGGCCCTGCTTGGCGGCCGCCCTGAAACCTGCTCGCGGCTCCCTTGCCCCTTCTCTTAACATCCATGGTCCCATCTTCCACTCTGCTGGTAGATCAGTCTTGCACCGACTTGAATATGTCCATTCCCATCTGTGCTAGAAGTTCATACCGATGGGCTCCATCAAGGGAAAGCTCCTTGCACCTTCTCCTATCCCTTTCACATCCGCACAGGGCTGGACCCTGTCTAGCTCGTGATCAGTAGATTGCTCTGCAGAAGTGCCCAGGCTAATACCTCACTTCCCATCTCCACGTCAAAGCGGAATCCCGCTCTGATCTGAATTTAAACGCGTCTGTGGCGGTGATATTGATTTAGCCTAAATAATAAAAACCATAAAGAAAACAGATGTAAGTTGCTGTGGAATTTTAGCTAAGTGAGAGAGAGAGAGACACCCACACTCTCTCTTTCTTCCTGAGGCGCCGGCCTGAAGATAACTGTAAAAGAGACCAGATCAAAGCATAACAGTTTCTTATTTAAAGGTTTATAGAAACCTGTCAAACTGCCCTCGCTAATGGAACGTGTGTGTCAGCGATGCTACCGCAGGCTTCTGCAGAGGGCTCTGCAAGTCAAAATATTTCCCCTTGCATGGTAAGTGAAAGCAAACACTGACATGCAGCGAGGATGGGGGGTTTTTTTGTGACAGAGTGTCTGAAATGGTAGAGAGGGTTTCTGATTTTCAGAGCTCTCCGTAACCCAGCATTTTTCCTTGTCTGTGCGGCAGAAATGTTAAGATTCTGTGTTCTCTTTTTTTAATACATGAGCAATAAAATAAAGGAAAGGAAGTGGGGGATTGAGCAGAACAGCTCCTCCCGATGTCTGTTTAAGCCCAGTGGTGGCAACGTGCATTGTTGCTGTTCATTAGAGCAGGCCAGAAATTTTGGGTCAAAATGTATTTTCTGGGATAGAAGATGGAAATTTGTCCATTTTTCTCTACAACTTTTGGGGGTTTTGAGGGGATATTTGATATCTGCCTCACAGACCTTACAGTGGAAGGGCCTGATCCAGGTGAACAGACCTCTAGGTCCTCGCTGAAGCCCATTGACTGGGTCACAGTGTCTCTTTGAAGGCACTCCATGAAGGGGTCTGCACATGCAGAGTTACTTTCAGGATGAGGTTTACGGGCCTGCATCTGCACATATTTAAGGATGGGATTTTAAAAGCAGCCTAAGGGAGATAGGCAACTGAGTTTCATTGATTTTTCAATAGGGTTTAGGTGCCTAACTCCCTTATGTTCCTTTGAAAACCACCAGCCTAAGCATGAATAACTTTACTTACAGGCAGTTCCACTGAAATAATAGAACTAACCCCATGAGTAAAGGGGGTTAGTCCTAGGCGCAAGATCAAGCCATAAAAAAAGACTGGAAAATCCCAGGCAAAGGATGGGGGATTTTTGCCACATATCTAGTTAGTTTCCTGTTTGTTGTTGTTTTTTAATTCTATAAATCCTATCCCCATCTTCCCCCTTCTCCATGCAATTTGGCTCTGAATTAAATGGATTGTTGTCTCATATTTGGGGGGTAAAGAAGTCTAGTGTGGCTGTTAGTTTCTCCCAATGCTGTGGAGGTCCAAATCTGAAATGTTGTTAGAAAAATAAGAGTAGCTAGCAGTTCTGGACCCACTACATTTCCTTCCTCGCCAAGGGAGTCTGGTGACAGATCAGTTAATCGGAGCACGATTCATATTTAACATAGAGGGCAATTAGTGTCAGCAAGTCGCTTCAGACCTCTGCCATAAAGCCCTAAGAAACTGGAGAGGATCTAGCAAAGAAAAAAAGACTAGCTACAGTCTCAGTACATATAAATCAAGCAGCGAACGTTCATGTCAGATTGCAAGTGGAGGCTGAAGGTAAAACAAGAGGGGATCTGGCTGGCCTTTAGGGATTGTGATGGGTAGAGATGGTTGAGAAATGGGTGTGTGTGGGTGTGGGTGTGGGTGTGTGTGTGTTCAGAAAATTGCAAAAACGATTTTTGAATTCTTCTCAAAAATACTTTCAGGCACAATTTTCCAGCCAGCTCTAAGAATGAGATTAGTGGGGCCAGATCCTCAGCTGGTGTAAACCGGCGTTGCTCATTTGACTTCAGTGGAACTAAGCTAATTTACACCAACTCAGGATCTGGCCCAGAGTCTTTAACCTCCGGATTGCCCAGTTGAACACAGACCAGCTGATAGTGACTGAAAGTAGTTGTCGTCCAGTAGCTATTTGGTGGCCTATTTGGCCGCCAGACACCAGCTCCCTGTGGAAAGATGTCCATGTGATTAAACTAATTGGCCCCGTCGCTGGCATTCTTTGCATAGAGGCCAAGGACTCTCTGGGTCTGTGAGAGGCACAACACAGGAATGCAGGCAGGCGTTTGAAGTGATCTGGGGTTTAGTTTCTTGAACACATCTGAAGTCTCCTATAACCTTGTTTTCGAGATTCAATATTTCTGATGTTATTTTCCCCCCAGTAATGAGCAGTGAGGGAAACATCCAATTTGAGTGGCCTGGTGTTAAATTGGAGTCTAAACTGCAGCACTGCCCTCCTCCTATTGAGGTCCTGGTGAAGGGTGCCACTGCCTTTTACAAAGTGTCAATTCTTTGACCTGAACTCGCTGGTAATGAAATCCGGAGGAACTGCTTTGAAGCCCATGGAAACATTCCAGGAGGGGTAAATAGAGTTGGGCCTGTCCCAGAATCCTGGATCCAAGTAACACCAAACTTTCAGGATCCAAATTTGGATCTGAACTTTGCAACTTGAGCCTAATTGTAGGGAAAATCCTCAGGGTTACATTGGCCTTGGCAGTATTTGGGAGGGAGGAATGGCATTGAAGACATTTGCTCCTTTCATTCCATGAGCACGTCTGCTTTTTCTCACAAGGAAATGCTCCTGAATCTTTAACTGCCCGATCAGTGTCTTATGAAAGCAAAACAAAACCATTCAGAGTGTAAATAATGGAAGCTTTTTTTCTTTACTGAATGTTGGCTGGTGAAAGTAAGTGCTGAGAATCTTGCCCCTTTCAAAAACAGATTAAGGAAATGAATTCCTTCCCGCTGGGTTTATCCTTGACCCTAGGTTAAAAAAGAAGAAGAAGAAATATCTTGTATTAATTGTAAAGGATTCTCTACAATGACGGAGATTCAGTTATAAATGACTATGTTATAACTGTGTCAGTTTATAACTGCAGGGGGAAAAAGCTGCTTTTTGACTCCTTATCTTTCAATTTTTTTGGTGGTGTCATAAGAGCTGAACTTAGGTTAGCTAAAATAAGCACCGATGGGATTTGAACTGGTTAGCAGGTAGCGGATGTTCTCAGCACGCAAGGTTCCATTATTTGGAATGACGGAGGGAACCTTTTAAATTGCACAACGTTGTCAAGTTTACCTAACGTGGGCTCCAATTCAGGAAAGCACGAAAGTACATACTTAACTTTCAAGCGTCTGCTTAAATCCCTTTGACTTTAGTGGGACTCAACACCTGCTTGGATGCTTTCCTGACATGGGGTGCTTGCCTGAATCTTTGTCATCAAAGGTCAGTTTTTCAGGCATTCACACCTAAACTGAGATAATAGAAAATGTGTGTGCCCCTTGCCTGTGCTAGCTCTGTATTTATGCATGGAAAGGGACATTTGTGCATGCAGACCGGATGGCTGAGCACGCAAAGAGCTATTTTCATTTATTTATTTATTTATTTATTGCATGCAAGTCCCTGTTGCATTCACAGAATCTGTCCCACTGAGCTGGTGAGTGACCTTTTCCCCCCCAATAGTTATGCCGTTAATGTCTTAACATTTTGCCATCGCTGAATCCCTACCAAGCCATGTCTGTTTCAGGAAGAGTTAGAACAAATCATGTCTTTTCCTCTTCACAAGCCCCCTTTTAAGATAAAGGACAAGGCTAAGCAAGCCTGCTGAAATCTCTGTTTTAATTTTTATTTGCAAATATCATAGAACCATTGCCTTTCTGTTAGGATCAGATCCTCTTATCTGAGGGATAATAACTGGCTCACTAAACAATATAATCCCTCTATAACCCCAAGCAATCTTTCAGAAGGATTTCCCAAGTAGCTGAAGACCACAGTCAAATCTCCAGATATAGGATTAATTGGAATAAATCAAGTTTATATCCAGCCACAAGTGTAAAAAAAGGTGTGCATGTATAAATATGTGTGTGTGTGTGTGTGTGTGTTTAGCTCTTAAGTGATCCTTAAGGGGCTTTACAGATTTAAATTCTGATTCCGCAAACACTGATATACATGCTTAACTTTATGTGCAGGAGTTTTCCCATTGAAGTCAGTGGGATTATGCACATACATAAATTTAAGCACATCTATAAATTTTGGCAGAACCAAGGCCTTAGATGCTAATATCATGTGCTTTTGGCGCACACCTTCCCGTCTGAACCCTTATGTTAAACAATTGGACCGGATCTCCCTACTCTTGCTCACCGTGTCGTTCTCACTTACAAGCATTGTCCTCATCAAATCAATGGGACGGCTTGTGTGAGTAAGAATTGCTCACGTGAATAAGGGGTGCATGTTTTGCCCCACCGATTGGTATAATGGTTAGCCAACATCTCTCCCCAGGTATCTATATAGAGGTTCCTCACCCTTGGATTAAATCTCTTATCACGTCCTGATTCTGGCTTGGGGGGCAGCACCCTTTCTTAGGATATTTCAGCACTATTGCCTGATTCTCGCCTGTGTCGGTTTCTGCCAATATAATCTATGCTCTGTATCTAATCTAATCTAGATTAGATTAATCTGTCACATTGATTTCCTATCAACTGTTCATTTGTGATCCAGATGGATAAGTGCAGGAGAGCACAGAGAAGATGAGGTAATACAGGTAAAAGATGCAAACAGGTACACAGAATGCACATGAATTGCTACAGGCAAACGATGCACTCAGTGAGAAACACAGGGCTGTCAATATTCTGACGCTGGTAGTAGGAAGCCAATCTGGTAGTTGGTGCAATAAATCCCAATTTGTAAATAAGTAGCAGTCAGACCCACCAGGGAGCCAGTCTGCATACAGAGCTTGGGGGTGGCGAGAGTACCCAATGAGGTAGGTTCTGGAGGTGTTTGCTGTGGCTTTGTCGTATTTTGCAGGGGGACTGGGTTCAATTTGTATTGGCACATTAATATTTTGGGGCTGGTCTTCACTGCAGAAAAGGGGTGTGTGTGTGTGTGCGCGCGGGGGGGGGGAGGGGAGAGGGCTTAACATGGAAATAACTAATTTGCTGTCAAATCCCAATGGAGACAATGGGTACGTCTACACTAAAGAAAAACCCGCGGTGCCAACTCTCAGAGCCTGGATCAGTCCCCAGGCACGCTGCCCCAGAGCCGCGGGCTCCTGCAGAGGCCATTGGCCGAGCGTAAGTTGTGTTGTCTCACTCCGCCCCCTCACCCCAATGGCCTTTACTCTGACAGATGTCGTCCGTCAGGCTCTGGGCCAACAGAAGCTGGGAAACTTTGCGGAGAGTTGCGTTACCCTGCTAAATTGCATCCACTGAATGCAGGCCAGTGAGTCGGATTGATGAACAGTTTGTTTCCTTGAGGTTTGGTTTTGTTTTAAATAAAGGAGAAAATTAACAGCGATGGGCAGCACAGAATGACTATGCGCTGGGTGATTTGTACCCAGGACTGACTGGGGTGTCAATCTTCATTGAAGTTTGAATTTTAATGGTATTAAGTTTATTAGTAGTCATTTTGTTTAAAAATCCAATCTATTTCCTGCAGTTTAGTTTATAAAGAAGAAAAAAGAGAAGTAGATACTGTTCTGGGGTTTTGTTTTTTAACCTCTGAGTTGTGCAGAAATCCTGACAAGAATTAAGTGACATATTTTGAAGGTTAAACTTCTTTGCAAAGCCAGATTGTTTCTGTCTCGGGTGTCATTTTGGGACAGTTTTGTTTTCTTTTCGAGCACATCAAATATTTGTAATCCCAGAGGGACTGTGTTGCTATGGTCACTCTCACTCAAGCGGGAATTAAATGTTTTATCATTTTATAATGTGCTGATCTCGCGTAAACGAGCAAAACTGCCAAAGAATTAAAGTGAGCAGAGAAATAAAGCTAGCTGAATTTTCTCCTTGTTTTAAGCAGTCTCATTCATCCCTCTCTAATATCCACTGTTTTTTTACTGTATGATAGCATGACCGCTGGACTGTCATCAAGATTTTTCCAAAGTACCTATGATTTTGGATGTCAGTTTTTGGATGCCCTGTTTGAGATACCTTAAAGGGGCCTGATTTTCCAAAAGAACGCTTCTTCTGAAAATCAGGTGCCTTTAAGATGTCTCAGGTTGAACTCCTAAGCACTAACCACTTTTTTGAAAATGTTGGCCCTTGAGCTAAAGTCATCCCCTGGGGTAACACCATTGCCTTCAGTGGAGTAACACCGGGGTAGATTTGGCCCATTGGTTTGTTTTCATAGGTAGTTTGAGAGTCCAGGGCTGTCCGCTCCAGTTTGTTGATGGAGGGTAGCATAGGAACATTATACTAGTTCCTTTTGGCTTTGGTTGGCTTGCTTTTGAAAACAGAGTGCTGAAGAAGTGATTTTTTTTTTTGTTGTGGAAGCAAAGAACAGTCCTATGTGATCTAGAAGAGCATAGAACTGCAGAGAGAAGGGAGAAGGCTGGAGAGAAATGAGTGAGAAGTTCAAGTTAATAGCTCCCCCAAATTTGCAGGTGTCAGTAATAGTTACATTAGTGGGTCTTTAGATAAAGGGCCTTTGCCAGACCATTGATACAAGAGCATCCATGCCTCTTTCATATAGGTATGCTGGAGAGTTAATCTTAATAGGTTTTCTTTCTGGAGTGAAGTCAAGGTTTAAATGAGATTTCTCAATGAGAAAAACACAGATGGTCAAAATCCAGCATATGTCTCTCCCTGCCCTGCCAGAAGACCTAACAAACATGAGCAATTCTAGTCTGAGTGATAGGCGCTCAGGGGAGAAAGAGGAAGAAGGAATCCTCCATCCAACCAGGCTGTGGAGAATCCTGGTCGCCATTCAGCAAGGTTGGAGACCACTCCAGGTCCTCTTCTCCCCGTATCTGCTACATGACGTGGGATGTGCACATCTCGGCTGCCCCTTCTCCCCAGCTCCTTGCCTCTTGCTTGTGAAATGCGATCATGCTAGACTAGTCATTGTCACTGGAGTGTATTTTATAATCTATTCAATGTTGCGGGATATAAAGAGGCTTAAAGAATAAAAGAGCAGTCAGCCAAGTAGAAGGATGGACTTTTGGTTAAGGCATTGGATTGGGACTTGGTATGAATCCATATTTCTCATCTCTATAGTAGGCCAAACCACAGCCCGCAGATCTGAAGACTTTTGCCATAGGGGGTCAATGGTGGATGTGTGATAGGTGGTAGAGATGCTGCATAATCATTTAAAACTCCTTGTATGCAACCTAGATATTGAGAGAGACACTATCACTTATCCTGGGATAGTGGAATGTTCATTATACACTTGCAATGCTTGGATGCAATGAAGACCGTGCAGGAAGGCAACACAAGTGCTCTCCAGATAAGAAACAGCCCATCAAACACTTGAAAGGCAGTGGGGGAAGTTGTTGACTTCAAGGATCTCACAGTATGACTAAAAGTTTAAGTGCGTTCCTTGCTATGCCTGTAGGTCAGAAGGTCTAAAAGCCCCCTGAGGAGAGGGGAGGGAGCTGTCAGTGAGCTCTGGCATGGGCACAGATCTAGGTCCTGCAGGAGTGTGTACTGAAGCATGGAGCTGGGGAAGGCGTAGGGAAGAGTATGCCTTAAGAAGAGGCCAGTGTGCTTATAGACCAGTGGTCCCCAAACTTTTGAGGGTCGGGCCCTGCCTTGCCCCTTCCGTGCCCTGCCCACCCCCTGACAGCGGGGTCATGGACGGGGTAAAGGAGCTGAGGCTGGGGGTGGGTCTCGAGCAGGGACAGGGACAGAGCTGCGGCCAGGGGCTGAGGCTGGGGGTGGGAGCAGAACTGCAGCTGGTCTGCAAAGTAGGCTGGCAGCCGGTCCCCCAGCCAGGTGCGGAGCCGCACCGAGACTGGGGATGAGGACGGGCCCAGGTACCTGATCAGGTGCCAGGTCTGTGGCTGGGGCAGAGCTGGGGGCGGGGCGGGGCTGGGTGGCGCTCCTTGTCCACCCCCTTGGGGGGCTGGCTTGAGCCCTCCATGCCTCCCACAAATGTTCCTCTGCACCCCACTGTTGGGGGACCTCTGATATAGACTGTTGTTTTAAGATCTGTTTTCTTTGAAGTGCTTTAGTTCTAAACCAAGGCTACTTGGCTGTACGGAGGCTGTTTGGTCGCTGATTACCACGGTCATTGCTCCGGGAGGGAACAGAAAACGGCAGGTGCTGAACATAAGTCGGACCTGCTGAGGTTATTGTAGTTGATGTCCAGGGCCTAGTCAGAGTATGGAAGAATTGTTTGCTTCCATCCTGAGCAAGGCAGTGGCTAGAGTCCAGAGACCTGAGAGGGCGCAGAGCTTTGACAGTGAGCTCAGGCTGTGAACTTGGAGTTAAACCTGGATTTGAATCTAGGACTCAGGGCTGTCCTTGGCTCATTACAGTTTAACAGTATTGCACGTGAACGTGAATGCCTCAAACCCAAACGCTGCCCCAAGGTGAAGATCTAATTCTAGTCGTTGCCACTGGTGTATTTGGAGTACACCTTATGTTACATGAAAGTAACCTATTATATGCCTTGAGTTGCCAGTCACTGCCTTTTTAAAAGATTCTTGTGTTTTGTTAGTTCAGGGTAGTAAATTTAAAGCATAAGGTGACCAGGTGTCCGGTTGGCGGCGCTGTACAGCGGGGCTGGCAGGCTCCCTGCTAGCCTCCGCATGACTCCCGGGAAGCAGCCAGCATGTCCCCCCTCCGGCTCCTATGCAGAGGTGCAGCCACTCCCCTGCCCCAGGCGCTGCCCTTGCAGCTCCCTTTGGCCAGGAACCGCGGCCAATGGGAGCTGTGGGGGCTGCACCTACAGATTGGGCAGCGTGCAGACCCACCTGGCCATGCCTCCGCATAGGAGCTGGAGGGGTGACATGCCGCTGCTTCCAGGAGCTGCTTGAGGTAAGCGCCGCCCAGAGCCTGCACCCCTGAGTCCCCCCCGCCCCGGCACCCCAATCTCCTGCCCCAGCTCTGATTCCCCTCCCGCCCTCCAAACCCCTTGATCCCAGTCAAGAGCACCCTCCTGCACCCCAAACTCCTCAACTCTCATCCCCCTCCCAACCCCCCCCCCAGCCAGATCCCTCACCCCCTCTCGCATCCCAACCCCCTGCCCCAGCCCAGTGAAAATGAGTAAGTGAGTGAGGGTGGGGAGGATGGAGTGAGCGAGGGCGGGGCCACGGAAGAGGGGCGGGGCAAGGGTGTTCAGTTTTGTGTGAGTTGAAAGTTGGCAACCCTAAGCATGATAGGTCCTTCATGTATAGATGACATTCTGAGGTCAGCTGCTTCATTGCCTGTGTCATTCAAAGAAAGGCTTAGATATTTAAAATGGGATTTTCAAGAGAGGCTGAGAGAATGAGTAAATTATTTGGGAATTGGGTGCTTAACTCCCTTAGGCTGCTTTGAAAATCCCAGCCTCAGATCACAAAGGTCTGCGTTTTAACAGTAGCTTCTAAGGAAATACTGACTATAAAAACAGAAGCAATTAGCTCGAGACAAAAAAACTGGGCCAGATCTGAATCATGGTTAACGCAGGTGTAAACCTGAAGCAACTCCATTGAGGTAGAACAAGTCACTAGGCCCAATTCCGATTTCGCATTATACCAGTATAAATCAAAAGGACTCAAGACAATGGAGTTACACTGGTGTAAAGCCAGAATAAGACCTTGTCTTCACTATAAATATAGAATAAAAAAGATGTATTCTTAACATTGCAAACTCGTATCTAAATGATAGCTAATTTGAGTTAACTAACTCAAGGTAAAATCCTAATGAAACTAAGAAAGTTTATAGGTTTCACATGAGTTAGCAGATCAGCCAGCTAACTCACGTGAAACCTTTTTATAAGACTCTCTCCCAGTGGGAGTGAGTCTGGAATAGTCCTGATGTAACCATCAGCATCCGGCTCTCTGAAGTGACTCTGGATTTGCCCTGTGTAACTGAGATCAGAATCTGCCCCGACATGTATAATCTGTTAGACAATGTATCTAAAATGTAGACCTAATGGGAAAGAAAAATATCAGCTCCTTATGGAGTTAAGGAAGGAAAAAGGGTCTCTTAGTAACCTACCCCGCACAGAGAATACAAAATATTTTTTGGTTTCCCCTGTGTAAGCATAGAGCTAAGTCAGTGAAACCTGAAAACTTACATTAATATTGACAATTGTGAAGATGGAGTTTGAATCCATATTTGTTTTTTTTCTTCAAAGTAATACCGTAAATCAACCAGGAGCCCCCTATCTTAAGAATCCAGGCTGATATAGAAGAAGTAGATTAAATGTCATAGATACAAAGCATTGACTCCCTCCCCCCCACCCCCCATTCCCTTCTCCATATGTGTAGGGAAAGACAAAAGCACTTTATGAAAAATTAAAATCTCTCTCTCTCCATTCAGTCCTAAAGAAATCTGGCCTGAAGCCATTGAAATTGAGAGAGAAGGTCTAGGCTTGAAGTGATGATTACAAATCACTTAATAGCGCATGCAGTTGTACATGATATTGGCTGTGTCATGTATTTCCTTCAGTTCCTTGCTTCAGTCCTGATCCTTGAAACACTTAGCACCTGAGTAAATTTACACAACTGAGGCCTGGTCTATACTACCCGCCTGAATCGGCGGGTAGAAATCGACCTCTCGGGGATCGATTTATCGCGTCCCGTCGGGACGCGACAATCGATCCCCGAATCGGCGCTCTAACTCCACCAGCGGAGGTGGTAGTAAGCGCCGCCGACAAAAAGCGGCAGAAGTCGATTTTGCCGCCGTCCTCACAACGGGGTAAGTCGGCTGTAATACGTCGAATTCAGCTACGCTATTCACGTAGCTGAATTTGCGTATCTTAAATCGACTCCCCGCTGTAGTGTAGATGTACCCTCAGTAATCAGGCCATTGATTCCATTGGATTGCTTAAGGCTTTGATTGGTGAACTCATTTAAGCATATGCTTAACTTTAAAAAGGTACATAAATTGCATTTCAGTTGATGGGGGTTTAAGCACACACTTTCAGTTAAGTGCATGTTTAAGTGCGTTCCTGAATCAGGGCCCAAGTGCGTGAGCGGTTTGGGGTGCTTGTATTTGGGCCCAGTGTCTAATGTTTGTATTTGTTTTGAAAATCAAGGCAGTTCACTTGTAGATGTTTGCTGGGTTCCATTTTGGAATGGGGCCAATTTAAAATCAGATCTGGATTCTGTGATTAGGATTTAAATTAATAAAAACTTGACAGTGTTAATCTGCCGAGAGTCATTTACTGTCCCCCAAACAGGGATAGGAGTAATTCCATGATTTAGGCCATAGAGACCTAATCCATGCATCAAACTGAGCTCAATCTCGGATCTTTTACACTGTTGTGTATTTTCCTCATTGGTATTTTTGATTGTACTGTATACAGTGTGGGAGGTAAAGATTCAGAAGAAGTTTTTCCTGACACCTAGTTGAAATTAATTTTATCTCATTGCTCCTAATTTTATCACTGTGAATTACCCTATTCCTCTACTTTATGGGGTGTTTACATCCTTCAGTTATTTGTAGTCATTTCTGTTCCCATGTTGTTGCTCAGTCAAACTGTACATATTGAACCAGATTTTCACCTGGTGAAATCAGTGGAGTTAGTGATTCACACTAACCGATCTCACCCAAAAAATCTTTCCTCCAAATCCTTAAAGCCCCCTGGTAATTAGTGTTGTTCTTTTTCTTACTTTCGTCAGTTTCTTTCTGATAAAATGCCCAGAACCAAACACAGTCCAGGTGAGATCTTATCAAAGCTGTATCAGTGGGGTCCATGATGCGAAGCCTTGGAGCACGCAGCCCAAAATTATATAGTCTTTATTCTGTTGCCATATTGCATTGCAAACGCCAATCCAAATGATCAGTGACTATCCCCTTTAGTTCTCATTCAGTACGTCTGCTTCCTGGGTATCTGTTTGCCACTAATAACACTAATAGTTATTATTTTTGTTAATTGTTGCCATAGTGCCAATCCCAAGCATTCAAAAATCATGATTCGGGTTTCTGCAGAACCATGAATTTGTCTGAAAAATCATCAGATAGATATTTAAAATTGCTTTTGGGTTCTTTTTCTTTGCCTTGGTTTTTGAGTCTGAATAATACACAGGGTCACATTTGCAAGCTTCCCCCTGACTACATGAGGGCTTTAAACATACTTTTTTAAAGTGAAGGCTGAGGTTTTCACGTATTCACATGACTCTAGGAGCTGAGACTTCAAGAAAAGCACAAATTATTGCTAGACTATAAAATAGTGAGAGTTGGCAATGCTTCTTATTGTAGTTTCATATCCTTTGTGCCCTATTCAGATAATCCACATTCTCTTCCTTCTTTCCCATCACTCCTTGTCCACATTTTAAAATTCCCATTTCATCTCTCTTCACGAGTTCCCCTTTCCTCCCTTTATCATCATGCTTCCCTGCTCTGATGCAGTGAATTTTTCAAGGGTATCAAAGTGGAGCAGAGAAATCTATCCATCTTTCTCCCCTCCCTCCCCCCCGCAACCCCTTCCAATGCAGGAGGTAGAATCCAAAATTAAAATAAGCTCTGTACCCATAATATATCTGTCTGCACAGCTCTCTCTGGATGCTAGTTCTTGTTTTCAGGCCATGCACCTGTACTGAATTGATGATACGCTGCAGTACCAAGGCTCGGTGTACCCTACATACTTCCTTCGGTATAACGCCGTCACTCAGAGGTGTGAAAAATCCACACCCCTGAGCGACGTAATTATACCAAGCTTACCCCCCCCACACACCCCATTGTGGACAGTGCTATGTCAGTGGGAGAGTTTCTGCCACTGAGGTACCTACCACCTCTCACGGAGGTGGAGTTAAGCCAACGGGAGAGCATTGGTGCAGCTGCACCGATGTAAATTTGTAGTGTAGACCTGCCCTGAAAGAGACATTTTTGCTTCAAAAAAAATCAGGTGTTCCCCCTTCCATAGGGCATATCTCAGCAGTCTTGTTCCTGGTTCATTGATAAGCTAGGGAGAGTAAGGAAGAGACGGGTGCCCAACTTAAGACACCGTACCGTGCCTGATTTTCAGACGTTGCGTGCTCAGTGCTTTCTGAAAAAACAGGTCGCTTTAAAGGTGTCCCAAATTGGGCACCCACATCACTAAATACTTCTGATAATTTAGGCCACAAGATCCTTAGCATTTCTTCGTCGCCTTTTCCTGCATCTGTGACAGCCAGGATTTCAGCATGGCTGTGTCAAATCCATTTAAAGTGCTTTTACTATAATTAATGAACTATAAAGCTGGCAACAATTACTGTCAATTATAAATGTTGCTCTTTGCACTGATTTTTGTTTTTTAAAAGTAATCTACACTAATGATTTAATTGCGTGGGACACTGTGTATGGAAGTTAGTTTTAAATATACATTTAATGCAAGATTTTTGTGGTGTAGCAATTTCATGACCATCTGACAACTTCACTGTGCTTCATATCATTGTCACTTGAAATGTCATGGGGACAGCAGGTTTGGGTCTCAGGTCCTACTGCAGAGAAGATACAGCCACCTGCCATTTGGATAAAAGAAGATTTTCTAATAGCTATAGAGGTCTTATGACACACAGTTAAGCAGTTCTCATTCCATCCACTAGATGACAGCAGCACACGATTGTACAGCTTGTGTGGTGGAGCAATGCACGCGCAACTCTAATGGAATTTTTTGCTAGACTTCTCTATGTACTCCAAGATCAAACCTTATTTTCCCCTCTGAAAGCCATATATGAATATTATTTATTACTGGTACATCGTGGTGCCCAGAAGACCCACTCAAGATTCCAATCCCATTGTGCTAGGGGCTGTACACAAACACAGAGAGAGGCGTGGTGCCCGCCCCAGGTGTGTAGAAGTGGAATTAATTTCTAGCTCTTTAAAAATTATTTGTCCAGGGGAAGATAATGGCCATTAAGTCACACTTCAACTATAGCATCATTTATAGCATCCCCAAGTACTGTATGAAGTTTAAATAACATGATTACAGACATGAAGAATGGCGTGGAGAGCAGAATGAACAGGAAGGGAGGAAAGATGTACATTTCCTCTGAGATTGAAAAGGGATGGAGAGTCAGTGTGGGGGAGGGCAGAAATACAAGAAGCCTTTTTCAGGAGGAGCAAAGGAGAAGGCTCTTGCACCCCCAAGGGCCAGATTGTATGGAGGGACGGACAAGCGGGGGGAGCAGGGAGGGAAGTACAGAGGGAGGCAGTGCTTAATTTGTAATGAAAGAGGTGCCGGGCCTCAAGCAATGTTTTTTCATTCATAACTGAGGCAGCAAGTCCACAGGACCCGGGGCTATGAAGTGCCAAGCCTAGAGGTGCTGGGGATCAGCCCTGGCACAAAGTAAGCGCTGGAGGGAGGGTCTTGTAACCGTAAGTCCCGTGAGCCAGATGAATATGGGATTGTGAGCACTGTGACGATGGTTCTATATCCATAATACATTCACACCAGTGTTAGAGGAACACGGGAACGGCCATATGACATCAAACCGTGGGCCAGTATCCTGCCTCCGTCGGGAGTTGCAGAGGAAAGTGAAAGGAAACCCGGCAGTAGGCAGTTATGGACTACAAATATAGGCCTAGCAGGGGGAGAACTTCGGATAAGTGGTTCTGGGGTTGGCCAAGCTCTCTCTTCCTTTGCTTAGAAATCCGTGATTAAGGGGTTTGCCTCTGTGTAAAGAGTGTTCTGGAGTTATACAGGAGGCACATCGAGGGGGTAACACTCACATCAGCTCCTAAGCCTGAATTTACGGATGTAAGCTGTCAGTAAGATCGACAGTTCCATTAAGCAGCAGCCCTCTCTTGGTCTGAGTGATTAAAATGTCTGCATCCACCCTACTCTTCATACATCATATCACTGCGCTGGCACTTAATCAGGAGCTGAATAAAACCCAATGCATTCTTCACAGCTTTTTATTTTTTCCCAGGTGGGGTATTGCCAAGACATACTATACTGTCCTTCACCGAGTTTCTGTTTTTTTTCTGGAACCAAAAGTTACTTTATTACACATTGCTATTTCTCATTATTGAAAAAGGAAACCGTGTGACAGCTTTTGGCCTGAGCAAGCCATCTCTGTTTGGTTCTGGACTGGTTTCCAGATTACCAGTATCCAGTGAAGAGGATTGGTTTTATGGTTAAGGGACTGGAGAGGGACTCAGTGGGAACTTGGCTAAATTCCTCTCTCTGCCACAGATTTTCTGCATCACCTAGGGCAAATCACTTAATCTCTCCATCTCCCACCTTTTTTTCTGTCCTGTCTGTTTAGTTTGTAAGCTCTTCAGGACAGGGGCTGCCTCTTACTGTGTGTTTGTACGGTGCCGGGCACAAGGGGGCCCAGATCTTGGCTGGAGCCTCTAGATGCCATGGCAATACCAACAAAATAACTGGATCCAGGCCAGGAGAGTGAATCCAGGGGCCCAGTGGAAGTCAATAAGGCTCCCCCTGAGCGCAGGAGTCTGCTCATGGAGACCCAAGTGCAGGATCGGGGCCTAAATGTGTAATGCGGTCAAGTATAGGTGCAACCTTCACAAAAGTAACAGGCCTTTTTAAAATAAAAAGAGAGTTGGTGATTTTCCAAACTGTGCTGTAACTTTAAATAGCTGCTGAAGCCCTCCTGGAAAGCTTTGAAAAGCATTTTATGCAGCAGAACAATTGAGCAAATTCCTCAACCGACTTTTACGCCAGTTTTCACTCAGCTAAAGAATTAAATTCACTCTGGCTGCGTTTGTGCTTCTGTGGGGGCTGACTCCCTGTCACATGCTATAACCACGAAGACCACGTTTCTTTTGCTCCGTCAGAATTGTGTCTAAGCATAAAGTTTCTCTGTGCTGCAACCTCCTCGTGTGCTGATGGCTCTCTGGCATTTCACAGTCCGAGGAAATGCAGTGCTAAAACATTCTGCATCTTCTGGGTTTGTTTCACAGCATATTTTCATACAAAGAATGGGAATATTCTGCTTCACTTCATCTGATAATGAAAAATAACCCTGCTTAAGATGAGACAGAAATCGCATAATACTAGTTGTTCCATATGTCTAAGGTACATATATGGTCTCCATTACTGTGCTATCTGAGCACCGCACAATCTTTAATATATTTATCGTCACAATGTCTCTGTGAGGTAGGGGACTGCTATTATCCCCATTTTACAGATGGGGAACTGATGAACAAAGGGATTAAGTGACTTGCCCAAGGTCATATAAGAAGTCTGTTGCAAAGCCAAAAATTGAACCTAGGTCTTTTAGGACTCAGGCTAAAGCCCTTGACCACTGGACCAGTCTTCCTTTCCTTTTCAGCTTAGATGTCTTCATTTTTTCACTGTGAGAAGCAGCTTTCAATTTCAGATCAATTGTCTTTCCATTATTATTATTATTATTTATTATTATTTATTATTGTTGTTGTTATTTATTTATTGAGGTAGCTCCCAAAAGCCCCGAATTCAAGCCCTAACGTGCGCAACACTGCATACACGTAAAATGCAAAGATACGCCTGCCGCACAGAGCTTCCAATCTTGAAGCCTTTTGCATCTGTTGTTTCCACAGCACCTTCGCCACCCGGGAGCAAACGTGCTCCTTCCCACTGTGCCATCCAAAGATATCATTGGGCTTGCGAGCGATCCCGTTTCCATCACAAATTCTGTTTTGCTCAAAATAAACAGGTTTAAGTGTTTGTTTTTCCATCTCTCTCACTTCCGAATGGCATCGGGAAACTGCTCTGCAATCAGAAAGCTAAATGACTAAGATTCTTCAAGTGGCGCACCGTGGTGTGAGCACAACGGCACGTTTGATACATGCCGAGCAACTTATCTTGTACTGCTTATGAATTGGCAATGCGGCATCAAACCTCCAGTTATTAGCGTGGCAATTAGAGCCCTTGCCGAATTTTAAAATGCACGGCTCCTGCTAGGGGGGTATTTCTCCCCACCCCCAAACATCTCCGAATCAGAAGTCTAGAACCATAGGGTAAGAAGGGACCGCAAGAGTCGTCTAGTCTAACCCCCTGCCAAGATGCAGGAACCGCATGTCTAGCCACCCATGGTTGCCTTTTCTCTTGCCACCTGGCAGCTGTTGGGAGGGGAGGGGGCAAGCTTGTGAAAATTGCTGTGTTGGTGTTTTAGCCAATGCTTCGCTCGGTGCCAGGGGATATTTCCAAAGGAGTAGATGGCCTCTGGTGCAATTGCACCATACTCACGTTGCTGGTTTGAATCCATGCATGTGGGGGGAAAAAGGAAGAGCAATGGACCTGGTTAACGTCAACTCTTCAAAGGGACGATTTTAGCAGAGGCCTAAAGGGAATGCAGCTATTGACAAGCTGTGCCTGTGAGTAATTAATGGATTCCCTTTAGGCCATGCACAAACATTTTGGCTCCTTTTCTCCTCATGTTTCTTTTCCTTTATGATCTTCTGCAGAGCACAACTGGCGGGACTCTGCTAGCGTACAGTACTGATGGCACGTGCCGTTCTCATGACCAACAGCCACGCAGGCGTTCTCCGTAACTAGCACAGAATTACTGTCCTCAGAGCATCTGAATGCTCGCTGTCGCTAACATCACGCCTTGCCTATGCTATCCCGGCCTTGCCACCAGTTAGCACCATATCCAAATGGAGGGAGGGAAGGGGGCATTCGTCCTTTCCTGGATCTGGAATTCCTGGCTTTCCTATGTTCTATAATGTTGCTGATGCTGATGGTAGTGTCAGAAGGTTTATGTTTGCCGGTTTTTGGGGTTTCTTTTTTTTTTTTTCTTTTTTCTTTAAGCACTCAGCTCGCCGTGTGTGAAGCAATGATAACTTTGTCAAAACGGGTGCCTGTTGTCTCGGAGCATTATGGCAAGCGCTAAGATTAATAAAAGCCTGTCGCTTTTATTAACTTTGTAATCTAGTGCATTATTTAATTCCAGGCAGGCATGAACTGCCGCTATCAAAACTTTTAAACTGCTTTGTGCGTGCTTGTGAAATAGATCTACTGCGGCTGGTATTGTAAAGCCAACCACACTGTGCTATCTGAGATCCCACAATTGCTTGCCATTCAACTGCAGTATCCCAGAACAACGCGCTTTAACGGTAGGGATGAATGCTGACTCTTCATTAGCGACCACTGCATGCAATCTTTAATGCTTTTTGGGGGGGTTTCCCTCAACCATTGTGATCTGATTCGTACATAAGTGTTGCCAACTCTCACAATATTTGAGGGTGTTTTTAAAGCACCAGCTCCTGGAGTCATGTGAATATGTGAAAATCTCAGCTTTCATTTTGGGGTTAAAAATAAAGGTTCTGGCCCTCATGATGGTGAAGAAAAGCCAGGAAACATAACCTGGATGTATAAAAAGAACCCAACCTTCCTTTTTTAAAGTCACGATGTTAAAACCAATTTCATGATTTCTGTGATTTTTGGAATACTTGGAACTGGCAACACTAATGATTATCTGAGAGAAAATACATCAAAGAGATGTGCTAGGCCAATACTCCCCATCCACCCGTGAATGGTAAGGCAGGGTTTGACCTTGTCTATTAGGTCCATCAAGCAACGGCAATTAGGCTCCTTATCAACAGCTCAGTAGAGCAATGGATCCCCAGTCTGCTGGGCTCCGGCACTGGTAATGAAAAAGGCTCTTTGCTCTGTCATTGCCTCACCCCCAGACACCAACACACACAGCCCAGCAGAGAGAAGATAGAGATAGAAAGACCTTATTCCTGTAGGTCACTGACTTCATCCCAGGCCAGCGGGAATCACCTCGTTAACATTCCTCCCCACCCCACCCCCAGCTAAAGAGAAACCATTAGAACATCATTAAAAGCCCATTGGCATGGAACATGTAAATAGAGAGCCCCAGAAAAAAAGGCGGCTTTAGCATAGTGTGTGACATAATGGCATTTACTCCGTGTAGCAGCCTGCACAATTGGGACCTAAAACACACAAATCACCAGCTAGGGCTAGGAGGATGGTAAGTACAGCAAGAAGCCAGGCAAATGAAACATTTTTATATTGTCTGGGCATTTGCAAAGCTAGTGCTGGAGTAAGCAGAGCCGCGAAGGGAAAGGCAGCGTGACAGGCTGCAAACAGAGTAAGCATCGGGTGAAATATTGCTTAACGTGCTGGCGCTTTGACAGACATGCTGATGGATGCTGAAAAGGTGGAAATAATTCCAGAAATAGTTTTAAACGCTGTGTGTCTTCGGGGGGGGGCGGGAAAACCCAGACTGCTGAGTTTTAAATTGTGCCTCTGATCTAGAGCTTTGTCTTGGCCACGGAAAGAATCAGATGTTTTAGATTCCAAGGGCACTTCCACTGACTTTGTTTTGTTTCAGAGAGATACAAGGCGGGTGAGGTAATATCTTGTGTTGGACCAACTTCTGTCGGTGAAAGAGACAAGCTTTCGAGCTACACAGAGCTCGGATTCAGTTTGTTTCAAGCCCCAGCAGGTATTACACAGCCACCACCTCTTCCATGTAACAAGGACAAGATCCAGGCTTCTAGCCTTTGTTTTAAAATGTTGTTGACCTCATGGTATTCCCAGCTCATGTTGGGATTAGACATTCCCTGCCCATTTGTGCTGCTCATGCCGGATCGGGTAAGGTTCAAATAAGCATCAGAATGTTTGTGTGTTTAATGGAATCTAATGTTCTAAGGTTCACCTACCACTGGTCTTCTGCCAAGCTCAGGTCCAGAAATTGCCCTACCCATTTTACCCCTGTATTTGGCCGATTCTGCTACTTCGTTGTATCACCAGTGTTGTGTGAATTGAGAGCCTGTTTTAGTTCCACCCAGTAATCAGGTGGTGGGTGCCTCCACCTGAGTCGTGACATAGGAGACACACAACGGATATTGTCCAAATTCACCCCCAACTCTCCTCCACCCCCCAAACAACTCCACTTGGGATGGTTTGCCTCTATTCTTTATTAAAAGTATCTCATTCCTAGGACAGGATTGTGTGTACAAACATAAGCCTTAGCCCCCACTCTTTGTCCTGGGGTGGTCAAATTAGGATTTCTCCCTACAGAACCCTCCAGCTCTTCCTTCTTGCAACAGGGAGACGGTTGGTCTTTTTTGTTCCCAAATGATTCTAATCAGACCCAATTGCTCTGGCTACCAGGGTGAGTCAGGAATCTAGCTCTGTACCTCCATAGCTGGTCCTGCAGCCTCAAACCCAATTACATTTCCTTAATATGTAGCTATTATTTTCATTTAGAAATCAAATGTATAGAGAAGAAAGACACTAGAAACCATACCGGCTATCATCAAACAACTACAAACCATACTCAATGGGACCCCATCCTGAAAGAACTCTTTCCTGAAACCTCTCTTCTGGCCTTCAAACAACCCCCCAACCTCTCCCAGCGCATCCCCCCACTCACTACATTCCCCTCCCTCGGTGGCTCACTTTCCCCCACCCTCACTCACTTTCACTGGACTGGGGCAGAGGGTTGGGGTGTGGGAGGGGGTGAGGGCTCTTACTGGGGGTGCAGGCTCTGGGGTGGGGCCAGAAATGAGGGGATCAGGGTGCAGGAGGTGGCTCCAGGCTCGGGCAGGGAGTTGGGGCACGGGAGGAGGTGAGGGCTCTGGGCTGGGGATGCAGGCCCTGGGCTGGTGCCAGGGATGAGGTTTTGGGGTACAGGAGGGGGCTCCAGGTTTGGGGGGGGCTCAGGGCTGGGGTAGGGGGTTGGGGCATGGGCTTACCTCGGGCAGCTCCCAGTCAGCGGTGCAATGGCGGGGAGCTAAAACAGGCTGCTTGTCTGTCCTGGCATCGCACTGCACATGCCCTGGAAGCAGCCAGCAGGTCTGGGTCCTAGGTGGGGGGGCCAGGGGACTCTACACGCCACTCTAAAATCGGGACATCTGGTCACCCTAGCCTGTGGTGCCCGGGCTCCAGGAATATTCAGGGCCTGGCACCCCAAACTCTTCATCTCCGGCACCGGCCCACCCCATCCCAGAGCCTGCACCTCCAGCCAGAGCCCTCACCCTCCCGCACCCCAACCCTCTGCCTGATCCGGAGCCACCTCCTGCACTGTGAACCCTTCATCCTTGGCCCCACCCCGTACCCCACACCCCAACCCTCTGCCCTAGCCCTGAGCCCCTGCCACACCCCAAACCCCTCATCCCCAGCTCCACCCCAGAGCCTGCACCCCCAGCCAGAGCCCTCATCCCCCCGCCACACCCCACATTGTGCAGTATAGGGAAACTGTTAAACACTTACTGTTTCCAGTCTATTTTTACATTATTTTAATTATATATTGGCTTACTAGGCAGGTGGGGAGCAGGGACTTAGACCTGTTCTGGGCACAGGGCTGGCTCTAGGATTTTTGCCACTCCAAGCAGAAACAATTTTGGCCGCCTTTTCCCCCCCCCCCCCCTCTCTCTCTTACCCCACCCCCGGCCCCGCCTCAGCTCCGCCCCTTCCCCAAATCCCCAGCCCTGCCTCCTCCTCCCAGGCTCTCAAGCCTGGGAGGGAGGGGGAGAAGCGGTGCGGGAGCGGCAGCAGCGGAGGTGAGCTAGTGCGGTCGGGGCACATTTTTAGAGGCAGCATTCTGGCGCTGGCCATGCCGCCCCTAAAAATGTGCCGCCCCAAGCACCAGCTTGTTTTGCTGGTGCCTAGAGCCGGCCCTGTCTGGGCACCACTAAAAATTATACAAACCTGCCGCCCCTGTATGTGCTAACTACTTATGTTAAACTATCTGTTGGATCGTGTATTTAGCTGTGACACTCTTTGTACCTTTCCCAGACCTGAAGAACAGATCTACGTAGCTCGAAAGCTTGTCTCTCACCAACAAAAGTTAGTCCAATAAAAGATATTACCTCACCCATCTTGTCTCTCGAGTATCCTGGGACCGACATGGCTACAACACTGCGTATCGATTCAGATGTTACTTGTGCATGCAACCTGCATGTATATTGCTCCAAACTCCTGCATCACTGATTCAGCAGAGGCCCTTTGGCGCAGTTCTCTGTGCAGACTGTCTGTGCTGTCGTACTTGTGGCACCTTAGAGACTAACAAATTTATTTGAGCATAAGCTTTCGTGGGCTACAGCCCACTTCTTCGGATGCATAGAATGGAACATATATTGAGGAGATATATAGACACACATACAGAGAGCATGAACAGGTGGGAGTTGAATCTATCTCCCCATGTAAGTATTCTCACACTTCTTATCAAGCTGTCTATACTGGGCTGTCTTGATTATCACCTCAAAAGTTTTTTCTCTTACTTAATTGGTGTCTCAGACTTGGTAAGACAACTTCCACCTTTTCTGTATGTGTATATAGATCTCCTCAATATATGTTCCACTCTATATGCATCCGAAGAAGTGGGCTGTAGCCCACAAAAGCTTATGCTCTAATAAATAAAGGTGCCACAAGTCCTCCTGTTCGTTTTGCGGATACAGACTAACACGGCTGCTACTCTGAAACCTGTGCTGTTGTGTTATTGTTGCAAACTAATGTATTACGTTTTTTCCATCCAAAAAGGGACCAAACAAGCGTTGCTGCAAAAAGCTGCTCATTTTTGCACTGCTTCCTCCAAATTTGGGACTTTAGCAGCATTTGCCTTTACTTCAGCACCGTGACTGACTTAAGTGCTTGCATGAGCTTACTCTGGACAGTCATTTTTGTTCTGCACCAGCCACTAAGCATATCTCCTTCAAGCACGTCGCTTTCTTTAGCCACTCAGGACAGGCAATTTGAAATCTGATTCTGCTTTCAGGTCCCCTTCAAGGCCACCCACTAAATTGACCCTTTGTCACTGGTTAAGCTCAGACTTGGGGGGAGGGATAGCTCAGTGGTTTGAGCATTGGCCTGCTAAACCCAGGGTTGTGAGTTCAATTCTTGAGGGGGCCACTTAGGAAGCTGGAGCAAAATCAGTACTTGGTCCTGCTAGTGAAGGCAGGGGGCTGGACTCGATGACCTTTCAAGGTCCTTTCCAGTTCTAGATATCTCCATTAATTAATTAATTTATTTTTATTTATTTACTTTTGCAACAAAACCTGAACCCATTGTGCCAGGCTTTATATTTCATTATAATGATGGAACCTAGCAAGGTTTGTGTTGACTTTTGCCAGACCTTTTCACTATCCCTGGATTAGAATTCACCTGAAACCAGTAAACCTCACTGTTCCACATTCAGGTGGATATGCACAGAAGATGTTTGTGCAGTATTCTCCCAGCTCTGTTAATTACAGTCTGTCTAAATTCCCTTCCTAGTTTATAATAATAAATAAGGTAGAAATAATACCAAAAAATAAAATCTCTGTTGTAATGATGATCATTTTGTTTCTGATTTTACATAGCAATGATTTGTAAACCTGTTAAAACTTCCTAAATACATGTTGTTATTATTATTATATCTTTATAGCTCTTTAACATTTCAGTAAGATAGGATTTTCTTCATTTACTGGCCAGAACTGTTATGTAGTGTTGCTGTGCATTATCAGACAGCTGCCATGCTCTGCCCCACATGTCGCTGCAATTTGATGACAGGTGAGGAGTTTTCCTGTTTATAGTTTGTAAATACTTGCTGTAGGAGCCTTCCAGATCCTTATCAATGGAATATGTGTACATGTGATGCAAGGACAATGCAGATATACAGAAAGTACAGTACTGCAAAGAAAGCACCTATTACAATATTTGTCAGGACTTTAACAACGCTTCAGCATAGGCTGTGAAACACAGACAGAAGTGTTCATTTTTTTTTCTGTTATCCTTCTGCATAAAACAATTTTTATAATTTTGTTTTTTAAAGATTCTATGCATTGTCGTGAAAACTAGTACATCTGAGCTGCTCTGAAAAAGCTGACAGCAAACAGAGAGAAATGAAATTTCTAGGCTGTGTAAACCCTTCCACTAGAATTTAATACTTTTTGCAAGTTTTGGAATTTGCAATGTGATTCAGGTCAAAAGCTTCTGATAGTGAGTGGCAGAGGGAAATGTAAGCTCATGTATGGTTCTTTGAAGGATTGAAGGAAACTAAATATTACAACAGGTGTCTGCTGGAAAAGTTAATTGTATTAGTATGCTAGAAAATAAGGTTGTATAAGGTTGACATCAGTGGGACTTAAGCACCTAACCGGCGTAGGTGCTTTTTAATATCCCATTGGGCTTAGATTGTAAGATCTCTGGGGCAGGAACTCTTCTTTGGTTCTTTCTTTTGTACAGCATCTAGCACAGAGGGGTCCTAATTTACAACTGGGGCTCCTAGATGCTTTGATATAGTAGGTGCCTAGCTCCATCTTTAGGCACCTACATACCTTTAAAATTCTGTCCCCTGGGCACCTTGGTGTGACTTGCAATGAAATTTTGGCTAAGTCATTTTTGAAAATGGGACTTACACTTCTACACAGGGCCGGCTCTAACTTTTTTGCCGCCCCAGGCAAAAAAGAAGAGCGCCGCCCCGCCGTAACAATCCCCCCAAGCACCACGCTGCTGACCGCCCCCCCCCCCCCCCCCCCCCCCCCCCCCAAGCGCCGGGCTGGGCCGCCCAACCCCCCCCCCAGCGCCTCACTGGGCCGCCCAACCCCCTGCCTTCCCCCCAGCGCCTCGCCAGGCCGCCCAAACCCCCGGAGCGCTGGGCCGGCCAAACCCCTGCCCCCTCAAGCGCCGCGCTGGCCAAACCCCTGGAGTGCTGCGCCGTGCCGCCCAAACCCCTGCCCAGCGCCGCCCCACCAAACAAAAACACCGCGAGCGCCCCCCAACATTGGCCGCCCCTTATAAGGTGCCACCCCAAGCACGTGCTTGGTTGGCTGGTGCCTGGAGCCGGCCCTGCTTCTACAGTACTTATGGCCAGATTTAAAGTTATTTAAGTGCCTAAAGATGCCCATAGGCCTTTAGTGGGATTTGCAAAAGCACCCAGGTACCTAAATCCCATTGAAATCAATGTGGCAAGTTGCTGTAGGAAAGATCCACAAATAAATGGAAGGAGACTTAAAGCAAACACTTAAGCATGTGAGTAACTTTATGCCCTGGAGTAATCTGGACCGCTCGGCTGAGTAAAATTAAGTATGTGATTAAGTGGTTGCAGGATCAGGACATAAACTCTCCATCCATGGGAAATGGTGGAACTGACCCGTGCTGGGATGCTGAGATGTCATGGGAGCTGTGCAGTTATAGGCTGCGGTATTTTTTTAAACCAGCCTATCTGCAAAGTGCTGCCAGGGCACAAAATAAATAAATTGAAATATATTTTCTGCTCTGATCTCTTAGTAACATTAGTGGTCACTTGGAACAACAAGTAGTTTAAAAAAAAAAAAAACCCTAGACAGAAGTATGGTCTTTAAGTTGACAGTACCCCTTTAAACGTCAGAATTTGTAGCAGCTTTCCTGCTGCCTGGCTGTAACTTGCCACTACATTAATCCTCTGTTTTAGAAGAAAGAAACAGTCTCTATCCTACCCTGCGCCATATTATTGGTCTTCTTGCTGCAGTACGGTTATTTTTTATCTATTGTATATTGTTCTCAGTAGAAGTATTCTGCCCCCCCCCCCCCAGCCTGTAGATAAGGATTGTTACTAAATGAATTTGAGCTTTTCCTTAACGGTTAAGTTGCTGCTTTGCAAGTTGGTGAATAGCAATGAGAGATGCTTTCCCACCTCTAATGTATAGATCTTGAGTCCCGATCTTGCAAAATTTTCAAATACACCTGTACCCCGATATAACGCGACCCGATATAACACTAATTCGGATATAACGCGGTAAAGCAGTGCTCCGGGGGGGCGGGGCTGCGCACTCCGGCGGATCAAAGCAAGTTCGATATAACGCGGTTTCACCTATGACGCGGTAAGATTTTTTGGCTCCCGAGAACAGCGTTATATCGGGGTAGAGGTGTATTACATTCTGAAATATACTTTATAGTGGTACATTTCATATTGAAATTCTTAATGTAATTCTCCAAATTGGAGGTGAGAGTCTGTGTTGTGCTCTGTCATGAATTCCTTTGGGTCTGATCTTTGAATCAATGTGATTTGGTTTAGACACAATCCAGCATTGCCAACTCTCCTATTCGGTGCAGGTATTTTTTAAAGCCCCAGCTCCTGGAGTCAGATGAATAAATGAAAATCTCATCTTTCAGTAAAAGCAAACAAACAAAATTTAACAACCATCACCAGCATTCTGGCTCTGAGTGGTGAAGAAAAGCTTGAAAACATGACCTGGGTGTAGCCTAGAGGTTCAAAACCCAGAATAAATAAATAAGTAAAAAATATAGGCCAGCACTCTCTATCTTCCCATGATTGGTATGGCAGGGATAGAGCTTGTCTATCAGGGGCATGAAGCAACGCTATTGGGTGAATTAGCCAGGCTCCTTCTCACAGCTCTGCAGGACACTCGGTCGCCCTGTCCGAGGTGCAGCATAGAATGTGTAGCCAGGGTGCAGGAAGGGGCTAAAGTGGCTTTAAACCAGGGCATGTGAGGGTGTCCTCGGAGGGCTCCTTGTAAGTGCCTACACAGTGCCTGCAGGAGGAACCTACCTTGGCTGGATACAGGGCTTTTAGGGCCTCATTATGTTGCTCTGGCCCATTTACCTGGCATAAAGGGGTTTGAGCCAGGTGCGGACTTCACCCCTGGGGTTTTCTGGGGTTAAACTTGCGCTATGCAACCGGGAATTGTGGGGGCATTCCCGGGTCCCTAAGAGTATGTCTACACTGCAGCTGGGGTTGCGGCATGGGTGTCAGCTCACGCTAGCTGCCCAAGCTCAGACCCAGGGGGTGAGGCGGGCTTGGACTCAGATGGTCAGTCCGAGCCACCCCCAGCGCTGCAATGTCCACTGCTATTTTTAGCGTGCTAGCTCAAGCAGAGCTAGTGTGAGTCTCTACCCACGCTGGGACTTGCACCTCCCAACGGCAGTCCAGACATAAGCTACATGAGTTTCAGGGGCCGTAAATGGAGCAGCGTCCTTTCATCCTTACACAATAACGATCTGATGCCACATCATTATGATGCAATGTTATCCTGCTGCGTCACTGAGCTGGGATGTTTTCATGCAGGCACCAAAGTGTCGTAGCCTGAAGTCCTGATGTGATTATCAAATTGTCATGCGGCAGGCAATGAGTTCTGTGGGGGCACCATTCAAATCACCTGGCATTGAGGTCCACGTGCATAGAGCTCATTGTAGGATCGGGATCATAGAAAGGCAGCTGTTCAGAACACCACAAAGAATGGTTGGATCTGCTTGTGTACCTGAAATTATCCCAAACCAGTGTGCTACCTTATTTTCTGAGTTGCACTTACCTACCAAAAATATCGACTTTGTTTTTATTCACTTTGTCTCTTTTACGAGAACACTCACATGTGTATATACAGTATATGGCAGGAGTTGGCAAACTATGGCCCAGGGGCCATATCCGGCCCTTCAGATGTTTTCATCTGGCCCTCGAAGCAGGGTCCGGGGCTTGCCCCGCTCTAGCTGGGGAGTGGGGTCCGGGACTTGCCCCGCTCCACATGTGCTGTGGCTCTGCACGGCTCCCAGAAACAGCGGTATGTCCCCCTTCCGGCACCTACATATAGGGACAACCAGGGGGTTCTGCACGCTGCCCCCGCCCCAGGCGCCACCCCTGCATCTCCCATTGGCTAGAAACTGCGACCAATGGGAGCTGCAGGGGTGGTGCCTGTGAACCAGGCAGCGCGCAGAGGCGCCTGGCCGCGTCACTTCCTAGGAGCCGGAGGGGGACATGCCGCTGCTTCCAGGAGCTGCTTGAGGTAATTGCCACCTGGAGCCTGCACCTCTGACCTCCTCCCATGCCCCAAACCCCTATCCTAGCCCTGATCCCCCTCCCGCCCTCCGTACCCCTCGGTCCTAGCCCGGAGCACTCGCCTGCACCCCCAACCCCTCATCCCAAGCCCCACCCCAGAGCCCGTACCCCCAGCCGGAGCCCTCCCCCCCCCAACCCTCTGCCTCAGCCTGGAGCTTCCTCCAGCACCCTGAACTCCCCATTTCTGGCCCCACCCCAGAGCCCGCACCCCAGCTGGAACCCTCACCCCCCTCCCGCACCCCAAGCCCCAATTTCGTGAGCATTCATGGCCCACCATACAATTCCCGTACCCAGATGGGGCCCTAGGGCCAAAAAGTTTGCCCACCCCTGGTATATGGCAACGCTGCAGTATAATCTGGTGATTTAAGAATACCTGTCTGCCTTTTGCTGACTCCGTGCCGTGGCAGAATGAAACATAAATCAAAGCCTGGGGGTAAATGAGAGAGAAAGGTCTAACTTGGGGCCTTCGTCCCGACCGAGTGTTGGACCCCACCTGAACTGAATCTCAGCTCTTCTAGTTCTGCAGGAGTGGACCTGCAGAGTATAATAGCTTTGAACTATAGGAGCTGAACTTTAGAGTTGCAGAGTTTAGGAGCTCTGCCGTGAGGGAACAAGTAGTAAAACTCCCCTTGATTTCAGGGGGAATTGCATTACCCCAGTCCTGAACAGGGGGTGAATTTCCCCCTTGTGCAGCGGTCCAGCACAAGGCTTACGTGCTGCTTACATCCCACTTAATCCTAATGTTGAGGGTGCAACTGATGCATTTTTGTGCTACTGGCAACTCTGCACAGGGGTGAATTTCACACAGGGAGAATTGAGAACTGGAGCAGGGTGGCTTCACCCTGGGCCTAACCCAACCTGATTACAGAATGATCCCCACCTGGAGGGAATCAAATCATTCCCCATAATGAGCAGGAGGCTGCACTAGTGGGAATGGAGCCAGGATTACGAGGTGATAAAGTCCAGCTGGGGAAAGGGTTGGAGGAAGAGCTAGACAAGAAGCTCAGGGAGTAAGTAAAGCTGTCCAGACAGGGAGGCCTGGGGTAGACCCCGATTAAGCAGGGAAGAGACCGAGAGAAGCAGGGGAGGACTTGAGAGGCTGGGTGGAAGTGGCCCAGGGAAAGGAGCAGACCTAGCTGTTCAGCCCAGGATCCTGGGGACAGAGCTCAGACTTGAGGGTGGGACTGGATTCCCCTACCAGCCCTCAGGAATGGGGAGGTATAAACCCACTGCAAAGGTTATTGGGCCCAGCAAGAGGGCTACGGGCTGAGCTGAGGATGGCTGAGGAAGAGCCCCAGAATGGGGGACGGATTTTTCTTTATGTTGGACGTTTTGGGGACTTGTAGTTTGAACCACTGGGACCCCAGCAGGGATGGACTCTAAGATGGTGACCCAGCCAGAGGGCTGAATTATTGACCGAGAAACCACCCCCTGAAACCACTGAAGCAACCGTCGGCAGGGGGCGCCCGCCCAGCGCCAGAGCTGCGACCCCCATGCCCATCACCGGGGGTGCCTAGCGGTGAGTGAGCTCTGTCACAGGACCCTACTATACAGTGCTTCGAGGACCGAACTGATCTGTGTCTAGCCAGGCAAACTGTGGTTATGTGTAAATAAATGGCGATTTGTAATTCCCTCTCTTCTCAACATGGACTAAGCAGAATAGATTTAGCCAATGATCCTAAATGCCTGTAAAGGTGGTAAAGGATCATTTGTCTGAGCAATAAACTGCTCCTGAGGTTGCCGTCTTGTTGACGCTGACATAGCAAATTACACCAACACAAGGCTCAACTTTGTTATTTGGCCTGGTCACTTAGCCAGGAGGTAGGGGAAGGAGGTAGGTGTCGCTAAGCAGCCCTGCAAGTTTGTTAAAGCAGATTGTAGTGTTGGCCTGCGATGACCAAAAAAAATTGCCCCAGAAGTGTGGCAGCTGGGTGGGGAAAATGGAATAGGGTGGGGAAAGAGAAGAAATGTTTTTTAAATATATGTAAAATGCATCTGTGAAAGCTAGTCTGCTGAGAAGTTGATTTTTTTTTTCAATCAGTCACCAAATGATGGTCCATTTAATATTTATTTCACTGCGAGGGGACGGATTAGTGCCATGGATTATGTCAAATGGCTAATATTATGATTTATATCCTCAGAGGCTTCTCTTTAAGTTATGTAGTCATTAGTTTATATATATATATATATTTATAACCCAGCTTGAAGGGGCTGGTCACTTCTCTAAACCCAGCTGAATTGGGCCAAGAAAGCGCCAGCGTATTTCCTATTTTTTCAGGATGTGTTTGTAAATGTGGCAACTAAAAGGACACTTACTTAGCTGATCGGGCCTCATAGCGATAATTCAGTTCTCTAGGCCATGTATACGGCTTGCAGCTACGCCACTGTAGCACTGCAGTGTAGAGGTTTCTTACAGCGAAGCAATGGAAAGGGTTTTCCCATCACTAGGTAATCCACCTCTCTGAGTGGCAGTAGCTAGCCCTGTCGTCACCCAGGTTAGGGTGGCATAGCTACAGCGCTCGAGGGTGTGAATTTTTCACACCTCAGCACTGTCTCTATGGCAACCGAACTTTTAAATGTAGACTGGACCTTAGCTAGCGCCTTCTGGCTCAGCATCTTGCCTCTCTTTAGAGACGCTAATGGGCCTCGTTCTCCTCTCATAATAGTTTTACACCAGGTTGTTTTCACTGGTGGACATTGGGGGTAACCCCACTGAAAGGGAGAGGAGAATGAAGGGCTAATGTATTTAAGTGCTCAGCACCTCTGTGAGGTAGGTAAAGCCCTTAGGCTGTAGGGTTTAAGCCAATCTCGCTCTGTTATTGATCAGGAGGATGAGACCTGATGTGGGAGTCAGATTATCCCATTTCTGCTAGTGCAGGGTTCTGACCTCTCCTTCTGAAGCAGCTGGTGCTGGCCACTCTGAGACAGGATACTGGGCTAGATGGACCTTGGTTCTGATCCAACCTGGCAGTTCCTATGCGCTTCGTTTTACAGAAGAGCAAACCTGAGGCAATGAGAGGAGATGGGATTTGTCAAGGATATACAGCGAGTCAATCATTGGCCAATTTGTGTTCTTAATCCCAGTTCCCTGGTCTCACCATTAGATAACACTCCCGTGTCAAACCAAAAGGCAGAGACTTCACTGATCGCTCTGGCCCTCTCACCCCCGTCCAAGAGCTAACGTTTTTTATTCTGATTTTCCAAATGAGGCCTCAGTCCTGCAGGGCAGCGAACGCTCTAGACTCGCTGACTCTAGTGGTAACTCAGAGAGCTCAGGAATGAAGATTTTTCTCAGCTCTCACCTCACAACAGGGAAGGTTTCTTTGCACGTTTGGTTGTTCCGTAATGTACTGAACCGAACCAACACGCTGTGTTTGTTACAAACAGTCATCTGTAAAAGCTGTTAGCATGAGCCATTAACTTTTCCTTTTAATCATTCAGGTTGCCTCTTCTTTTTAAAAAGCAGAATTAATAGGCTTTGAAAAGGCGTTTTCCAACCACAAAGGTTTCTCCGGGGAAGAGTTCTGTTGGAGTATCATGAGCTAGTCAGACCTTCATTTTCTCCCCTTTCTTCTTGTAAATGATTAATCACTTTCGATTGATTTATGAGTATTACACTTAATATCTGCAACACACAGCAGGAGCGTAGGCTATTTCATAGCACATCAGGTCATTGACCCATCAGTTCCAGCATCCTGCTTCCTGTCATACCAGATCAGACCGCTGGTCTGTCAGGTCTGATATCCTGCCTCCAGCCTTGGCTCACATGTGATGCTTTGGAAGAAGATAGAAGAAGCCCAGAACTTACTGATTCATTTATGAAAGGCTGTGTCATTTCAGCCACCGTTTTTCTTCTTTGATTCCTGCAGGCAATCCACTAAGGCCCTGCAGCATCGGCTGTGATTACCATCATCCTACCCAATGCACGTCTCCAAATCCTGTTAGCCTGCACTGCCTCTATTAATTAGCCATAGGAACATTTGTATCTTTCAGTAAAACATGTTCTAATTAGTGATTAAAAGTTTATTCTGTCTGTCTGTCTAGGTGTTTGGCTCCATTTAGCTTAAGTCTGTTCCAAAGAGGCGGCAGATTTTTATGATCAATCTACTTTATAAGGACTGGCTTCCATTTTTTTAAATGGACCAAAGAAGCAGGTTCTGAGAAATGCTGGCAGATTGCACAGCTCTTTGTGTTTGAATTCCATCATTCTTTTGCTAATAACAACACTTCACTCTTCTATAGCATTTAAAATCAACGAGTAAAACAAAATATGGATTCATGGCTTGATATTAAGCACAGGCGTACGTCCCATTGACTTTAACGGGATCTAAGGATCAGCACACGCTTAAGTGCTTTGCTGAACTGGACATAGATGAGAGACGGTCCTGAATCCAAACACACTTAAAATGTTGAGAGTGTCTGAAATCTGTTCCCAAATCTGAATGTTGCAAGTGGCCCCAAACTGTATTGTGGGTTGGACCAAGCCCCTGGAATTCTCTTCCACACCCTCAAATTTGGGTTATTTCAAATCCAGACCTGGATGTGAATTATATGCTTTCAATCTGTCTGTACTCTAAATGTGCCTAATAAAGCTTTACTAATGTAAGTAGTCCAGTTGAAGCTAGGGATGCAGAACGGGGCTTTTATTTGCATTTGGAATGTAACCAGTTTTCAGTGAGACAAACTGCCGTTACGGGTAAATTCCATTCATACTGATAAGCATGACAGTGCATGTGCCCATTTTGACAATGCAAGGGGTAGATATTTTATTGGAAGCTTTTCCATACCAATATGCATCTAAATTGTGGTGGGAATGGAGTAGTTCATGATGACCCATTAGAATTTCTTATTAGAACCTATCTGTGAAAGCTAAAGCGTGGCTTTAAAAAGCAAACAAAAACACAATACAATAGCATCTGGTTTATAAAGATAGTGTCCCAAAACCTGCTCTCAGTTACACACCTTCAGTGCTATTGAAATCATGCATGTAATGGAGGATGGAAATTGGTGTCGTGGATCTTACAAATGGCAGGACATTTTTCATTTAAAATATTTTTACTAACCCTTCTTAGTGTGTTTCCCTGCCCCTCCCCCCTCAGTTTTGTTTTTTTCTTGACGACTCCTTTCAGGGGCTCTCATTGCCCCCACCCTGGAAGCCACATGAGCAATTTCCCCTGAAGAAATGATCACTGTTTGCTGCTCTGACCCTCATCCATCCAGGAACAACCTGTTGCTTTACGCAGTGTCTCCCTTCCCTTCCCTTCCCTTCCCTTCCTTTGAATGTGGAACTCACTGCCACAAGATATCACTGAGGCCAAGAGCCTAGCAGGATTGAAAAAAGGCATTAGGCATGTAGGATTAATCAGAATAGCCCAGTTCTAATAGTGTATGCTAAAAAAAAAAAGCCAAGAGTTTTGGAATGGCTATAAACTCATGATTCAGGGCTTAAGCCAGCTTCTGGAAGTCTGAAGAACCTTTCCATGGTGGTAGGTTTTCCCATAACTGCTTGGCTTTTTGCACCTTCCTCTGAAGGGTCTGGAACTGGCTGATGTCAGTATATTGGACTAGAGGGACCACTGATCTCATCCTGTGTAGCAGTTCCTGTTACCGCAAACAAATGTCTCTACTTAGCAAGAGAGGAGGGATAATGGTTAGGGAAGACTGCGAACTGAGGCACAGAGAGAGGCTAAATTACGTGCCCAAGGAAACCTGTAGCACAGCAGGGACTTGAACCCAGATCTCTCAAGTAAATTGTGTTCCATAAATGGTCATTTGACGTGGGAGAGAGGGAGGGCTTCTTTCAGACGAGTCCTTGAAAATTTTATTAAGATGATGTTAAAAATAAATAGTGAACAGAGTTTGAGCATAGAAGTTTCTGGTTATCAGGGAATAACATACAGATTATCGGGGATGCAAAGTTTGGTTTAAGATGAAGTGGCATGAGGAATACATAATCTGCAATATTCCTGATTGGGAGTAAAAGGTTGATGGGTCAAAGTACAGAGTCCTTGAATACTACAATCCTGTTGGCTCTCTGAGCGCTGAGGGATCAGGGCTTGGGAATGTAGGAAGAGGAAGGAAAATGTCATTACACAAAATTTCACCTGCCCCTTTGCGTCTCCAAATCCATTATTGTGTAACATGCTGTGCAACTGCCTTCTGCCTTGAAGGGGGCTGTATTTCAGCAGTGTAGTCCTCTGCTCTCTACCTAACCGGCTGGCTCCTTTCAGTGGAACGCTGGAGTCCTCCCATAGGACGGGGTGGAGGCTGAAGGCAGAGCATCAATTTGGAGCTGCTCAAGCTCGAATCGCCCTCAGCACACAATGAGCAGAGCTGAAGGTAGCCATGATCTCTCTCTGAAAGAGATTTGTGCATGTGTGGGGGAGATTGGGTTCCAGGTATGCTTGTATGACCTAGAACAAGCCAACACAGTGAGAGAGGGAGACAATATTGACTGAGTAACAAAACAGCACTTTGATTATTTTTTTCCCCACTTTTCCCTTGAAGATGTATTGTGCATGATTAAATCTGATCCGGGAGAGTCACATTGTGTATATTTGAGCAGGTTGGGAGAGGAGATAAAAACCGTTAGACTTTGACCGCAGGACTGAAACAAAACAGGAGTGGTCAGCTACTTGCAGTGGTGAAAGGTGCTGCCTTCTGAGCAATGCTGCGTAATCTGTGAGATGTACCGTGGGCTAGTGGTTAGAGTGGCCAATAGAAGCTAGGATTCTGTTCTGGCGCTGTGGGAATGTTACCTTGTGGTTAGAATATGGGAATTCCCAGGGTCTATTCCTAGCTCTGGGGGAAAAGAGTAACTGGGAGTCAAGACTTTTGCAATCTGTTCCTGGCTGATGGGGGAGTTGCAAAGATTAAATAACAAAGGAAAGTTTCTAGAGTCTCTGGCCTTTGCCATAGAGGGTTTTATCTTCACTGTGGTTTGATCGGGAGTTATCTACCCTCCAGTTAACTCCTCTTGAGAGAGCCTGGCTTGAGTGAGAGCGAACACACTGCAAACCAGCACTGGAGCTGCAGAGAGGGATTGGATTACTGCACAGTTAGCAGCATATTGCTTGACTAACTCCAGCATCAGCACTGCAGCACCCAAGCTTCAAACCAGACTCCCCAGATGAGGCAACTCGCTTGAGGTTAAAGCACCATCTAACTCAAACTAGAGATTTTTGTGCATGCACAGGCGTCGGGTTGGGGGCAACGCTCAAGTTAGACCTCGAGCCAGTGAAGACTGACCTGTAGCTGCAACATTGTTTGTTATTCTCAGTCTTACTGGAGTAAATCTACAAGTAGACACAAGCTCAGAGCACCCAGGCTTAATTGCATGCTGCTAATTGGAGAGTGGCAATTTAGTGCGCCATTAGTACACAAGGCTGTTGCTTTATTATAATTTTCTTAGGAGAGCAGTAATTTCTCTATCATCACTTATGATAATATATTCACTGCAGCATGACATAGGATGGGATCCAATGAATAATGTAAAACCCCGAATAACACTGAATCCATATTAAATGTACTTTTCTCCCAGCCTTTTTTTTTTTTAAGAGGAAAATATTGATTTTGATTGGGTTCAGAGGTTTAAAGCTCACACAGGGTGTCTACATTTTTGAGCTTGTAATCAATATTCTAAACCTCGTTGCTGGTAATGTTTGAGCACCACCATATCCCATTCCCCTTCACGTCTGCAAATTACAGGCTTTCAGGTAAGTCACACTCCAGTTTGCAGTGATTGCAAGAAAGGGATTTAATTAGCGTACCGAGTTGCTCCAGGAGGTTTGCATTATTAAGATCTTCAGGAAGAAAAGCAGTGCGGGATACTGCTGTCCTTTGCCCCCACCAATAAGTGTTTTGTCAGTAGTGCTAAGGAGCCAGGGAAGAGTTTGAGACATGGTGAGAAAATTAAGCTGGGGGCAAGGAGGGGGGGGGGCGTACTAAGAGAAGCTGCAAAATTCAAAGCTGGATCCAGGTTTCGGGGATGTTCAGATCCAGGGGGGTTGGTTTGGCCCACTGTGTATAGGGGTGTTTGCAAAAGGTGCATATGAATTTAGGTTGGGTTTTTAAAGAAGCTGCTTGCCCCTTCTTCCAGGTTTGGATCCAAAATGGAGCTACAACCCTAAAAGTAAGCTTGGAACTGGGGATCTGAATATATTCCCTGCTCCCCACCTCCCCTACACCCTTTGCCCCTGGAATTCACATGGAGGTGGATGGCTTTTGATTTGTGGTTCTGTTTGGGCCTTGTTACGTACGTACGTGTGTGTGTGTGTGTGTACAGACGATTGCACATCCTGCACACATACACGTCGTATGTACTGTGGTCAGACTTCACCGGTAGTTACCATCTGCGATACTGCAGTATTTCTCTGCACTTGGAATAGGAAATATCTTCAGGGTTTCAGGTACTGTGCTGTGTTAAATGTTTGATTGATTTTTAGCAGTGACCATTCTATTAGTTTGATTTTAGGGTCTGCGCTGGCTTCAGCTGGCGCAGAACCTAACAGTGGCAGTAACTCCCCAGGAGGCACGTTGTCTCCATTCCCCGCTATGCCAGACAGCATCATCCAAAAATGAACAGTGCTGGTCAGTTTGGGGTTAAGGCCAGAGTTCCCGAAGGTGCAAATAGGGGATTCCTGTGGACTCATGATCCCACTTTAGGGCTTCCTGCTCCTTGCAGAACCACCAGAGTTGTCACTGTGCAAGCACCTTTTACCCATGGGCAGGTGGCATAGAACAGGGTTTCTCAGCCCAGGGTTGGGTCGCCGGAATGGTTTAAAGGGTCACGTGGCAGCTACTGTGGCTCCTGTCCCACGGGGCTGGCTGGGCTCGCCTCCCTGCTCCAGGCACTGCAACCTCTGGGGTCCCAGCGCCACTCAGGTTTGGCCCAGCCGTCATGATGACAGGAGTCCGGGTAGGCCAAATCTGAGTGAGTGGCACTGAAGCCTCAGGAGCCAGGTCACAACTCCACTCGCACAAACTTGGTCCCGTCAGGCGGATGGGGGCCAAACCTGAGCAGAGCTGCAACCCCAGAGGTTGCTTGCAATCCCCAGAGCTGAGAGCCAAGCAAAGCACCGGAGCTGCTAGAGCCGTCCCTGTTGGGTGAGTGCCGGGCAGGACACAACCCCCCCCCCCCAGGGAGCAAGACCTGATCGAAACCACCCCAGGCACTCCCCCCAAGATTATTTATTTATTATCATAGGTCCCAACAGCCCATAAACAATTACAAATGGGTCTTGTGCCCAGAAAGCTTGAGAACCATTGGCTTAGGAAGATGCAATTCACATCTGCCTCCAAATCACTGTGTGTGTGTGTGTGTGAGAGAGAGAGATCTCTCTACAACCTCAAAGGCTAATTGGTTAAGGTTGGTGGTTGTTTTTTTTAATGGGCAAGTAAGTGCTTTTAATCTTTGCATTCAAACCAAAATATTTCTATCCTAACAAAAAGAGAAAACCCAGAATGTGTTCGTAACAGATGTTCTCCCATTAGGGTGCTGCTGAGACATGGTGTAAAAAGCAAACAATAGATTGGGTTTGTTTTATAGAATTTTCAGCAGTATCACTTCCCCTTTGCTGGTCCCGTGTAAGTGATCACATACTTCGATGTTACCTGTCCTCCTGGAGCTGCTTTTGTTGTGTTAATTTTATTGAAGTCGAAATGCAGATTGCAATGTGAGATGGCATCAGAGGTAGCAGCCTTGTTCTCCTTAAAATTCACTCTGGGGCGGGTGGGCGGTATAATCGAGAAATGCCTCTGGCAGTGGAAGGTTGAAAGGATAGGCAAACCAGGCACTGTACTGCATCTGTGGTATTTATTTATATGCACTGGGGTCAAGGTTTTCAAAAGCAACTAGTGAGTTTTGAGTCCCCAGGTTGAAACATCTCATAGATGTCCTCTGATTTTCAGAATGCAGAGCACCTGCCCTCTGATGACTGGGCCCTTTTAGAATCAGAGAAGATTGGAAGAGACCTCAGGAGGTCATCGAGCCCAACCCCCTGCTCAAAGCAGGACCAATCCCAACTAAATCATCCCAGCCAGGGCTTTGTCAAGCTGGGCCTTAAAAACCTCTCAGGATGGAGATTCCACCACCTCCCTAGGTAACCCATTCCAGTGCTTCACCACCCTCCTAGTGAAATAGTGTTTTCTAATATCCAACCTAGACCTCCCCCACTGCAACTTGAGACCATTGCTTCTTGTTCTGTCATCTGCCACCACTGAGAACAGACGAGCTCCATCCTCATTTTGGAATTCCCCTTCAGGTGGTTGAAGGCTGCTAGTAAATACTTCTCTTCTGCAGACTAAATAACCCCAGTTCCTTCAGCCTCTCCACATAAGTCATGTGCCCTAGCCCTCTAATCATTTTTGTTGCCCTCCGCTGGACTCTTTCCAATTTGTCCACATCCTTTCTGTAGTGGGGGGCCCAAAATTGGACACAGTATTCCAGATGTGGCCTCACCAGTGCTGAATAGAGGGGAATAATCACTTCCCTCAATCTGCTGGCAATGCTCCTCGTAATGCAGCCCAATATGCCGTTAGCCTTCTTGGCAACAAGGGCACACTGCTGACTCATATCCAGCTACTTGTCTACTGTAATCCTAGGTCCTTTTCTGCAGAACTACCGCTTAGCCAGTCGGTCCCCAGCCTGTAGCAGTGCATGGGATTCTCCTTCCTAAGTGCAGGACTCTGCACTTGTCCTTGTTGAACCTCATCAGATTTTTTTTGGCCCAATCCTCCAATTTGTCTAGGTCACTCTGGACCCTATCCCTACCCTACATCATATCTACCTCTTCCCCCCCAGTTTAGTGTCATCCGCGAACTTGCTGAGGGTGCAATCCATCCCATCATCCAGATCATTAATTAAGATTTTGAACAAAACCCGGCCCCAGCACTAACCCCTGGGGCACTCCACTTGATACTGGCTGCCAACTAGATATCAAGCCCTTGATCACTACCCATTGAGCCTGACGATCTAGCTAGCTTTCTGTCCACCTTATAGTCCATTCATTAAATCCATACTTTTTTAACTTGCTGGCAAGAATACTGTGGGAGACCGTATCAAAAGCTTTGCTAAAGTCGAGAAATATCACGTCCACCGCTTTCCCCATATCCAAGGAGCCAGTTATCTCATCATAGAAGGCAATCAGGTTAGTCAGGCATGACTTGCCCTTGATGAAGCCATGTTGACTGTTCCTGATCACCTTCCTTTCCTCCAAATGTTTCAAAATTGATTCCTTGAGGACCTACTCCATGATTTTTACAGGGACTGAGGTGCAGCTGACTTCAAGGTGACTCAAGTTGGGTGCCCAATAACTAAAGCAAACAGAACCACTTGAAAAACTTGGCCTAGATGATCAGCCCACTCATGCCGTGCTGGTGGTTGTCATGTAATGAGAGTAACATGGTTTGATAGGAAGACCACTGCACTCACCTGCTCTAGTGGTGGGAATCCATACAAAAGCCTGTAGATGATGGATAGAAAATACAGTTGTACTAGAGACCAGACTGAACCAAAACCCAAATCCAGACATCCTCATTGTTTGGAAAAGTTCAGATCCAGATGCAAATTTGCAGTTAGTTTTTTTTCTGATCTATACTCCTTTCCAAATGGAGCCCACTGGGTGAAGAGGGACTTAGTTGTCTGCAAAATGTTCTCTGTGGGGAAAAAAACCTAAAGTAGGCAGAAATCAGCTGTTTGGGGGATTTTGTTACAAATGTGTAACTCCTACCACGTTAGCTAAAAAGTTCTCTAGTTTTTTGAGGGAACCTGGATTGGTTTATAATTTTGTGTAAAACCAGGTGAGCATGGTGGATTCTTCCTTTTGCTTTTTTGGGTTCGTCCAAAACTGAAACTCAGGCAGAGCAAACCCAAATGTAGCAAACTTGGAAATAATGTTCCTATGGACTCTGGTGAACTGTAACCTTAGAGCTTACATGGGTCTGGTTTTGCTATTGCTACAGTCATTTCTGTTTCATTCCATTGTTTTGCTTTAGATTCCGTCACTGGCCACTAAGGGCTTGTTTACACGGGGTCGGAGGGGTTAATCCACAGTTTTTTGACTTAATCGGCTTTGGAAATACTTGCGTACGCACAATGCTATTCATTGTAGTGCACTGACTCCACATTTATCGCAAACTCTGGAGTCTTGTTTCAAAGTGAATTAACTGTGCTGCAGACCCGATCTATTGTCCATGTGCATGCAACGCTGCTGTGAATTACTTTGGCGGTCTTCCAGCAGCTATCCAACACAGCTTTGCAGCAACCATTACTGACCTCTGTGTTTACCTGTGTGCCCTCCCCTGCTTTGGGGTCAAGTTGACTAATGTCCCTTTTCCCATTTATAAGCTGTTGCACAGACAGATTTTGTCCATTCGCTCCTGGATTCAGGTTTATCACAGTACCTCCAATAATACTTCAGAAACCCCACAAGATGCCTGGAGCAGCTTTTTGGGGTCATGCTAAGACCCTGGATCTCATTGCCACCTAGGGAGAAGTATCGGTGCAGGAAGCTCTTGTGGCCAGCCACCCGGAATAAAGATATTTTTGTTGATATTGCTAGGCAGATGTCCGTGAAGGACCAATATTAAAGCAGAAAAAAATCCACCAGGGGACATGTAACCTGTCCATTTTTTTGAGGAGCTGGCCAGGATTTTATGTAACTGCACAACCACCCATCCCAGGCAGCTTGTGGAGTCTGCTGGCTGCCTTTTCCTCCCCAAGACACCCCGTTACTATTTTATGTACCACTCCAATCCATGTATGGTACTTATATGGCCCCCATTACTACAGTATCTGAGCACCTCACAGTCTTTAATGCACTTCTCCTCACACCCTTCCTGTGAGGTAGGGCAGTGCTATTATGCCCATTGTACAGATGGGAAACTGACACATAGAGAGGCAAAGTGACTTGCGCAAGGTCACACAGGAAACTTGTGGTGGAGCAGGGAACTGAATCTGTCTCCCCCAAGACCCAGCCTAGCACTCTGAATCATCCTTTTCCTCATGTAATATTTGAACTTGCACTGAACCACTCATTGTAGCATGTAATAAAGCAGTGGTTCTCAGACTTTTGTACTGGTGATCCCTTTCCCATAGCAAGCCTCTGAGTGTGACCCTCGCCCCCTTATAAATTAAAAACACTTGTTTATATATTTAACACCATTATAAATGCTGGAGGCAAAGCGGGGTTTGGGTGGAGGCTGACAGCTCATGACCCACCATGTAATAACCTTGCGACCCCCTGAGGGGTCCCGACCCCCAGTTTGAGAACCCCTGTAATAAAGGCACTTCTCGGTCTATCTATATATTTCACTAAATGTACAATCCTCTGTGTGATGGGTTGGATCACAAAAACCACCAGGTGGCGGCTCCCAAAGGGGTTTCTGTGATCCAACCCATCACTCTCTGCCATTGCTTTACATGTAATAATTCAATAATTCCCCAGCTTCTTGAAATTTCAGTTTTTCATGGTTTTGATTCATTCACAACCTCATTGTTGTATATTGTACACCCACAAGTTCTGAATATTGAATAGCTCTCTGGAAATCCTGTTGAAAATTCCGAATATATATATATATATATGCATGCGCTGGCTATAATGTGTATATACATGGCTTGAATGAAAAGGAGATGGAGATTGTCTAGTTTACTACGTGTCTGTAGTCTACAATATGTCTTTGGGTCTGATGGATGGTGCTGCTTGTTAAGGGTTAAGGCGGTCTTAGTTACCTTTTGGGTTGCAGGACCCCAGTTAATGACTTTAAACAGTCTGGTGCTCAAATGGACAATACAGGGAATCCACTGTTCAAAGACTACTACTCATCCTCTCTGGAGAAACACACAAACCATTTTGGACCAGGTTCAGTGTCCTGGTCAGACAAAATACCTTTTAAATGGATAAATGTCTGCTGGTGAACTGAGAAATGGACTCTGAGAGAAAGGGTCTGCAGAGATGCAGGCTGAACCTTAGACTCAGAAGAGCTGACAAGGGCAGGTGGAATCTGCCTAAACTGGCAAGAAAAGGACAAGGTTTAGGTGAGATAATGAGTTTTATTATGTTAACCTCTTTCTCTCTGCTTGTGGTGTTGTTATGGTAAATAACTCATACTCCCTTTGAACAAGCTGGTCTGTCACTGGGTCACAGCTCCCAGACAGGATTCTAGAGCAAGGACCAAACCCAGTTGGACCTGCTGGAGATAATACGGTTGGGTAATATGGGAAATGGGAGGTGCTGTAACCTGCTGATCCAGTCTAAAGTGGGGTGAATCGCAGGATTCCAATCTGAGAGAAGTGCGAAGTGTAGGTCTGTCACTTGAAAGGTGCCTGGAGGGAGGTCACAGGTACAGTTCATCCTGAAACGTAACAAATCCATGCACAGGTGGCTATACCCTCAAAAGCTGGTATATCCCTTTTTGCACCTACAGCCAGCTGAGTGACCAGCCATCCTATTTTACATAGACAAAACAGGTGCACGCCCACTTTTGTAGACCGTCATTACTTGAGCCAAAACGGAGGCAAGCTTTTGTCTGCTTGACTAATTGGCCTACGGTGTCTGTCCATTGCTATTGTTGTGGTACACCTGTATTGGATATCCCGTGAATCGGCCCGGTGCTGCAAACCGTTACTGCAAACCGTTACTAGCCCAAAGAACCTCATTAACTTCAATAGGACTGATCCGAACGAAGACTCCTTGTGCAAGAAAGAGAGTTTACAGGATCGATGCCGCAGTCTTCTGCTTTACTTACAATAAAAATAGGGTTACTCTGCTCTGCTGCCATTTTCCATGCCGTGGCGTAGTTGAAGTATCCTATTAGATTTCCATTAACCTTAGAAGAAAAGAGGAGGAGAGAATCTGCCAGAGGCCTGCCTGAGATTAGCAAAGAGGAACCATGCTGTTTACCAGTTGTTTGCTTAACCATCAAGAGAAATTGCTGTCCGTTATTTCAGCAGATATGAGGAGGGATGGGTGGGGGAATGGACATTAAGCAACCTGGTGTGAGCAGCATTGAAAACCTATACAGCACTTGGGCACATTAGATTCAACATCTGGGCAGAAACTAATAATGCTGTTACTGTGAATTCTGATACTATGGTATAGCCCACAAATAAAATGAACAAATCCTCCTAACTGATGCCATTTTCCTTCCTTGCTATGACGCTTGCCATGGGGATGGATTCATTGTGTATGATTTGGTTTCCAAGTGCTTTCCATTTATTTATTTAGATTTTCTTGAGGGAGGGAAAAAGCCCTTAAACAACATAGACACATTTCCCTGGCAGGCGCAGGCACAACTGCCTTTAGAATTTGGTTTGTGGTTTTTCCCACTCCCTTAACAGCAGTAGATCATTGTAGCTCATGATCTTATGGCCGGATCCTCATCTGGTGTAAATTGCTATCGCTGCACTGAAGTCAAGCAAACCCCACCGATTTACATCAGCCTGGGATCTGGCCCTTAGGCCGCAGTTGAGCAAAGCACTTACACAAATGGAAGCCAGTGGGACCATTCACGTTCTTAACGTTAAGCTTAAATACTTTGCTGGATCAGGGCCTTGGCGTGCAGATGCTTACACGTTAGTAATCTCATTGGTTTCGATGGAACTATTAGTGCAAAAGTTGCAGTGTCTGGTATTTTTATTACCTTCTGTAAGTCCCACATTGAACCTGTGTTGGTGATTTTTATCCACTCTGAGATCTGCAATAGAAATGAAGCCCGTTTTCCTGGGAATGCGTCGTTGTGCCTTTTCTTTCCTTGATTTCTCAGTTACCATCTCCAGATTCTAATTGGGATGGATGATTTATTTATGGATTTTATTTATTTATTTATTTTGCTAAATTTGCTGTCTCTATTTGATCTTTATCATTAATTTTGTGGGCTATTTTCTTAGTCTCGTTATAGTGTTTTAGCATCAGAATGGGAATATCTAAAGGAAACCAGAACCCATTAGGCATAACGTTCTGTGATAAACTACCCTAATTCTTATGACAAGAAAGTGTGATGAGTGCAGGAAATGGTACCAAATTAGTCTGTTGTTTGACAGCCTGTAGAGTGTAACTGAGAGCAGGGGAAACAGCACAACAACATTTGTCCTTGTTGCCAGTGCAGTAATGAGGAATGGAAATTAACCAGTCTCATGACTCTTCTGTCATCTCATAGTGCTCTGTGAATGCAGTTTATGAAGTCTTTTCAGCATAATTGTGGACTGTTGATGATGATGGTGTATTTGCGGTACATTAAATGCTGTCTCTCGATGCGCAGGGCTTTTAGTCACTGTGAAACATTTTTATGGGATCATTCATTTCCTCTTATTCTCATCATCGTTATTATTTCTGTTATGGTTGTAGACCACCACTGAGATCAGGGCCCGATTGTGCTAGGTGCTGTACAAAGTCATAGAGACAGTCTAAATATCTGTGGTTTGTAGTGTTGTTGCAGCCATGTTGGTCCCAGGATATGAGAGGTGGGTAATATATTTTACTGAACCAATTTCTGTTGCTGAAAGAGGCAAGCTTTTGAACTCCACGGGGGTCTTCTTCAGGCTGAGCTCTGTGGAGCCTGAAAGTTTGTCTCTTGGGCCAGTAAATGTCAGTCTAAATATAGAAAAGTCCTATGGAACTTAACAGAAAATCACACACTTTCTGTAGTGTTTGTTTTTTTAAACATAGAATATAGAATTCTATAGAATTCAGAGGACTTTATCCCTGCTTATAGAACTTTGCAGGAATATTAATAAACCCATTGAAAAGATTCCATGGCCTATAAGTGGGGATTTTCAGAAGAGTTCAGGCCTGGCTTAACTTGTTTCCTGTTGACATCAATGGTAGTTTTAATCTACTGATGCCAATAAGGGCAGAGTTAGGCCAAAGTTCATTGTTTTTGATAATCCCATTTTATGCATTTTTAGACTGACTGCTATAGGATCCTACTAAATGTGTAAGGAAGCCTGTTGGTGTCCACCCTATGACGTTCTTCAGAACTTCCCCATAAGGGCTCTGTTAGTATTTTTATAGATATTTTCATCTTCAGAATGCCTTGCAAACAACTAATTTGTCCCCACGATGCCCATTTGAGGTAGTTGCCTAAGTAGCTTTATTCCTCTTTTCCAAGATGGGGAAGCTGAGATGGAGAAGTTAAAGGAGCCACCAAGGGACAGTGTCTCTGAGTCAGGATTAGAAGTCAGGCAAGTTCCTTGATCACAGGACAGGGAAACGACTACACCTCGCTCTTGCAGGAAGTGATCAACCAATAATGAGTAGGCGCATTAAACTAGAGGGCCTTCCAAATTAGAACAGCACTTCCAGTGTGGCCACAATAAACCTGAGGTTAATTCAAACGGCTCTAATTACAGTCCTGACCTACAAAACACCCTGTCAAGGATCTCAAAGCATTTTTACAAACCCTCAATTAAAGCCTCACCCCGCACACCCTGCCTGAGTAGGAATGTATTATTATTCACCTTTTAAAACAAACACACACAAAGGAGAAAGTTGAAGGTCACACACAAAGATGGTGGCAGAATCCAGGAACCCAAACTCCTAGTCCCCTGCTCTAGCCAGTGTATCATGCAGTGCCTGGGATAACCCTTTGAAACTAGGTAAGGATCAAACCAAATGCAAAAAGGAGCCAAAACCAAATGCATTAACAAAGCCAGCACCAGGGATGCTAAAATATAGAGCACAAGGCCCAAAGAGCTGAATTCAGGGCCACATTGTGAGAAAAATAAGTCAAGACGCTTCACAAAGATCATAAAGGTATTTTCTCCACCACATACAGCAAGCTAGGTCAAGTACCGGTAATAGGTTGCCCTTTTAGCTGGGACTGCATTGTAAGCCATGACAGGACAAAACCATCCAATGCTCTCTAACTCCCAAATGTGGGGTTTCAAATATGAGCTGCATTGTCCTATGGTTTTGCAAAACCAAAACCAAGCACAGTTACTAACAAATGTATATGAACATGCAACATAACCAATGTTTCCCAGAAGAGTGAAGGCCCAGATCTTGGCCACTTAGCCACTCCAGGCTAAATCCTTTTAGCATTTTCCTCCCTTCAGAATATATTATACAGACCTGAGCACTCACTTTATAAACATTGCTGTTCCAGTCTCTTGGGCTGCTGTGATGAAGTGGCGGACAAAATCTAAAGAGGGGGGGAATCCCCAGCAACAGAGAATTCATGCCATTGAGTGGTAACATGTATAGAACAACATTAAGAATATTCAGTAATTTAACAACTTAGCAGAGATTTATGTATTAATTTACTGTGGCTCTAGAGTGCTGGAGCCGCTGTTCACAGGCCTCGCAGCAAGAGGGCAGTGTAGCTTGTGGGCAAGACGTGGTCATTAGACAGGGACATGGGCTCCCACAGCAGGGATTGGAGAACATCTGGCAGGCTGACGAGGGGAGTCCTGTGAGGATCACCGAGTACCGCACGTTCTCATTTCCTCAGTCTTTTTGTGGGGTGTGTTTAAATTGGTGTCCATGTTTTCAGCCCTACGCTGACCTTACAGGAGCTGCGCAAACCCCTCAGCCAGTGCATTTCACCAGGCCCCACTCGCCTGAGTTTGGATTACAAGCCTGCAACCTGGGCTTTGTTCATGACCTGGAATGATTTTGGAGTGAGTCTGGGGCAGGTGAAACTCAGAGCAACCGGGGAAAAATGTTGAGGGCCATGTTGAGGGCCTGCTCCTCCCTCCCGCAGGTTATGAGCCTCACCCCTGCTAACAGCCGGGGTAGTTACTTGTATTTTGAAGGAAGGGAACTGCGCCTGATGGTTTTATAGCTTCACTTAAACTAGAGACAGGTTCTCTGGACAGGCAGGACAAGCTTCCCCAAGGCACTGGGAGTTTTTGAAGAAACGTGGTGCTGGTGCTTATGCCACTGTTAATTCTGAATGTTCCCTCTTTCCTCCCACACCCCCTCCATCTGCTTCTTCCCTCCCTGCACCCTGTGATTCCTTCCTGCCTGTAGGGATTGCTTCCGCCCATGCCTTCTTGTATTGTCTTCTGTTTCCTTTTCCCATGCAGGTTCCACCCACTGACATTCTCCAAAACCACCTCTGTATGCAACTGGAACGACTTCTGGAAGTTGCTTCTCCTCCAACCCCTCCCCGTTTTACTCTGTTTCCTCCCAGGTCTCCACACCCTCCCGCGTCTCTTGCTGTGTCTCCCCTTTCATTCCCCTTCCCCTTGAACATTCTGTGCATCTTCAAAGAGCTAATTATGGAAAACGCCTTTTTCAAGAATCAAAGCCAATTAAAAGCTCTTTAGAGAGGCAAGAAGCAACCCCCTTTCTCCATCAATTGTCACGATGACATTGTTTCCAACTGCTTCTGGAGACCCAGCTCTTGTGCGAATTGTGTTGGTAGCAACCAGCGTTTAGTGGTTTCGTGCAGACTGGCGGAGCCCCATTAAACTTTTTGTCTTTAACCCTCTTATTCCAAAACACCAGCTTTGCAGCAGTGCCTCCAACCCAAATTCCACCTTCAGCGATTGCAATTGCTTTCACCGTGAAGACACTGGTTATTATGGGCATAGTGCGCTGCTTAAGTGACAGCTCCAGCTGATGCATCTGGACGTCCCAGAGCTCCGTGCTAGGTTCCCTAGTTAACTGCATATTAACAGGCACATTCGCAGCAGTTGTGCTTCCTCTGAGCCCGCTGATAAATATCCAAAAGGGGCTGCTCTTAACTGATCGCCCACAGCAGGGGCTGGTAACCCGCAGATGAAACGGTTGGAGCCTGTTGGGGGGGAACAGGGAGGCTTTCGTTTTAAGAGTTCAATTTAAACGCAGTAGCGAGTGTAAATATTTTAAAGCGGATTCAAAGGCGTACGTTAAACAAATCAACCCACGCTTAGCGCTCAGGCACCGCACAAAGCTTCCTCGTCCTTACTCCGTTCCATCCAACCTAGCAGCTGGCCCATCTCCATACAGTTCCTCAAACTGGAAGGGCAGCAAATGACTTCTCTTGAGCCAGCCAAAGGGGAAAGCCCCTTCTTCCCTTGCTCTGGCCTGAGTATGATCTTTGGAGGCACTGATCGCTTCCTGAGCGCCATTTTCAACCCTGCCACCCACAATGAAATCACTGTAGTTGGGGGTTCTTGATACTGTTCAGCACATCTCGGGAGCAGACCCAGAGGGAGTATATGTCAGTGTGTACTTACAATAGCACCAAGCAGTCAAGCACTGTAGCAACAACCAAAGCTTAGAGAGGCCGCAAGCCAGTCCTTGTAGAGGACGGTGCCACATGGGACATAAAGGATCTGGACATTTCCATGTCTGCCTGCACATCGGGAACTAGAACCTCGTCTCATGTTGGCCACCAGAAGCAATCCCTGCCCCGGCTATCCAGCTAGCAATCAGTGGTGTATCAATCAGCAAGTACTCTGCTCTAATTGACACCAAGACCTTCGTCCCTTCTCCCGTGGGGAAGATACCGTATCTACATTTGTTTGAGGGCATCAGTTCACGTGAGTGAGAGTCAGGATTTGTATAACACGCATGGAGCCAAATTCTAGCCGAGTTAGACCTGGCCGAGAAAGTACACAGTTGACTTCAGAGCAGTGTTCTCCTGTGGAAACTGAACTGCTGGTAAATTACACTCCTCTGCAACAGTTTAGAAACTTCCAAATCAGCCTTGCTAAATCCGGGTTAGTGGTGCCTGTGGTGCATTAACTTCATTTCATGTTTATTGTTTTCTTTGTAAATGAAAAGTGTCCTGAACGTATCTAGAATGTTTTTGGCCTTCGGCAAGTTGTCATTGATGAACGTTTACTGGTTGCTTTTACCCTGGAACCCATTATTCCTTAATCAGGATCAGCACAGCGTTTAGAGGGGGATACGGGGAACAGGAGGTTAGATTGAGAATGTGTAAAAATCTGCTAGAATTCATAAGACGTGAAGACCGTGAAACCAGAGGGAGCAGAAGTTGATTTTGGCGGATTGACCAAATCAAGGAATAGTAATGGCATACAGAGCCCCAGGAGCTGGTTCGTATCCAAACTATGCAGCCAGTGGCCATCTGCTGTCTGGTGGCCAGCATGAAATGTGTTGGTGGTTTCAATCCAATTTCTAGGGGACAGATGTCCATATCACAAACACACACACACAGACAACCAATATCACCACTCAGGAGTGACAGAAGTGCCCTAAAATTGGGGGGGCCACCGGTGCCCAAACTGTGGCCCTGCTCTCACGCCGCCCCTTCCCCCCCAAGTCCCCACCCTTGCGTTCACTCCTCTCCACCCCCGAGTTCCTGTCATTCATCTTTATGGCCAGTAAAAAGTGGTGGGGCCATGGCTCCCTTCCCGTCCCCATTCCCCCCCCCCGTTCCAGCGCCCCTGTCCCCACTGCAGCCTTTTCTGGCAGCGTCAGCTGAAAGACAAGGACTGGCTAGATAAGGAGGCTGAACCTCCCTCTGTTCCCTGAGGGCCACAGAACTATCGGGTTAGAAAGGACCGCACGGTCATCTAGTCTAACTCCGTGCCGAGATGCAGGATTTATTGTGAATAAACTATCCAAGACCGGTGACTATCCAGCCTCCTTTTGAAAACCTCCAGTGAAGGAGAGTCCATTGTTCTACTGTTCTTACAGTTATATACATCAATGGAAAACCCTCATCTGAGTTCTGTTCTGCTCCTTCTGTCAACAATGAGATAGGAAAAAATGAGCAGTCCAGAAATGATCTGTGGTCCCTCTAGAGCTGGGTTGAGGCACAGTGAGATGGGAAGTGTGGAGAAAGCTTGCAAGGCTGCTGCCTGGGCTCGACCTGTCGTGCAAATAAAGGATTTCGGCATCCCAGGCTGCTTTCAGAAAATGCCTGTCATAATCAATAGCCTTCACTGCATTTTACAAAGGATGCCATGACATGAACTAGGACCTTCTGTGACCAGGATCTGCAACTCTGGACTCCTTTCTCATTCAATATTTGCCAGGGCACAACTGTGAGATCTGCAAGGATGCAGCTCAAGGCTTCTTCGTTTCATTCCGAGTGTGTGTTGGTTATTGCTGGGCTATATCTCTCATTCTCTCGGGCATGGGTTGCTGGGGTTATAAGGCCTTTCAACTCAAATACCTTCCAGGATTTTCCTGTTACTGACACACAAGTATGCACCCTCTGCACTGGGGAATGGGTTGAGTGAGGCCTAGCTAGTATAGGGATGGTTCAGGAATGAGGCTGCGAATGGGAGCTGGGGAAGGATATGAGAGGCCTGTGTTTCAGCTTGGCATTCCAATTTCTGAATGTTTATCTGAAACAAGCTTCCCGACCTCCCGTGCTCAGCCCATGTCTCTAGATGGCACAGAGCCATGAGCAGTAGCAGTGGCAAAATGTAATTGAGGCTTGCAGTGCCGCTGACCTCTGCCAGACAGCGCAGTTGGGTCAAACGCGAAGTACAGCAAACACACATTTGCAAGCCTTAGGGACACAAACAGAGCTGGAAGATCTTAACAGTTGGCTGTCTAATCACTGTCCAGCAAATATCCCGTGCAATTACATTCCAGATCTGGAGCAAAGGGGCCTTTCCCCAGCAAGGTCACTTCCCTTTGGGCACTTGCCAAACATTAGAGCAGTGGTTCCCAAACTGGGTTTGTGAACCCCTGAGGGTTTGCAAAATGTTACAGTGGGTTCTCGGGGGGGAAAAAATCCCTAATGGCAGACAGAGCTGTCCCTAGGGACTCTGGGCAGCACAAGGCCAGCAGCCCGGAGACCCTGGACTTCCAAGAGCTAAGCAGATCAAAGCAAGCAGATCTATCACACTGAGGAGATTTAAACTTCAAGACTCCTTATAAGAAATGGAAAGGGAGGTGGATATTTTTTGCTGTTTTTAAAATTAAATAGGCGGCTAGTCTTGTTTTTAAAATTATTACGAAGAACAAATTTAAGCTTTGTTGTAATGTGTGTTGTTTTCCTGGATGGCTCAAGACCTGAATGCTTGTGTAGGAGGAACTCTTTGAGTTGGCTTCTTAAATACCTTCATGCTGTTTTACATCTGATACTCCTTGATGAAACCTAGGAGCCTTGTCTTATAACAGGTTTATTCAAAGTGATACAAGCTACGAAAGTGAGTGTTGCCGTTTTCATAATGTAATAAAAATACTGTAATGATAAATAATTATTAATAATAGTGTGTAATAAGCATGTCATAAAAACAAATTTTATATTTCCAAGATCGCTGCTGTTATAATTTATACTCAGGTCAAGGAGAAAATCCCTGGAAATATTCATTTTTAGGAGGGGGTTCGCGAGACTCAACATTTTAGTGAAAGGGGTTCATAGGTTGTTAAAGTTTGGGAACCACGGCATTAGAGGGCAGTGGTGAGATTTTTCGCTCGCATTTCTGTGCTGCAGCTAAGCATTTTTTTAATTTCATTCCGTACACTCTGAAAGGTGCCACAAGCCAGGTGATTACCACACTCTGGGGAATAAAGCGGGTCTAGACTCGGGGCATGTCTACGCTACAGACTTAAGTCGACCTATATTAAGTTGACTTACAGCCACTGCAGCAATTACTGCGGTGGCTGATGTGCACCCTACCCTCCTCCTGTCGGTGGTGTGCGTTCTCACCAGGAGTACCTCCGCCGATTGAACTGGGGCAGTGTGGGGGGCTGAGAGCCAGGGCTCCCAGCTCTGAGCAGCTCCCCGCTGGGAGCCCAGCGGTCCCCAGGGCTCTTGACTCCCTAATCCCAGCAGGGAGCAGCTGCCTGGGCTTCTCACCTTCCCGTTGAAAGCTGGGGGCAACCAGGCTCTAGCTGCCCGGCTTCCTGGTCAATTTCACAGCTCCAGCATGGAGCCCTGAAATTGACAAGACAAGCAATGTAAGTAACGCAGCATCTACACAGACACTGCGTCGCCCTAACTGCACCGACACGCACACGCCCTACCCCTCTCCTGGAGGTAGAGTTATGTTGGTGTAGTACAGCACTTACATTGGCGGGACAAGGCTGTAGTGTGTACACCGACATAATTAGGTTGCCGCGTAAACTGCCTTACGTCAACCTAACTGTAGTGTAGCCCAGGCCTTGGTGGATCTATTCTTGCAAGGGTGTTTTTAGGAGCCTTAAATTACCTCCCTCTAGCATTGAGAGTAATCACACACATCTCCACCCTGCCCCCTTGCTCTAACTGATCAGCAGAACAGCACACTTGTAGGTTGGGAGCAGAGCTCTACAGGTCCAATCAGAAAGGCTACAACGTATTTTGTACTCTCAGCAGCTGCAGTCCAGTTCCACCGATGCTCTAGGTACTGCAGGGAGAAATTTGAGGGGAGCAGCCTTTGATTACTTGAAATGTCGTAGCGGTCTTGAGAATGGCAAATGGTGCCTTTTTGTTCATCAAAACAGCATTTCAGTGCTATCCATTCTGAGAGCAGAGAAATTCATCAGTGCTTCCCTCCATAGGTGTGTTATATGCGACATAGATAAATCTGACATGTTAATTTTCTTGCCTTGTAACACACCCTGTTTTATCTTTGGGATGATTTCACTCTCTTACTTCACCGCATTTTTGCCTTGGAGACAGTCTCATAATCGTCAGAGAAAATATGAAAAAAACCCGAGTGTATTTGAGACTTGATAATGCCATAGGGCTGAGAAGCCGTGTAATATAATGGTTCTGCCTGAGTGAGTCTACTGATGCTCCTTTCCCCTACGCTGGTGTAAATCAGGGGCAGCTCTATTTAAGTCAAGTTTAAAACTAGTGGGAGGGGAGAATCGAGCCCTAAGGTTCCTGGGTTCCATACTCCAATTCTGCTACTGAGTCTGTCGTGTGACCTTAAGGAAAGTAACCTTACCTCTCGGTTTCTCCTCAGTCAAATGAGACTAATAGTACTTCCTAGAGCCAGTTGTGAATTTTCTGCTGGAACGTTTTTATATAGGAAAATGCCATTTTTCCCCCCTGAAAAGATGTCAGTTTTGACCACAGTTCATTTTGAAAGAAAAATTGGGGAAAAAAGGGGGTTTGATTTTTTATTCTTAATTCACTGGTGATTGTTCCTGCATTAATAAAGAAACATGAACTTTTCAACCCTCTCCATTCCCATTCTTTTGCAAGTTGATCTGATTATTACAATCCTTTGTTCCGCAATAGCCCCTTCCAGCTCAAGATCTTAAAGTACTTTACAAGCAAGCTATGAAGCCTCTGCAGTAGGTACTGTATTGTCATACTGAGATGGAAGGACATGGAGGTGAAATGATTTGCCCAAGGTCACACAGGGAGTCAGTGGCAGAGCTGGGAATAGAAACCAGGAGCCTTGAGCCAAGATTTTAAAAAACAATGAATGATTTTGGCTGCTTTCATTTTTGGGTGGCCAGCTGGAAACACCTTATGAGTCAGAGTCAGGACTGGGGAGTCTATCCCTCTCCGTGCTGCTGTTTCCTTTCCCATCCTTTGTTGGTCTGGCCTATTTAGATTGTAAGCTCTCTGGGGCAGGGACTGCTGTTGCTTATGCGTTCGTACAGTGCATAGAACAGAGGGTCCCTTGACCACACTTGGGTCCTGTAGGCACTACTGTAGTTCAAATAATTAATAATAATCATCGAATGCACATCCCTGTAACCCCTAGATGTGGTCCTTCCAGAACAGGATTGAAGCCCATTAGCGGAACAGCCTTGCACTTCTGCTGCCCTTTCCTGTGGATAAACAGATGTTATTGCTCTCCAGGGTTTTCCAACTGGCACCTCTCCTGGACACTAAACTCACACACTGAATGCAAATAAACATGTTTGATTGGGCAGTTTTAAGCTTTTGCTCACTTCAAGGATTTTTATTTGTTTGCCAGGTAGAGTATCTGCCATCCCGGCGCTGCGGGGACACTCACTGATTGAGCTGGAAAGATTAGACAGAGATAACGGAGAGATGGATTTCTCTGAGCACGGGGCGTAGCTAATGAATTAGCAAGGGTTTCCTTCTTCACAGACGCCAACAAATGCTTTGGTAAACAGCTGAGTAGTAGGGTCCTTATTTTCCTCCTCCTGGTCCAGGGAGGAGGGACGCAAACCAAAACTCGGTCAAACAGACCGTGGAACCAGACCACACAGACTTTGCATGTTTTGGCCTACGTCACTAATGCAAAATGTTATTGCAACCCTAGAACGGGTGGCTGCCTGCTGGGCCGAGGCGTGGTGGATAGCGGCTGCAGCAGACTAGGTGCAGTGTGCAGAGGCAGGAATAGGTCAGGGAAAAGGTGCGAGTGGCAGCTGTCAGGACAAAGTCAGGAACTAGGAGGCGGCCGCTCAGTGAAAAGGGAGGCAGGAATACTCAGGACTTGGGGAGGGCCGGTGATGCAGTGGAGCAGATGAACAGCTGCGGTTGCAGCAGGTGAAGGTGTGAGTCATGCTTATGACATAACCCTTTTATTCTATGAGCGTTAGAATCCACCTTTGTCTCTTCTGGCCCCTCCTCCCTGCCCTGCTGGGCCGCCAGGTTCCCCTGGGCAATGAGCTCACTGTGGCTGGCCTGCCTGCTATTCGTTTGACTTTCTTTCATTCCATTTAGTTTGTTCCCTTGGTTCATTTCACTTGCCTTGGGAATGAAAACAACAAACATAAAAGGAGGCTCTCCTAGTGAGAGGAAGGGGGGTGGGATCCTGACCCAGACCCAACAGCGCCAGGTTCTGACTCGCCCAGTTACCGTGCATTATTTTTGGTGGTGTTGGTGTCCGGGGCCGTTCCCATCAAGCGTCACTCAGTCAGGGGCTCCTCCAAACTGTATCGAAAGTAGGGACCCAATTCTGTGAAGTGCTCCACACCAGCCATGCCATTGACGTCGATGCAGTGGAGGGTACTAAGCATCTCAAAGGAAAGGCCTCTGTGCCTTGTAGGATTGGCTTCCACCTATGACAAGTGCTGTGTGCAAAATGCTGAGTGTCCTCCTCTCCTGTTGACATCAGCGTTCAGCACTGTCACAAGGTCAGGCTCGTATTTGAGAGGCTTTCATATCAGGACTAAATCCAAATAAGAATTTCACGGGGGGGGGGGAGGGATTGTGTATTTTTCTACAATGGGCACACTCAGAACCATATAACCCCAAACGTGTATGTGTGAGAGAGACCTCAGAGCAAGCCAGGAGCACATTGCTTACCTAAGCTGGCCTCAAATACACATGGACCATAGCATTACCAGGCTGTGGCAGTTGATTTGGGTGCCACATCTGCTAAGGGCATCAGTGCCGATTTCAGGCTGTGGGGTTTGTTCCATAATTTCAGGGCCAGTTTTCCAAAGGGCCCAGCTCCCCCGAATAACAAAGACACAGAACAATTTTGAAAATTGGGCCCTGACTCTTGATAGCGAGGGTCCCTTTAAGAAAAAGAAAAGACTAATCAAGTAACTGAAATACCTAGCACCTATGTGATTCCATTTCCCTGTGGTGTTCACCCTCCCCCTCGATCCCTTCCTCCTGAAAACAAATCTAGTATCTCATGATTTCATAATCACGAGCTGTCATTTTGGGATGCCGCCGGCAATTTCCCCGCTTCTCTTCCCTTGCTTTTCCCTGCTGCTTTCACGGCTGACACTCAGTCCTGCCTCTGACCCAGGCTGATGTCCTCCTTTCCCCAGGGGACGACCTTTCTTTCGTGGCTGTGCTGTTTAGTCACATTTTTGTGTCGCGAACAAACCCGAGCCCTTGTTTTTGTAAAGCGTCCAAGATCTGAGTGACAAGAGCAGGGTGTAAACTCATGGAAAATGCCACGTTTTGGTCATCTGCAAAACTATTTCTGTGGGCTTGCAGCAAAAAATGTGAGTCCTAAACGGGCTTGTGGTGTTTACTGAACAAACCAAACTGTACCGAATGTAGGGACCCAATTCTGTGAAGTCCCTAAGCATCTCAGAGGAAGGGTCTCTACGCCTTGCGGGATTGGGTTGTACCTGTAACAAGCACTGTCTGCAAAATGTTGAGCGCCCTCCTCTGCCGTTGAAGTCAAGGCTCAGTGCTTCAACAGAATCAGGCCCACATTTATCAGTGTTTCCAGAAGATAACGAGGTTAATAGCAGGCAGGTTCTTTTCAGTCTGCTTTATTAGAGATGGGTCCAAGCTAGAACATAAATTCGGATCCCTTTTGAATGTTTGGTGGTGGGATTTAGATTTAACCCTCGGATCTGTTCCTTCGTGTGCAAAGTAAACAGCACAGGTGGCAAAAAGCCAAACGGGAGTTTCAAAAATGCTCGGCTCATTAGTATGAATGATTTGTATTACGGTAGCATCGTTTGATAGCTTCATAGAGTTTAAAGGCCTGAAGGGACCATTAGATCATTTCGTCTGGCCTCCTGAATATTACAGGCCACTAAGTTTCACCCAAATTCCCTGTGTTGAGCCCAATGACTTAAACCAGTGATACTCAGACTGAGTCTCTGAGCTGCTCTTTAATGGGTTTCCTGCAGCTCTTTGCACACACAATATTAAAACACTCTGTGATTCAATTATTAATCAACCTAAGTTATTAACCAGTCAGGAGGCTTCTACTATGTTATTAACCAAATGTAGTTGATAAGGTAATAATACTTGGTCAATTGTTTTGCTGTGAGAATATATATAAAATTATACATCAACTAAATATTTCCCGTCATACTGTTAACATTTCAATCTATAGTCCTATAGTAAATGAAACAATGAATTCACACGACTGTGGCTCCTTTGAGTAATGTTGGTCCTAATTTGGCTCCTGAACCACTGAGGTCTGAGTATCACTGACTTAAACTAAGGTATTTTAGCCCTCCGCATCTAGGGGCCCAACGGCCCCCTGGTCCTAGTTCCTGTACAAACACACAGTAAGACCATCCTTGCCCCGAGGAGTTTACAGTCTAAATAGACAAGGCAGACAAAGGATGGACGGGAGCAACAGACTCACAGTGGCTGTGTCTACACTTGGCTGTGTGTAGAGTACAGGCACTACACGTGAAGCTACATGCTGCAGTGAAAGGCTCCGGCACTGGGACGCCATGCTGCTAAAAATAGTAGTGTATATATGGATGTGTAGAAGGCTGTGTAAGGTATATACTCTGTGGGGTTCAGGCCTGTAGGGCTCTCTACTCTGCTAAGCTATGCCTCACCATCGACATTGTTATTTATACCTGTGCTAGCTGAGTGTGCGTGTCTGTACTCTAGGAATGTCTACACACTTACAGCAGAATGTAAAGAGGTGAAGTGACTTGCACAAGGTCACATAGTACATCAGTGGCAGAACCAGGTCTTCTGGTTCTAGTCCAGTGCCATATCCACAAGCTCACGCTGCCTCTCTGTCACTGATGATAATCCAAAATATTATCGCATTATGAATATTGGTAAGGGTTTTTTTATATATATATCATTTTTTTCTTGTCATTGTCCCTTTTAGCAGAGTTAAGGGATAACAGAGGAATCTGTGTCCCTGCTCTTTAAAGTTACCTGTTCAAACATAAAGATCATGTTGTTTTTAAATGTCATTGCTGCTCTTGATCCAACCTAGGGATAATACCATTTCTTTCACATCTTGTTGGCTTTGCAGCTATGCTGGTCTTTTAGAAGAGGAGGAAATGCTCTGTAGTAAAAGTCAAGCCAAATTATGTTACTCACCGAGTTCCAGTAAAGCAGAGCAGGGGGCCAGGGAAAACAAATGATTTGCTCTTAAGAGGCCATCTGATTTTTATAGCTTGGTTGATGGATATTTCATTGGCCAGAAATCATTTTGATCAATTTCTGCAACGACCACCTGCACTGTTCTTAGGGTGAAACTCACCCCCACTAGCTCGCGGTCTACACACCATTTAAGTCATCAAGACGGGGTTTAAGTGCGATGCAAGTGGTGTATACACCTAATGCTGGCTATGCTATGCACCAGGGGTTGGGTTCTACCTCCTTGCCATGCTTTTTCTTTGCAAAACCTCTTCCTCTTAGAACAGAGGTGGGCAAACTTTTTGGCCTGAGGGCCACATTGGCCTCCGCCCCCTCCCACTTCCTGTCCCTTAACTGCCCCCCCTCAGAACTCCCGATCCATCCAATTCCCCCTGCTCCTTGTCCCCTGAATGCCCCTTCCCGGGACCCCCCGCCCCTAACCCCCCCCTGGGACTCCACCCCTATCTAACCCCCCCGCTCCCTGTCCCCTGACTGCCCAGACCCCTATCCACATCCCCACCCCCTGACAGGCCCCCCAGGACTCCCACGCCGATCCAACCGCCCCTGTTCCCCGTCCCCTGAGGGCCCCCCCCAGAACCTCCTCCCCATCCAACAGTCCCCCGACTGCCCCTTGGGACCCCCCGCCCCCTCTCCCACCCCCCCCCCCCCCCCGCCTCTTGCTCCCTTACCATGCCACTCAGAGCAGCATGTCTGGCAGCAGCATCACTCGGCCGGAGTCAGCCACGCTGCCGTGCTGCCTGGAAGGAGCTAGCAGCCCCACCGCCCCAAGCACTGGCGGCACAGCGAGCTGAGGCTGCGGGGAAAGGGGGACAGCAGGGGAGGGGCCCAGGGCTAGCCTCCCCTGCCAGGAGCTCAAGGACGAGACAGGACAGTCCCATGGGCCGGATGTGGCCCGCGGGCCGTAGTTTGCCCACCTCTGTCTTAGAACAATCTCTTCATAATGTCTGCCCCTTGTAGGCCAAGGCTGGGATATTCTCCCTAGTGGAATTCAGTACCCAACTCCCATTGGATTTCAGTAGGATTTGGGTGCTTCACTCCCTTAGGCTTCTTTGAATATCGCAGCCCAAATCCTGAGAGGTGCTGAGCACTGTAACTGCCATTGAAGTTAGTTGACATCAGGGGGAGCAGCAGGAGCTTAGCATCTTTCAGGCTGGACCCTGTGATTTATCCATGGAGCTGCCCAGATCTGGCCTTGGGTAGAAGCTGTCCATTAACTTCCATTCCTCTAGCAAATCAGGTTTTTTCAAGGGTAGGAGGAAGACATACAGCACATAGAGGGAAAAGGCACTAAAAGATCCCAAAGCACTTCATAGACTACACACATACAGCACCGTGGAAATGCAGCCGCTTCCAGACTGTTTGACAGGGCACAGCAACAGGCCACGCAAGGTAGGCCAGGAAGTGAAGAGCAATACAGTAGTGCAATCTGGGTAGGCTGGCTGTAATTACCGTACTGAGCATCCACGAATCCCTTTCTTGCCCTCCCTCCTGGAATGCCGACAGACATTAATGGGAATTAAATAGGCCCACGGAGAGGAGAACCCGTCCCAGTGTGTTTTTTGTTTGATGCTGCGGTTCCTGTTGCTGTGTTGTAGCGCTGAGAATCCAGCCTCCTTGCTGACACCGGCGAGTTCTCTGTGTCACGGCAGTTTTGAAATCCCACCCGTCCAGCCCACAGGAACTCCATGTTACTCCGCTGATTTCTTTTACTGCTACCCATAACGTGCATCATTGACTTCTCTAGTCCTTCCTCAGGCAAAAATGCCCATTGTGCAGTGGGAGTCTTGACTGAGTAAGGAACTGAAATTTAGGCCCAGTGATGACTGTTTCCTTGTTGCTGTTCAGTCCAGGGAATCAGATTGCTACCTGAGTCACTGCATGGTGTTCTGATCATGGGTTGTTACGTCCTGATTTTGAAGCATGAGGGCGTCCTGGGGAATGAGTTCATGAGGTTGTTGGGTGGCGTAACTCCATTGCAATTACTAGTTATACCAACAGAGAACTTGGCCCATGAGTTGTTGTCCCCTGAGCTAGGGCGCCTCTTCTACTCGCTGGGTGCAAATTCTGCTCTGTGTAACTCTGGCGTGTAACTGTGTAACTCTGTGTAACTCTAACCTGTGTAACTCTGGCGTGACATCAGACTCCATACACAGGGGGGATGGAGTGGAGCATTTGCTTGGTGATGCTACTCTAATAAGCACTTCAGAACACAGGTTGTTCCTCGCTCACAACGTTGTCAGTCTGGATGTCATTGGAGTTACACCAGATTCGCACTGATGTAACAGGGAACAGTTGACCTATTTGAACTGTGATCTCTAATGCACTCGTTATCTTAGAACCTAGGCGTCATTTACAGAATTGAGATTCACCACCCTCAGTCAGCCACTCCACCCCTCGCCTAGCCCTTGGGGGCTGCTTTTCAGGAGAGCTCTGCTGGGGCCATTACCTGTCCCTTTCCAAAGAGAGGAGTGAGCTATGTACTGCTCTGTACTTTTTGACTTGTCTTTATCTGATTAACCCTTTGTGCATCTTGATTATGAAGCCTCTAACTTTCGGGGGACAGAGCTCAGAGAACTTATGCTTCTGAAAGAGACACCAAAGATCTTGTTCTGGATGTCCGTGGATTGTAGAGTCAGCAGGCAACTGCCCCCAAGAGTAAGCTGCATCACGTTCCCTGCCATAGGACGAATGACCAACTGCTGTCCTCATGTCTTAAGAGCTGCCGATTGGAAGATCCCCCCCGGGCTATCAGGGCTAGTGAGGGAGGATGGAGAGACCGAACACGCCATCCTCCTCCTCCTAAGCACAGGCTGGGTTGAGAAACAGAGCTAGCGATGAGGTTACTGTTTCTGATCTAGAGGAATGAAAGGCTCTGCTGCTTTCCCCAGCCAGCATGAAGCAGGAGGGAAAGGAATTAAAACAAGTATGTTTGAGATGAATAAATTTCCTGGATTCTGACTAGCAACCTTCACCGCTGTCACTGTCGGGGCACTTCCACAATATTAATTCAGGGTTGCTTGTCAAGCGTCTCTCTGCCTCGACCTTCTGCACAGTCTCCCGTGAATGAAGCGGAGTCGACTGCATTCACGCAGCACTGTGGCCTGTTGCTGGATAAGCAACATTGGTGCCGCTGGGGCAGCCATGCAAGTTCCTGAGCTTCTGCTGACCAACCTTTGCCCCCAGCACGTCATGTGGACATTCTGGACCGATGGTCAGTCTGATGCAAATTCATCCTAGCCTTGAAATTGAAGACGCTGCCATGAGTCACTGGACAGATCATTGTCTCTTGATTTGTAACAGATTTCTAGACTTGGGCCTCTGTCACAAAATACTAGTAACCTCCATACAGGTAACAGACTGGATTTGCTGGAAGTGACTCAATTGACACAGGTGCACTTGGTTAGCTGAACCGTCTCTTGCTATTTGTTTGTACAGTGCCTAGCACAACCGAGCCCAGATCTCGGTTGAGGACTCTTAAGAGCTACCATAATACAAATCTTACACTGAATTTAGCCTTTCCTTCTCCTCAGACAGAGGGTCCTATTCTCTTCATCAGAAGATTCCAGGAACGTTACACTCTGTGTTTGAAGTTTCTTTCTTTCTTTTTGTTTTCTTTCTTTCAACATATGGCTTCACACACACACAGACATTTCTGGAATCTTATTTAGTATGTATATATGTATATATGTGTGTGTGTGTGTGTGTATATATACATATATAGATATTACAAACACACACACACACGCTTTCCCTTTCCTTTTAAAATATTGATCAGATTTTTTAAAAAGTTATTTTTCCCATTAAAAACTTTATTTAAAACCCCTCTACTTTTTTGAATGAGCTATTTAGAATGAACTAACAGGACAAGGAAGGGGAAGAATATTGAGAAAATAAGGACTTTAAAAATAATAATTGGTCCCTTAGAGAGCAGACACCATTCTAGGTTTATGGTGCAAGAAACCTAGTGAATTTAAGACCAGGTTAATTTGCTCTGCTTCTCAAGAAAGGTATTGTAGGGTTTTATAGATAACTACATAGGAGCCTTATACCTCTTTGCCCATAGGGCATCTTTAGGAGGCAGTTGTGAGGAAAATGCAAATGGCAAAGTATAAATCCAATTTGAAATTGCATGGTCGTTTATTTCATCAACAGACGTCTCAGCTCCCAGGACACTGATGATTTTCTCTCCTGTTTTCAAGTGAAAGTCAGTGCTCGAGCTCTTGATCACCTGTCTTGGTTCGATAACATCCGTTGGTGCTGGGTGGAGCTCCACCATTTTGTATGGGCCATGTTATGGTTGAATTTTACATGAGTTGGCACGTTCTGGGCTAGATCCTTAGTGTAAATGGTTATAATTTATTATTGGAATTACAGTCCCATTGCGCTGGGTGCTGTACAAACACACGCAGTAAGAGACACAGAGCTGACAGTCTAAACAGGAGAGCTTGACAAGGGGTGGGATATAGGGATTCTTTCCCCCCATTTTACAGAGGGGGATCTGAGGCATGGAGAGGTGAAATGACTGGCCCAAGGTCACACAGAGAACTTGCGGTGGAGCCAGGAATCAAACCTAGATCTTCTGAGTCTCAGCCATAAGGCTCTTCTTCTTCTCCTTGACTATAGTGGAGCTACCACTTTATACCAGATGAGTTTCTAGCCCTCTGGCTTCACCTCCTTCCCCTTCACACTTTCTCCTCTGACTTTAGCTTTGAGCTTCGTGTTGGAATGAACCCAAAAACATCAAAGTGAAATTCAGCCGAAACTGCCAAACCTTGCCTGGTTTTGGGTGGAAATCATTTCCCCCCAAGCTACAAATCAGCCCAGGCTTGCATGAAACTTGGCCAAGTTCACTCCGAGGCTTGCAACCTTTCCACGAACCTGGCCTTGAATCCCGTTCCCCAGAAGCCCTGATCATGCTTCAGGTAACGGTTCCCTGACCACCCATCCCCATCACAGTATCTGGATCGTGTCATCTCATGATTGAACCTGTTACACCCTGCCTGTCAAAGTAAAACTTGCCAAGCTATAATACCAGCAGGTGGGCAAGACTCATTTCCAGAGTCATTGCCTAATTTTTAAGGCTGGGCCTGCATTTGTGCTATTTGAAGCTCTGCTTTGCAAGACAAATTTCATGGACATGCATAAGCTATTTGGGCTGCATAACATTGGTTTACAACTGCTCCATCTGCCTGTGACCTCCCCTCAGGCTTCCCAGACATCTGAATGTTCCTTCAGCTCTCTGGACCTGTTTGCCCAGTTCTCAAGGCAATCTCACTTAGTGCTAGACCAGTGTTTCTCAAACTGGGGCCGCTTGTGTAGGGAAAGCCCCATGGGAGCCAGGCCGGTTTGTTTACCTGCCCCATCCTCAAGTCTGGCCGATCGCGGCTCCCACTGGCCGCGGTTCGCTGCTCCAGGCCAATGGGAGCTGCTGGAAGCAGCGTGGGCTGAGGGACTTACTGGCTGCCGCTTCCAGCAGCTCCCATTGGCCTGCAGCGGCGAACCGCGGTCAGTGGGAGCTGTGATCGGCTGGACCTGCAGATGGGGCAGGTAAACAAACCGGCCTGGCCCACCAGGGGCTTTCCTTGCACAAGCGGCAACCCCAGTTTGAGAAACACTGTGCTAGACGCTGGGTGTTGCTGATGCTCAGCACATCACAGGATTTGGCCCTTTAAAGATCACATGTGGCTGGGTTGGGTTTTCTTAACCATGAAGTATAAACTGCATTGGCCTCTTTCCCACCATCCAATCAGAAGCTGTAGTGAAATCCCTTCAAAGCCTGAAGCTTGTTAGGACCCATCTATTCTTCACATGATGTCTCAGGAGATGGCTCTGTTCATCTTTGTGAACTGCTGGTTAGATCAGCAGCAGGCGGAAGAGCATCATCTTGTCACCATGACAACGTCTGCATCTCCTTATCTAGCAGGAATCACTGGTAACCAGCTGATGGACGATTTGTTTCACCCTAAAAGAGAGAGGAAAAAGACCCTGACCCAAAAGACTCTGAATGGAAATGTATCCAGATGACACACAGTCCATCCCCCTTCCTTTGCCCCCCAGGGTCACAGTCACAAATTAAAACCCAGGCATCCCAAATAAAAACCCTAACAAGCTTCTTGCATCCATGGTAATTTAATTAGCTAATACCCTCTCCCTATGCACTTTCCCATGAGACTTTTAATCGGTTAACCAGTTAGGAACTGGCAAGCAAATCTGTACAGGTGGGATCATTAAATTAAAAGCTGACCACCTCGTCAGCCCCTGCTATCTAGATCTCTATATATAGACACAGTACAAGGGAGCATAGTGGTATTGGTTCTGCAGATGTGACTAATGCTAGTTGGCTAACAAAAGCCCACAATTAATCAGTACCACGAACAGACAAGCCCAGACCTTCCTCCAGGCTTAGCCATGTGACTGTTTTTTCCACCCGGGAGGAGCCTAGCACCTTTGATTGAGGTTGCAAAGAATTTGTTCTTGGGCAGCTTCGTAGCGATGTAATTGTAATGGCACAAGTATTGCTGCGGAAGCAGAACCACCCCTGGATTTGATTGTAACGCAACAGGCAGTGATGGGAGAAGGGCACAACACATTTTTATTCATCTCTCAGTGTGACGTTAATAACATTGATCCTCCTCTCTGTCAGGGACAACTGGGACAGTTGGGACAACAGTAGCCAGAGTTTCAAGTGCGTGGTAAAGACTAACAGTGAGGACTGGCAACAGCGTGTTTCCTTATACCAGGTTTCAGAGTTGTGGCCTTGTTTAGTCTGTATTAGCAAAAACAATGAGGAGTCCTTGAGGCACCTTAGAGACTAACAAATTTATTTGGGCATAAGCTTTCGTGGGCTAAGACCCACTTCATCAGATGTATGGAGTGGAAAATACAGTAGGAAGATATATATACATAGTACATGAAAAGATGGGAGTTGCCTTACCAATTCTAATGAGACAATTCAATTAAAGTGGACTATTATCAACAGGAGGAAAAATCATTTTGGTAATGGTAATCAGGGTGGCCCATTTCAAACAGTTGACAAGAAGGTGTGAGTAACAGTAGGGGGAAAATTAGCATGGGGAAATTAGTTTTTAGTTCTTGTAGTGACCCATCCACTCCCAGTCTTTATTCAGGCCTAATCTGATGGCGTCCAGTTTGCAAATTAATTCCAGTTCTGTAGTTTCTCGTTGGAGTCTGTTTTTGAAGTTTTTTTTTTTTTTGAAGAATTGCCACTTTTAAGTCTGTTATTGAGTGTCCCGGGAGGTTGAAGTGTTCTCCGATTGGTTTTTGAATGTTATAATTCTTGACATCTGATTTGTGTCCATTTATTCTTTTGCATAGAAAAAAATGGTCCGTTCTCTACGCAAACGAATATATGTAGATGAATATATGTGTTTTATTATGGTGTTCTGAACAGATTTCAGCAGGCAACATATCAGAACCCTGTTATAGGGAGCTAAGCACCACTACCTCTTACAGAAAACACTGGCGAGTGGCATGCCTTAGCTCTGAGATGGCTTGTCCTGTTTTGCTGGATCTGATCCCATAACGTTTTGGGGTGTTTTCTTCCACCACTGTCTTAAAGTCCAGGCAAGTCCTGTGTGGCTCATCAACACCATGGGCCAGGTTCTGATCTCCGTTACGGTGGTGCAAATCCATAGAAGTGAGTGGCGTTATCGGTGTAACCGAGCTGTCCTGTTGGTGTGGGGTTCCGTGGACTTCAGCACTCCCTGTTTAGTCTGGATCGGGTTAACTGCTGTGTGGAGGTGGGGACCTGATCTTAGCTGCTGCTGCTCCGGTGCAGATGCACTCGGCTGTTGGAAAGCCACGGTAATCCTGCATGAAGAACTGCCCAGCGATTTGACTCTGCAGATGACGCCTTCGAATAGTGCATCGCTAGAAGGGTTATGCAAACAGTAGGAGATGGGAGGTAACACACTGGCGAGGGATATGTACCAGGATCAAGGATTTTCAGGCTCATAACCTGCTCAGTGGTATTACCGGCAGGTAGACATGATTTATGCAGTGAATGTCCTGCCAGCCATGCTGCCGGCAGGTGTCTCAGCAACAGCAGGTTTGCCTTGAGGGTTTGTGAGGTACCTAAGACTAAAGGTGAGAACGCTGATCAGCTGATCAGCAGATCAGCACATGCATTGTGGGACCGTTCTCAGAAGTATAGCTCTTCTGTTCCGGTAGCATTACTCCCGACCTGGTTGATAGGAGATCAGAAACTGCATCCTGCTGTTTTCAGAGGGCAGCTGGGGTAGTTCAAATACCTGACTAACAGCTGGACTAGCTCCATTTACAGAGATATTCTGAGGCTGTAGAACTATGTGGCAGGTCTGCAGTCTCTATGCTTGTTTCTACTTTTCCTTTCTGTTTCAAAGCATTAACTTTTCCGACGTACACTAGCAACTGTCCTGTAGAAATCTGAGGCAAGTGCTGTCCAAACCGTTGGCTGGCCATTGAATCCAGGGGGGAGAGAGAGAACAGGCCTTGTCTTTTGGGATGGAGGGGAAGAGGCAGAGTGTCACCCAGGACTGTTGGGGAGCAAAGAGTATCACTGGGACTGTGGGAAGAGGCAGAGCCACCAGCAAGGATTGAAGAGACGGTAGAACTTGATTAGGGACTGATGGGGGCGGGGAGATGGAAAAACATCAGGGACTGAGGGAAAGGGGTGATGTGGAGGATCAATAGAGAATGAGAGGAGAGTAACTGAGGGGAAGAATCAGCATGAAATGAGTGGGAGGACAGCAAAAGTGAAGCATCAGCAGGAGTAAGTGGAAGGAGCATCAAACAAGAGGCTAGAAACATTAGGAAAGAGAATATCAGGAGAAGGATGAACAGGATTTGAGGGAGGATGAAACACTGATTCCTCTATTCCAATGCATATGGAGAGAAGGGGAAAGTGAGGTATGGGGGTGGCAGGGCAGGATGGGAAGAGGAGAGAAAGAAAGCAAGAGTGGAGAGAAGTAGGAGAGAAGAGAAGATGGAGGCAGAGCTTCAGCAATGACTGGGTCTGGCTGGAGGAGAGGAAGGAGAGAGGCAGAGGAAAAAGTTTGCTGCCCAAGGGCTGTGATCCTTTTGTGCGCAGGATGTG